>NW_019525393.1:471634-561598 GCF_002814215.2 Seriola lalandi dorsalis | reverse complement strand
TTGACAACATCACAAAAGAAGGCTCGGTTAGCTATATATAAACACAAAGTAGAAAAACTACAAGAATTGGAGAAGAAACATAAAAATACAGAAAATCAGTCTGGACTACAACAAATAAAGAAGGCAAGGGAAGAGATAAATGAGATACTCAGGACAGATATAGAAAAGAGGGCAAGGTTTGTAAAGCAGACCTACTATGAATCAGGCCCAAAAGCAACAAGACTTTTAGCTAGACGCCTGCGGAAACAGCAGGCCATTAACACAATTCATAAAATAAGGAACCCTCAAACCAACCAATTAACACATGAACCAGAGGAAATAGAAAGAATATTTGAAGAATATTACAAGAAACTTTATTCTAAACCACTATCAGCCGATGAAAAAACAATTAGAAGTTTTCTTGACTCACTTGACTTGCCATCTATTGGTGAGACACAGAATGACACTATTATGTCGCAACTTACAGTTAAGGAGCTGGAAGCTGCAATTAGTAGGTTAAAAGCTAGTAAATCACCAGGCAGCGATGGGTTTCCATCGGAATGGTATAAGGCCTTTCGGAAGGAGCTAACACCCTTGCTTCTGTCCTGCTTTAACTGGACTCTTAAAGAGGGCAGGGCCCCCCCATCGTGGAAAGAAGCAATTATTACCGTTCTACCTAAAGAAGGCAAAGATAAAGAAGAATGCAAAAACTATAGGCCGATTTCACTTTTAAATGTAGACTACAAACTATTTACATCAATTATTTGCAAAAGATTTGAGACCCTCATACCGGACTTGATTGATGAAGACCAAACCGGGTTTATTAAAGGACGCCAAACACATGATAATATTAGAAGAACCCTCTATATCTTAGACAACGCCCAAAAAAGTGGTGCAAGTACAGTTCTGGTTAGTTTGGATGCCGAAAAGGCATTTGATAGTGTTAGTTGGTCATTCTTGTATGAGGTTCTAAAGAGATTTGGCTTCAATGAAAATGTAATCCGATATATTAAAACTATTTATCAAGAGCCCACAGCTAGGATCAGAGTAAACGGAAGCCTGTCAAATACGATTCAGTTGGAGAGGGGGACAAGACAAGGTTGCTTTCTGTCACCTACCCTCTTCGCTTTATATGTTGAGCCTTTAGCGCAGGCAATAAGGCAGAGTGAGGAACTGCAGGGTGTCAGTGTAGGGGGGACAGAACACATCATTGGCCTTTTTGCGGATGATGTCATTATTTTCCTTGAACAGCCGGACAGATGTTTCCCACACCTAATGTCTCTACTGGAAACGTATGAATACTACTCAGGATATAAACTGAATATATCAAAAACACAAATTCTCTCGTTGAATTATTCTCCATCCCGACAAATAAGAGATGCATATAATTTGAAATGGAATTCTAAAACAATGAAGTATCTTGGTGTAACTTTGACTAAAACACTTACCGACATGTTGGAAAACAACTATAGTGAAACTGAAAAAAACATACAAAGGGACATTGAAAGGTGGTCTACCCTTCCGTTGGACTTCAGTGCTAGAATACAAACGGTCAAAATGAATATTCTACCGAAATTGTTATATTTATTTCAAGCACTGCCAATTAATATCCCCCAAAACAAATTTATAGCCTGGGACAAAATGATCTCTAGATTCATTTGGAATAAAAAAAAACCAAGAATAAAATTCACGACCCTCCAACTACCTAAAAGTAAGGGTGGAATGGCCTTGCCTAACCTCAAAGAATATTTTTATGCTGCTCAACTCAGGCCTCTGGCCTGTTGGTGTAGACCTGATTATGAGTCTAAATGGCAGGAAATGGAAAGGGAAACACAGGGTTATCAGACCCAGATATTTGTGGGGGATAAGCATCTGATGGGTGCATTGAGACATGCTATGAACCCAATAGTCGCATTCACACTAGAAATATGGAGGGTTGTAATAAGAAAATACAAACTCAAGAGGAATATATGCACACTGAAGTGGTTCACATACGATCCAAAATTCATACCAGGGACGCACGATCCAGTATTCAAAGAATGGACACAAAAAGGAATGACAGCAATGTGTACGGTTTCAGAAGGTGGGGAATTTCTAAGCTTCCAAGAGCTAAAGACAAAGTACAGCCTCGAAAACAAAGACTTCTATAGATACATGCAGTTAAGAGATTATTTCACAAAAGAGATAAGGCTAGTTGCAACTATAAACAAGGTGATTGGAGTCATTATGGATTCATACAAACAGAAGGGGTCTCGGCCCATCTCTGCTTTTTACCGAGCTATGGGAGAGAGCAGAGGGGACTCAACCCTCTATATAAAAGCAAAATGGGAAGCAGAACTAAAGATCCAAATACAAGAGGATGAATGGTACCACATGTGCGAGACACAATGTACATCTACAAATTCATTAATATGGAGGGAGTTCTGCTGGAAAAATCTAACTCGATATTTTATAACACCAAAAATAAAATCTAGGCAACTCGCCACACAACAAAACTGCTGGAGACTGTGCGGGAATGTGGAGGCAGACCATGCACACATCTTCTGGAACTGTACAAAAATGAAGATATACTGGCAAAATGTAAATTTAGTAGTAAAAAATGTTCTGGGATATGAAATCCCAAATACTTGCCCAGTGATGTATCTTGGGAATATTGGAAAGGTTGTAACGAGAGAAGATCTGTACTTGACTAAAGTGTTACTCGCAGCAAGTAAAAAAGCAGTCACAAGAAACTGGCTCAATGTAAATGCCCCGAAACAGGAACAGTGGTTGGAAATTGTCCAGGATCTATGTTATGGAAAAATTGACATATCTTTTAAGGATCAAAGAGAATGTATTTGAAAAGAACTGGGAAAGATGGAAGACTTACATGAGACGTGACACCAACTGAACAAATGCCGAATGGAACAGTGGACTGAATAGAGGATCATCTCCAGACAGTTTGTTAATGTTACTATTATTGTTATTCTAATCTGTAACTTGTTTGCTGTATTGTTTTGTCTATTTACATGTGAAAACTCAATAAAAATTTAAGTTATAAAAAAGAAAAAAGCTGAGGAGTGTTTCACCTCTGACCACATCCGGTCTCACTAATGGGTAAGGTATGGTGTAGTCCAAAGTGTGCCATGCTGCACCTGTAACTACACCCGCATGTGATGTCACAGAGTACTGACGGAGCCTGTGGTAGACCTGAGTATCACTGCAGCAAGGGTGAGATGCTAAACCACTGGAGGTCAGCAAACACAGGATTTTCAGATGATGTTAAGTTGCCCTTGAAACACATTTAAAGTTTGTTTTTTATTTTAACCATGAAAAAACGCGTGAAAAGTGGACGAGACACAAAAAAATGGAGTGGAAACCACATTAAAAAAATAATTTATGTGTTCCAACTTTTGTTTTCATTAAGCATTCTGATTGATCTGCCACATACTCCCAGTGCTCTTTTGCATCTCACCATATTAATTTTGTGTTTTTTGTTCTTTCTTAGGTGCAAAGAGAAACCAAAACATGGTAAACATTCCTGTGTTCCCTCCAGATATGTCACAAAATTTTCTTCCTTGGTGAAGATGCCTCTGCATCCTTGAACACACCATGGCTAAATACTACACTGAAGAGAATTCAAGGTAAATTTGCAGCCGAGGTCAAGCTCTACTCTGTGATAAATATCACAAAACAAGTAGGGAGAAATTGTGTGTTTTGTCATCCTGCTCTTGTTTACGGCAAACAATCAAATATGCGATCAACCCCGTGACTTATCATGGGCTATTTCATCTCCCTCTAACCGAGCTCACAGTGCAATTCACAGGTGGCTCATAAATATGACTTTTCAGCAAGGTGCTTGGCACACTGTTGGTCATGACCTCTTTGTAGAGAGAGGTTTTAAACTTTCTCAGTCAGGAGTAAATTTTGTTATGCCCTGACCCAAGCTCATTAAAACATGAGAGTACACTTGTGATGTGGACACTCACTGGGACTTCACCTGCAGCTCACTGAGAGAACAGACCTTTTTACCACCGGGCCACTTGGGGGTTACTCTATATGCCACTAAATTACTCACACACATTTGTGACTCTTTTAGAAACTCTTTGCCATGAAACATAATTAATTAGCAGAGTTATCATTTCCAAAACAGTAATTTAACTCGTGTTTAATATTTTGAACTACCGCTGCTTAAGTATCAAACCCAGCCTGCATGCTGTGGAAAATAATCAACATATAGCAACCTATCATTTTAATTCTTAGTGACAATTTCGGTATCTTCAACTTAACAACTTCAACTACAAGATAAAGCAAAAAGCAAATTTACTAAAAAAATAAAAAAAAAAAAAAAAATTTACTTTTACTGGGCCTGATTCATAAAGAAATGTTTTTATGCCCATTTCCTGTACTCCAGTTTAAAATAAGGGTGGAGGAAGGTTAAGAGACAAATAGAGAGCACGGGGAAAAATAAAGTTTGAAAGAAAGAGAGTAAGAAAGAAACATCAAGGAAGAGGACAACAAGTCACACAGGAGAAAAGAAAAATCATCACTGCATTATTTTGTATGCACTCACTTCAATCTTTATTAAGTTACAGTTGGTCAACATTAGTGTAAATTGTCAATAGTTGTGTCTTGTCAAAACATTTAGGGGAAATCTGGGTGGACTGTGAAGACCAGTCATAACACTTAGGCTATTTGTTCTGCTTTGTTTGGGCAGAGATGTGACACATCAAGGCAGAACAAATGTATTTTAATGTGAAGGTGGTGGGATCCGAAACATGGATCAAGAGAAGCAGTGATGGCAAAAAGTGAGCAGCTGCAGCGAAGGGAAGCGACAGAGGTATAACAGCGGGGTCGACTTGACAGGAAAAGGAGGGGTGGTTGTTAAATTTAGCAGGAGTACTGTAGGAGCAGGAGTAAGGAAAAGGGTAGGAACAAGGAGAGATGCCGAAAAAACAGAAACGGGAGGGGAACTGGAGTTAGGGAAATGAAAAAATGAAGGAGGGTTGATTTTGAAAAGTAGGAAGAACTGGGAAGCAAGCAAATATGTGAGGATAACGGGGATCAGGGTGTGGCAAAGTAAATGATAGGGATGGGAGGGATGGGTATCAATTTCTGATACAAAGACAAATGTGCCCGTAACACCAGAATATCAAAACTGTCAAGTACAGAAAGCTGGTAGCAAAGTATCATTTTGCTATCCGCACTGAAACTCATGTGTCATATTGGCACTGGTGTTGAAAAATAGGCAATAGGGAAGAATATAGAGTCTTTTTAACTAGAATGAAATAATCTCTCCACTCCACAATGCTCTGCTGCTGCTGCTTTGGACCTCCTGCTCCTCTCACCCTGGATATTTAGACATCTTTGGCAATTCCAAGCCTCTGCTCCTCTCCTTCCAGCAGCTTCCTGTAGGTGGCGATCTCTGCATCCAGCTTGAGCTTAATGTGCAGCAGTTCCTGGTAGTCTTGGAGATACTTGGTCATCTCCAGTTTGGTTTCGCAGAGCTGGGCCTCCAACTGAGCGATGACACCCTCCAGGCCCCCCACCTTATCAAAGTGGGACATCTCCATATCCTCCAGCTGCTGCTCCAGGGCAGCGTTGCGAGCTCTCAGCCCATCAATCTGGTTCTGCAGGTCTGTCACCTGGTTGTGGAAGGTCGTGATCTCATCTTTCATGGTCTTCATCTGTTCTTCGTGTTTGCCAGCATGCTCCTTGAGGGTGTCAAACTTGGTCTTATACCACTTCTCAGCTTCCTGGACGTTGCGGGCAGCGACGGCCTCTATCTCTGCACGCATGTTGCGCAGGTAGGCAGCCAGGTCAGGACGATCGCCATCCATTTCGGCAGTAATCTTTGCATCCTCAATCTGCTTCATGATGTCAGCTACCTCTTCATCATGCAGCTTCTTGAGAAACTCTATCTCGGCCACCAGTTGTTCAATGCGCCTCTCCAGCTCAGCCTTCTGCAGTGTCGCGTTGTCAACGTCCTGGCGAAACTCTCTCAGGATCATTTCTGCTTCTTCTTTGAGTGCCAGCTCTTCCTCCAGCTTTAGTCGCCACACGTCAATCTCTTCTTCAATGTAGCCTCTTTCAATATCAGCTGCTCCCTTCTCATTGGTCAGGGTCTCAATCAGCTCCCGCACCTCTTTGAACTTGAGCTCATATTCTTCTCCGATGCCTGTGGGCCCTCCCTTGTAGCGGCTCTGCAGGGAAGCCAGCTCAGCTTGAAGAGCAGCATTTCGCTGCTCTAGTGCCTGGACCTTCTCAATGTATCCTGCAAACTTGACATTGAGTTCCTGCATTTCCTCTTTCTCATTGGCATGTTGCTGATGTATCTCTGTGCCCAACTCGATGGCGGTGCCGCGATAACCTGAGCGTCCACGGCTGTCGTATGAGGATCCGCGGCACCGGGATGGCGACGGGCTCTGAACCCTCACTCTGCTGCCAGACCCGCTAACTTGCAGGCTCTTCTGGGTGTAAGATGCAGCTCTCATGTTGTGTAAATACTGTTTTGTTTTTCAGTTTACAGAAGAACAGCTGCTCGCTCTGATTCTCTTTGCATGGACCACGCCGCGACTGACGCTCCCTCTGATCACCTCAGAGTTTTTATTCGGCGATAAAGAATGTCTCAGAGAGTCTTGAAACTCACGCTTAGTTTTGACATGATTCAAAAGTGGATTATGACAGACTTTCAGAGAACTGTGGCTGCATACTCTTTATTAGCTAACGCTGTAATGTTAGTGGCCAGGCGGGTCGAGTCCACTCCCTAGCCTTTGCGCCAGGATGTGAAATAGTGATCAGATCATGCATGGCAGCTATTTTTCACTCACTATCCACTTAGGATGGTTATGAAGTTGGGTGTGACAGGGAGGAAGATTGCATCCAGTGCACTTGTTATTATTATTACAATATGTACTTATTATTGTGGCCGCTTTTTATGTATAGCTGTAGAATACCTGAGTCTCTCCACAATTATTTCACTGTACAGCTGTTCTTGACAGATTGTGCGAATGACAAATAGAACTTGAACTTGGTAAACAGTGACAATGTGCTTTGGCAGCAGGTTTTCCTTTACGTCAACTTTGTGACAGATTCCCTCAGCTGCCTCCATATCACCATGTCATGCAGCTAAAGAATAATTTTAAATAACGTTTGGAAAAGCAAGATAAATATTTAATATTTTCATTTCAGTTACTACATATCATAATTCTAAAAAGCATTAAACCTATAACCGAGAAGAAAAGGCACATTACTGTGCAGAATGAAAGAGGAAAAATCATTTCAAAAAGATGGACTTTCCAGATATTAACAGAGGAAATGGAGAGGAATAGGAAAGTGGGTATCCAGAATGCAGAAAATGAAATGTTGAATTAAACCAGCTATCAATATTCGTGAGGGATTTATCCCGTGTATCGTATCCGGGGTAGAATGCCTGAAATGTCTGCAAACCTAATCTACATGTAAATGTCTTTTGTGTCACTCACTTTGACATACTGTCCCGCAAAGTCAGTGACCTCTGAAGTGAAGCAGCCTGAGGCGTCCACAGGGCAGATAGGAGCCTGGTCCCTCTGGATGATGTTGTATTCAGTGCACACCCTGTAATCATCCTACAGAGAAAATAATACACAGTTTAGAGACAGTTTTGATAAATGCATAAAGACTTCCTAATATACTTCACTGCAAACTCCATCATTACAAAACATGTACTGTAACATAATATTGCACCTTGAGAATGTATTTCTTATTTTGCTTTTTTTAAACATTACATTATCTTGATATTAATAGTGACCTGGTTCATTTCAAGATCATTCCATTTGTTTGTTTCTCCAAACTGACGACATATAGAAAACATAAATAATTATCTAAGACCATTGGCAGCCACTAGATTAAAGATATGTAATGACTTCATATTGAATTCCTTGTTGAGCCAGACACTTTTTGCAGTGTTGAAACAAGCATCACTGGTATGTGACAGCTATGCATGAAAGATCTGAGTACTGTCCAGCTGTAAATGTATTTTGTATTCAAACACGCTGTCAAGGTCCAAGATGGATGGCTCACAGGGTCATTTCACATCTAGTCATAACAACATAAAATTTGAAAAATGTAGTTCGGCAGTGCGTTTCTTCTCGCCATACGTCTTGAGGGGACATGCAAACGCATTTGTGTTTCAGATTTCCACCAATTAATCAATGAGAATGTGATCACTAAATAACAGAATCTGAAGCTAAATAAATATCAAACATTTAAATGCAAATGTAAATGTAAGAGAGATGAGAGAGTGCAGAAGAGAAAGCTGAGTGTGTATCCACAGCTGGCTACAGCCACAGGGGCATCCATCTGCCCTTGACAAGGGCATCTAACCTATTAGCAGTGACCCAATACCTCTGACAGCACGACTGAATTGGCCTCTAGACTCTAGTAATACACCAATATGGTACTATTCAATACAAATATTTCATAAAATCGTAAAAAGACCTGTGGGCCCTCATCAGTCCTGATAAAATGTGTCTCGACCTTCAACTCAGCTTCAGAACCACCAAATCTTTTCATGACTAATGAAAAATATTGTTACTGTCATCGTCACTTTCATGAGCAAATCTTGTTTGGGGTTTAGTACTACGTCCGCCTGTTAAGTGATATATATATAATCCAACGTGTGTTAACAGGAGCTAACCTTGTAATGGCTAAAAGCACTCAAAATAATCCCACAGGAGAAAATAACAAGTAAATTGAGAAAACCTGTTAACCACTGCGACAACAACACTAGAAAACCAGCTGCAATTTCTGAAAACACAAGCAAATGCAGAAACGCTGCCAGAAAACAGAACATAATAGAACTGGTAACATAAAGGCAGTGCTTCCAGGGAGACAGAAAAGACTAAACACTCCTGGATGCCTTTTGTTTTTTTTTTACCTAGGATGGCAGGGAAGCCAACCATAAAGTTACACTAGACAAAGGTGACCTTGTTTTCCCCCAGAGTGAGCTCCATATGGGCAACTGCAGTAAGCTTAGAAAAACAAGCTTACTAGAGGCTAGCTTTCACAAGTATTAGGTATAGTTCTGAACTTCTCATTCCAAATCACACAGGGAAGATGTGTACATTGTAATAAAAGGAAGACAGGGGCCACCATTGTTCGTATCACCGTATCAGTATATTATCTAGATACTCTGGATTGTGTTTTGGTTGGTACTCTGATAAACTGTCAATTTATATCCAGGATTCATTAGTATCTGACTGGTCTGGACATTTATCAGCAACGACAACAACAACAAATATTTGTAAAGGACTTGTTAGTATGTACTGATTAACTGCTTCTGTTAACTTTTTTTCCTGCCATGATAGCATGCCTGTAATTCTGTAATTTTGGTTAAGTACAGTCATTGTGCTGATTAATTCTAAGGATTAATCCACTGATCAAAAAAATAGTACCAGTAGTAACAGACACAAAGTCACATTATGTAACAAAGTTTTTCTGTGGTTGAAACAAACCCCAAGGAAAAATAAAAATAAATAAATAAATAAAAAAATCAGGAAAGTGTTTAAAGACAAAACTTACAGCTCCAAAATACGGTGCCTGGTGGACCACTCCTGTGCCCTCCTCCTCCTTGACGTAGTTATCCATCACCACCTGGAATGCTCCTTTCTCCCCACACTGAAGGGAAACGAGGATGAGGAGAATAAGATGAAGGGGAGTGAGTGGTGAAGAAGCAAAAGAGGTACAGCCACAGATAGTAAGAGAAAGATTGAGAGACAGATTTAGAAAATGTAAGCAGAGATGTCAGTTTGTGGTCAGAGATGGTGGAATTAAAGTGAGACATAGGTCTGTCTTCATTCTGTGACAAACACACAGAAATGTGAAACTGGAAGGAACAAGAACACAGACTCTACAAACCTCGGCAAAGTACTCGAAGAGAGGCTTGTATTTTTTCCCTTTCAACATCTTGCCAGGAAATCTAAAAAATACATAAAACACATTTAAAATCCTTCTTTCAATAACCATATTTTTTCTCTGACAAACCAACAGAAAACCTGCCTCAAACAACATACAGGGACATACATTTTATTTAGAATCACAACTCTCTTAAAACAATGTTGGCGTTGAACATCAGTGAAATATCAAATATTATTAGGCAGTAAAGAACAATGATCCTTTTTGTGCACAAGAACATACAGACATTACTACAACATTATTAGACTACCATTATTTTGGAATGAATGATTATCAGTTTGATAACCAGTCTGATAACAATGTGTTGTTCTTGAGATTAATCGTGATTAATTAATCTTAAACTTGGTAAAAACCTGGGGAAGATGAAAACTCTCCTAAAATCACCATTTAAGTATCTGCTGGCAACTGAGTCAGTCATGATATACTGTTTTTAGAATTATCATTCAAAATAGACATTTCCCTGTGTATGGGAACACTGTGTCCTTGTGGAAGAAGAGGTTCCTGCCAGGGTTCAACATTTTTCAATATTTTATAGCTGGTTAATCTGTCTAATATATGGGACGAGTGGGTATAAATCATGCCTGGAAATATGCTCCATCAGGTTTCAGTACACTCTGTATTCTTTATGCACTCAGGTGTTTTCTTCATCTCATTTTTTTCCCCTACTCCATTCTGCACTTTCCCTTTGCTCCAGAATCATCCAGTGAACTGGGAAATTGGGAATTGGATTTGCTTTCCGCTGCAAACCCTCAGCTGGTAAAATACACCTCTGCTAATTCTCCCGTCGCTAACTTTTTCATTTGTTTCTCAACTCTGGAAGACAAGTTATAGCTCAGGAGAATACAAGTTAGAACACAAGTCTGGCGCTCACTGAAAGACAGCAGCTAGGTCTGACTTTTATTAACTTATCAAGTTTACAGGTTTCAGTGTTCCAGCTACAGAATCACTTGTCACTTGTTATTAACATCCATTTCCACAACCATCTTCAGTTTGCTGAAAGGTTCATCATTGTCACTTGTATGAACTACATTTATTGCTAACTAAACTGATGTAAACACCAAACAGAAAAACACAGTAGCTTTGAGGCAACTACATTAATGTAACACTGCTACAAGGGTTTTGTCATAATTAGCTTCAATGCCAATTAGCAGTATTTGCCAACTATAGCTGTGCAGTGTATACTATAACAGGAATATTGTTTTCCAAAAGCAGCATGAGACAGTTAACAGAACTCAGGTTGTCACCAAATAACCTGTGCTCAAATTGTAGCTTTATCAGTAATAATTAATATATAAATAGTAATAACAAAAAAATTAAATCAACAAAAGTATTGACAAAAAGCATTCTCAAACTAACACTAACCAACAGGGCTATTAAAAGTGCTCGACAGATCCTGCACTGCCATGCAACCTGAAAATGAACAACCTTTTAGATGAAGCACCCCACTGTGTTCTACAGTATTCTCACGTCGCTATTTGTGGTCTAACCAGCAACTCAGCAAAGCACTGTTGTATTTTGGCTGCCCTTATGCTTAAGTATCTAAATTTAATGTATTAGTCATTTTTTCAGTTTTTTTTAGGTAGCTCTTGCGTACTCACTTGTCCAGCAGAGTGTATTCGCTCTCTGACTTAAACAGTGCTCCCAACCTGGCCTCCATCATAATGTAGGTCTTTTCTGTGGTGTTATCTGAGAGACGAACAGAAAAAAAAAAACATGTGAATGCATTTGCTGAGTAATAAAGCAAAGATTTTCACACCATTTTGCAAAGCCTCTAAACAGTATGCAGTAAATCTAGTAAGTAAGATGTATTTATACAGCAGCTTTCAAAACAAATGTTATTAAGTGCTTCAGAAACCAAAGGCATCAAACAGCACAAAGCATCACATAGATATAAAAACACACCCCCCCCCCCAAGAAAATGTGTTCAAAACAAAAACAGACAAAATAATGCAAAATGGAAAAAAAAAAAAGTTAAGAAAAGCAATGGAATATAAGTGGGTTTTGAGTTTTCTCCCTTCATTTTGAGTCGGGGCCCTGGAAACATCCAAAAGGCGCCGATTCGCTGACCAGAGAGATTGTGGACAACTCAGAGATGTACTCCAGGCCTTCACAATGTACAGCCTGATAGACCATAACTAAGACTGTATATCTGATCTTAATTCCACTGGTAGCCAATGGAGAGAGGCCAGCACTGTGCTTCCTGCTCTTTTTCACAGTAATAAAACGAGCTGCAGCATTTAGATCCATCTGCAGACGAGCTACAGCTCCTTGACTAAGGCAAAAGTATAAAGAATTAGAGTGAGACCAAAGCATGATTGAATTTTTTAGCACATTCAAAAAACAGACAGAAGTATTTGTTAAATGCAAAAAGCACAAGCCTCTTAAATTGCTTGGGAAAATTTAGACTAGAACCAAAAGTTATGCCTAAATTTTTACTGTGTTTGATATTTGAGATCAAAAGGTCCCAGGGTTTTGGTGCAGGCCAGGGTCTCTATGATGAGGATCTGTTTTATCCTCATACAGATGGAGGAAATTTTGGGACATCCAGTCTCTCGTGGCTTTCCGGCAGTTGTCTTGAGGAAGCAACTACTCCATTAAAATAAAAAATCCCCGCAACTGCTTGTATTTGTCCTCCTTTTTCTTTTCGGTGCAGCTTTCAAACCTCACAGTGCATGAAATGAAGTGGGAATGAAGATACTGATCAATATGATGTGAAATGATTTTTTGCGCTCTGGTCATTTTTTAAAGTCTGCAATCTAAATCACCCCTGCAGAGTGATTTAATGTTTATTGAACTGAATATGATGTATGGTAAACAGCAACTCATCAAACATGGTTCAAATCCACATACCTAACAGCCATGCCACATGCAAGTCTGCTAAACCTGAATGTCAAGTCTTGCTTCATAATAATCCAGCCAGCCATAAAGTCAAGGTCAGGTAAGTAGCCCATCATGTAGCTACAACCATTCGACTGAAACTGAGCTAAATTAATCCGATGCTGTTGAAAAGTTCATGTGGGATAACTGACATTTTGGGAAGCTAAACCCTCCTGGAAAAAATGAACAAATGGGGATTTTAGGAAAAAAAAGGGAGGAGAGGTTGAAACCAGAAGGCACAACAGTTGTGAAGAGGGCAAAAATCAAATGGCCTGAGCCGGTGAGACACAAAAAGAGAGAGAGAGAAGGGGGCAGCATCAATAAAAGATGTTTCTTCCCCTCCGTGGTGTGACAAATGACTGCACAGCTCAGACCTGTCGCTACTGACGGCACCAAACTCAAACAGAGACAAAGGCAGTGAGGGGAAGAGAGAGAGACACACACAAAAGACACAGAGAGGGAAAACGAGGACAAAAACAGGTGGATGTGGAAACAAAGAGAGCGATAAGAAAATGAGAGGAAAAATTGGGATGAAGATGGAGCGAGAGGGGACGGGAGATAAAAGACTGAGATGATACCCAAAAAAAAAAAAAAAAAATGTATTGGTATTCCAAGGCGGTCTCCCATGCAGCACAGAGCAAGAGGTGCAATGACAATGACAGACTGTGTTTCAACAGTGCCCCCTGCAGGATCAAAGAGGCCATGACAGGCTTGTAGGAATCTAGGTCATCCTTTTAAAAACCCAGCAGTTTCTCTCACAGGGAACCAAAAACTACAACAGGAGGGTAACAAAAAAACAGTAGCCACCTCTCTGGAGTATTCTTTTTTTTATATTTGAACAAGGACAACACTTATTTTAAGTGACCTGATTTGAGGTTCATCCACATTTCTCAGGTCTGAACAACACACACATTTATATGTCACACACACTAAAACCTGCAGTTCCAGTTACGACAATACACCTTTTCAGCTGAACTCATATTTAAATGTCACAATAAGAAAAACACAGGTTCAAATAAGAAAATTAATGATGGATAAATCCCATTAGCTGTGTCAGGGTCAGGGTCCTGGTATTGTGCATACTGGTTCCCTGTTACACTGTCATGGCTTACTGGGACACCTGAATAGAACAGAGCCATTGTTAATGTTATTACTAACACCTGTGCTTTTCCTACTATGACAACTCAAAATTTCTGTTGTGGAAAAGGCCTAAAAGATATGCTAATAAAGATACTTTCAAAATCTGGCTGTTTTCTACAGTTGGCTTGAAACTATGTTAATAGATAAGTGTAACGTGAGCAAAGAGGTTGGACGTATTATGCTGGAATTGAGGAGTATTTTTATGCATCAAATATTTTTGTTCAGTCTGTAAAAGGCAGAAAGAATGAAAAAAATCCTCATCTTCAGTTTTCAGATCCAAAATTGATGTTTACTTATTAACAGGCTAAAATCCAACTTAGTGCTGTGGTAAATTATTAGACAATCTATCAATTAATTGAGAAAATAAGACACTGACTAATTGATAATGAAAAGAGTCATTACAGCCCTACAAAATTGTCATCCATTAATTTTCTATCAATTAAGTAAAATCAAGTACATAATCCAAAATTACCATAAAGTCATAAACACCTCTCTAAAACAGTTTCAACACAAACTGAACTTCACGACCTTCATGAGGTAGGATTTATGCAGGGCTGATGTATTACACTGACTGATTTCAGGTGTACCAAATAAACTGGCAAGTGAGCGTATAGCAATGTGGTGTTGAAGCACAAATACTTGATTAAAGACACCGTTTCAATATTATTAAAGTTAGAGGAAACTTACTCATCTTAAATCTGCTTCAGTTTTTGACTATGCTTTGAGATTTTATTTAGTGAAGCCGGTTCCAGGTTGGACCTCAGATGGTGTCCTTACAAAGAAATCCATTTCAGATGGTGCCCTTATTAATTTACCTCTAAAAATTGAGAAAGCACTTCTTAGTGCAGCTTGTATAAGAAAGCATTAGCATAGTGGGTACACTTTATTTAACAGTGTTGTTTAGATATGACAGGTCCATTTTACGTGGGTGAGTCTAGATTCACATGGAGGACAGATAACATTTTTCCTGAGCCCATGTTAACATCAGTCATGCCTTAGCATCAGGTTAGTGTTTGTGAATGTGGAGCATCTGGTTGGTTTCAGATAAAAAACAAGTTCCACTGACAGAGAGTCCCTTATCATACGACAAAAAACAGTGTTATTTTATCAGCCAACACACAGCCAAAAGCCAGAAAGTCCACCAACACATTATGGTACAGAAATCCTTTCCTCTGGGTACAATTTTCCAAGGCAGCACTCCTCCACTGCTAATTTGTTCCTGTTTGTTCTTTCTGAATAAAAACAACCATCAGCAGATACTGAGGTCCAAAACACTAAACCCACAAGGGAAACAAGATTTTTAGTCAAAAAACTCTGGCCTTAGGCAACAGTATTTAAGCAACATCATTCAACAAAACTACCAACCCCAGTAATTCAAGTAATCCTCAACACAAACATGTTAGTCAGCAGGATGTGTGAGCAGTTATTTCCTCTTTTTTCCCGCAAGAATCACTTTAAGAAAGTACAGATGGTAGTAACCAAACATTGGCTTTTTCTTTTCAGCACATCAGTGGTTGTTTATATCGGCATGGGTAACTAAACCCTGATTTTTCAACAACCTAAGCTGTGTCCTAGTTTCATACTACGCACCAGTTCTAAGCAGGTTTCGAGTGGAAAAGTGACAAAATAAATATACTTAAGAGTGTCAATATGCATATTTAATAAAACAGCTCTATTTTTGAGGACACTGTTGATGGACATTTGTCTCATAAACTGCAATGTACAAAGGAAGCGGAGGAGCTATTCACATCTGGAAAAAAATTAAAGTAACTGTGGATAGTGGTGAGATAGCTCCAGGAAAACATCAGAAAACAACAAATTACTAAATGTTGGAAAAACAATTTGCTGTCTCTTGCTGTATCAGAACATCACAGTTTGATGGAGGTCCAACAGGGCAAGTATTATATAAGGTCCTGTTAGGATAAAACCATTCTGATTTCTTGTGTACTAAGCACAAAAACAGTATACTATAAAGATTAGTGCTGTTTGTAGTACATGCTGTATACAATTAGTGTGTAGTATGACACTGAGACACAGCATTCATGTCAAGTTTTGTCTCTCACCTTTGACTTTGACATATATGAGCTCCGGGTTGACGCAGAGGGCCAGGTTGCTCGGCAGTGTCCAGGGTGTTGTCGTCCAGGCAATCAAAGCAACATCTTGATTCTCAACCAGCGGGAAGCAGACGATCACAGATGGATCCTGAACGTCCTGCAGACAAAAATGAAACACAGATTTGGTCAGTTCAGTTTGTTTTTTTTCCCCCAAACTCTCTGCTCTCTCTGATCCTATCACCATCTCAGGAGATAAATAATATTGAATACTTGTTATAATTATTAGACAAGCAGAGCTGTGACGTGGTTATAATTTCTACCAACCTTGTAGTTCTGGTGGGACTCAAAGTTGGAGAGAGGGGTGTTGCAGGCAGTGGAGAAAGGCATGACTTTGACACCTCGGTACACCAGACCCTTGTCATACAATTGTTTGAACACCCACCTGTATGAGTGAAAAGAAAACAGTAAAAAAACAAACAAAGTAAAAACAAAGTAATGGTACATAAGAGGACAGATCCAGACATGGATTTAGTCTAATTTTTATTGTATTTGTTACTTTTATGCTGCTTTATACAGTATATTTACTATACTCAGATTGTGGCTCGTCATTGTTATCAAGTGTTAAATGCCTGAAAACAAACCAGATTCCCTTCAGGTAGCTAATTGTTAAAGTTAAAGAAATTACAAAGTTGAGTAGATACTCAATTCAGTAGAATACAAATTATCTATCTTGTAAATATAAAATGGCACATTTTCTGACATCCATACCAGACAGTCTCCATGAACCATGGGTAGAGAGTCTTGTAGTCATTCTTGAAGTCAATCCACCTTCCCATTCGCCTCACTGAAATCTGGGAACAAAAAGAAGCAAAAACATAATAAGTCAAAAGAATATAATGGTCATATGCCAAGATTCTGCAGGGCAACTCATACACTATTATGTTTAGGTCCGTCTTTATTAAGGCTAAGGAATGCGAAATTAAAAAGATATTCTCCTCCCATACAAAAAAAAAACCCCACATTTGTTCTACATAAGTATGGTTACAAAGGTTTCTCAAATGAGCATATTATTCTTCCTTGTATGCTCACCTCCCACTCGTTGGAGTATCTCATGACAATATTTCTGCACTGCTTGTTGTACTCAGCAATGCCCATCTTGGCCACATCTTCAGGCCCTTTGATCCCCAATGTTTTATCAATCTCATACTCCTATAAAAACACACAGGGCATGAGACACATAATTAAATCAAACATAAATCTGTAAAACTGCATGGATGTTTCAGTAAAAAAAGATTTTAACAATATCCAGCAGAGAGAAAATCTTACCACAGGCAGACCGTGGCAGTCCCAGCCAAAGCGCCGGTCCACATGGAAGCCGCTCTGGTGGGCAAAGCGAGTAACAATGTCCTTGATGGTGCCGGCCAGGATGTGACCATAGTGGGGTAGACCTGTGGCAAAAGGAGGGCCATCGTAGAAGGTGTACCTGGTTGGAAAACAGGCAGTAAAATATTTTTTATGGAAAAACAGAAACAACAGTTTTGAGGTTACAAATGCAATATGTGCTGATATGAAGCCAACAGATAAGAGTGTTTGCCATATGATGCTCAAGCTATTCTCCTTTTATGGACACTGTCATAAGTGCTGAATCGATTTAATTATAATATCAGGGAGATTTTTAGGTGGTACCAAGCAAATATCCTGTTGAATCTCTAGTAGTATTGGTCAAGGTCTGTATGTGACCAAAGTTCCTCTATGCACTTTTGCTCTGTTTGCTATTTGTCATCATGATATTTACTCTTTTGTTGGATAGAGAGGAAAAAAAACCATCTAAAATTACTTCGGTGATTACAATGTAAATAAGACAGAAGCAGATATTTAATTTTTTATGTATTTTCCACCAATAACGAAACCCCAATGACTTTGTTAGAGATTATTTTTCCATCCGTCTTTTTTCATTTAGTCTGGTTAAATCACTTTATAAACATAAATGGAATTTTCTTATTACTTAACATTTAATGTTTGTGCTGACTGACTTTAAAGACAAAATTGCTTATTCATTTGTTGATTGCAATGGTCCATTGTTTCTTTCTGCATGATTGCATATGCTGGACAAGTACTGATACTGACTATGATTAAATTCTGTAAGTACGCAATGGAATCTAAGGACAGGTTAGACAGGAAATGCAATGTTTTTATTTGGAAGCACGACAGCAGAAATGACATTCAAAAAAAAAAAAAAAAAAAAATCCATAACCACCGCCAGGATAAAAAAAATTCAACAAGATGAACATGTTGTCGTTCTAAACCACTTCTAAAGTATGTACAGTACTTTCTCATGGAAAAGTATGACAATGCATCTTCATGACAAATATGAAAAGTAATGTATATTGTAACAGCCACTACATTTTAATATAAGCTGCTTATTTGTAATTAAAAACCAAAAGAATTGAATTTACTTGGGCCTGTTCTTGGACTGTTTGAGGCATTCCTGGAAGCAGTCCTTGTCTTTCCACAACTGCAGGATCTTCTCCTCCTCAGAGGGAAAGTTGATGGACTCGGGGACTGGCTCCACCATGGTGTCTGTCAAAGCAAAGAAAGCAAAAGTAACTAAAATAGACTTGTGAAGCAGGAAGACATGGACTGTTCGTGTCATGAAGATCACACAATGAGTCTTTTGATTTAAAAGGTTATGATGTCAATAATGCATGAGCCATTCAAATACGGATCATTAGCCTTTTTATTTGCAAACAACTGAACTAGGACTAATTAAATTTTCCTTTCAGTACACATTCACTGTTCCACAATGCTAGATGCAGGGTATCTGTAGGTCTTTAAAGTCTTAAAAGCACTGAATTACAACACTGTCACTACTGCTAGCTACAGTACTAGGAAGTTCATCACCATGGGCAAGTGTTGATTTTAACAAAACTTTGAATCAGTTATCATTTTAAATTGGTTAATCCAAACATCCACTTTATGCTGCTTATATGGGTCCAGGTAACATTAAATAAATTGAGTTTATCATTAGTAACTGTTGTTATATAGTCCTGGGAAGTACTGAAAATATGTGATGTAATAAGTCTTCAATAGTAGTTATTTTTGGTATTAACATTCAGGTATTAAATTGCATTCTGTGTGGTATTAAAAAGTTTTAAAAGTCTTAAATGTAAACTGGTGAACCCTGCAGAAACCTGTTCATACTATTTATGTCAGGCTGGGAAATTAATCATACATTATATGCGGTGGGCAGTAACTATTTGTCTTTTTTTGTGAATGTCTCTCACCCTCCACAGATCCTATTAGGATCTTATTAATAGCTGACCTGTCAAAACCCGTCTGTGCTCCGTAGTTTGTCAGAACAACATCTGACAAACATTTGATGAAATGTCAAGCCTTATGTAATATATAGCTTCAACGTCAAAGTTGCAAATACAGAAACTTTGCCCAGACTAGTTAGTCGAGTCCAACAACCACTTTTCCACAGCAGTAAGTTCACAGGGATGACGCCTCCTTGTTGTTAGCTAGCAAGCTAAAGCTAGCCGATCAATGCCTCAGATAGTTAGCTTGTAGCTAAACAGGCTGCAAAGTTTGTTAAGGGGCGGTGTTTAAACGTTCACATATGCGAGCAGAGGTACAGTGAAGTGTGGTTGTAATCGACGCTTTATGTTGCGATTATTCAGTATGAATGGAGATACTCACATGTTGTCTGCCGCCGCCGGCTGCCGAGAGAGACAAGAAATGATGCAAGCTGGAGTCAGAGCACGAGCGGAAATGACGACTAAACGCAAACTGATTTGTTGCATAAAAATAAAATGCTAATCAATGAATTGATAAAACAAAATTCAAATATATGTATCCAGTGGGGTTCCGCAGTCTGAGATAACAGCATATGTAAATAAATGTAATTACATAATAAATCAATACATAAAAAAATTGCGGCTTTAGTTTCTTGTTCTCCTGTAATTTTTCTCCACAACCAGTGAAACTTTCTAGATATCACTAGCAAAGCTATGTTAGCATGGAAGTTTGTTGAAATGTTTTGTACACAACCTAAGTCCTCCTTGAATTGAAATGTGGACATATTTATTTTGTCAAAAACAAAATGACAGTAAAAAATCGGCCTTTTATTTGTCTCGATGTCTCTAGGATCTGTGCTTCAACACAACCCTGTCTCTGAGCTCTGTGGGCAGCTCCCTCTGCCTTGCGCCTTGGTTTCTGCTCTGACATACATCCTCATCTGTGACACCTTAGATACACAGGTGTGTGCCTTTCCAAATCAGGTCCAATTAACTGAATTTACCACGTGGGCTACAACCAAACGAAATGGGAGGCACCTGAGTTAAATTTCAAGTGTCATAGTTAACTGTCTGTTAATGTGATATTTCAGATATATCTGAAGATGTTTTCACTTTGTCATGACGGGGTATTGACTGAAGATTGATGAGCGATTTTTTTTCTTCTTTTTAGGACTGCAACATAAAATGTGAAAAAAACTGAAGGGTCTGAATATTTTCTGAAGGTACAAAGCAATGGCTTTTAAAACAGTTTTCACATTCATATCTTCCTATTTTCCTAGCACAGCAAGATCCAATTGGAGTGTTCAGCTATGTAGGTAGGTAGAAAACCTCCTGGAGATGATGTGTAGGTTTATGAAACCGTAAGATGAAGAAACCGACACCCTGCTTGAGGAGCACTGAAGGCTAGTCGCCTACAGTACGTATATTAAAGAATGAAATTGGGTAGACCAGAGTTGGCTTTCTGCTTTAGATTTAACTGGCCATAAGTAACCTGCTGGATTACAAGGTTTTGGAAATCTGCAGGGGTCACAGCACATTTCTAATGAAAAAGAGCAAGTTGACTACACTGATTCAACTTTACTTAATCCGATTAAACTTTTTATTCGTACCTTAAAAATGTCATCTTGAACTTGGCCTTCGTTCAGTTTTCTAAATTATTTGGATCTTGACACACGAGGAACACTGCAAAGTTGACATGAATAAACCCTAAGCACTCAATAAATGTAGTTATTCCCTATGTTTCAGAAGCAGGAGCAGTGACAACAGAAACAAAAGTACAATCTGATGTTTGTTTGTTAACAAAGCATAGCTTTATTGTGATGGTGGAAACACAGTCTATGGAACGCTGACAGACATGGAGGTGACCGGATAGCAGATTATTTCTGCTGAGCTGCCTTCTGTGCCGCCTTCTGACCCTTCTTGTTGTGCTTCTTGGCAAAGCGCATGTTCCTCAGGAACTTAGGGTCCACCTGCAACAAACAAAGAAAACAAAATGAATGAACAGGCCAACGGCAGGAGGGGCGAAATTAAATCTTTTTTTCTTTCAACAAAATAAAGCAAAAGACAAACAGGCTCAAGGTGGAGGAAAATGCAAACACTCGTCTACATCAGAGTAGTTACATATCTGGTGATCTGGTTTGAAAAAATATGTAATAGTAACTGAACTTAACTACCCAGCCTACAAAAATGAATACGTGAGATTAACAACAAAGACAATGCAGAAATCCTAGTGAAAAAAACAGGGGGGACTACTGTTTATAATAAAGTAGGATTGTGACAGCAAAAAGTGATTTCATTAGGTGTGAAAGATGGCTGAAGCAAAAAAAACATGCCACAATATCAATGTCAGTCTTAAACCAAATGATCCTAAAACTGGTCTCAACAGTAACAACTTTGACCATAAAAACAGAATTATTTCCTAGGCACTCCAGTGATGGAAGATGTAATATTGTCTGCATGATAATGCAAAGTCAGTTTTCCTGTATATGAGAGCACTGTTGATTGAAATAAGATCAGTTTACGGCTAGGATATATTTTATAGAAAATCTTGAGGGGATGTGAGTTTTATAAAATGGTGCAGTGTCAGCTGAGAAAAACTGCATTTCACCAAGTTCTGACAACCAGCTAAAACTGCTGAACCTGTCTACCAATTTAACATTATAACAAACAGAGGAGGACCACATCCAACAATGCTTTCAGCATTTTTAAATTAAGGCTGCCCAAGTACCATGACATTTTCTAAACTTTGGAAAATCATAAATCATGCAACTCTGAAAATTAGTCTGAGAACTTAAAGCCAATTTTGATGTAAGCACATGGTAAGGACAGCTTTAGATCGAAACATTTGAAGAATTTAGAATGATTACCGACTACTAAAAACTACAAAGAAAAAAGGTAACTTGCATCACTTTCCAGGTAAGGCTTAAAATTTAGAGAGATTTCCTAACCCACAAACAGGTAATGTACATACATGGACCTCCCCATCACTAAGCACATTTACAAACATTTTTGTAACCAGGGTACTACTAAGTTACTGCAGTAATATATTTTTTATAAGTCTATGGTCAGGATCTATAAAATGCAGTTTCAGTAAATAGGGAAGTAAACAGGGAGACCAGATTTCACTGGGAAGATATCTCCTGAAGGAAAATAATTTAATTCCAAGTCCAACTATACAGCATCGCTACAGCCACATAAGCCGGGTTCCTAAACTCAACAGTTAAATATGGGACACATTTGTGTTGTATGTGCAGGCTTTGTGCACTCGACAAAGCCTGTCCCATCACTTCGCATTTGTCCAAACCCTCCAAACAACACAAAAATAGAGCATGCAGCATCTTGAATCCTTAATTTACAACAAGTGGGTCATGGAATAGAGAGAAGGCTGATCCCACATCCATGTCACATTTGAGTTATCTTAAGTATGGGTTCATTACTTCAAAATAGCATTTGTCAATTTCCAAGCTGTAGTTGACAAAGGGAAGTTGAGATTGGATCTCATGTCTGCCAAACTTCTTTGCTCAACCTAATTGAAGTCATGTATAATAGATATGGTGTTACACAACAACTTTCTTGACATCAGTGCTCACATTTTGTCATCTACCATCCATCCCATGAGACCCAAATGCACCAAAATTACAGTCCTGCTGTATATAAACATCTTTTTTTAAGTGATCAAGTGTCTTGATTATCTAAACACCAAAGAATACACAGCTGTTACTATACATACCCCCTTCAGTGACTCATAACGCTGAGATGTGGGCTTCTTGATGCCATTCCTGTGGGCTTTACGAGCTGTGCCAACACAAGGGGAAACAATTAGAAACAGGTTCATCCATAAACTAGGAGTCACCCATACGAAAAACACTAAAAAGAGGACAAGCATGTAAAAGTTAGAGCTGAAACATTACTGACAATCTTCCATTAGAGTGATGGTTTATGATTTAAAACATATACTCTTGCAATTCTGCCCTGACACTTTACCTTTCCTGCTTGAGTTTGTAGAATTTGTGACATGCTGCACCTTCAAATCAACCCCTTAAATATATTGTACTGCTGAAATTAATACTAACTGTTGTATCACTGTTAAATTTCTGATATACTGCTATGAAAACAGTTCACTGTTTATAACACATTAACTTGTACAACCTTTACTTCTGATTGACTGCTTTTAAATACACTGTTTACTTCTCAGTCATATACTTTAATTTTTATACATCTCTTTTTTTTAATAAAACAGCAATGCAGAAAGACTGCAAGGTAAGAATTTAATTGCACAGTATAACATATTGCTCTGTTCTTAAATGTTCAAAGTGAAATAAGCTCCTAAAGTGAGGAAACTTCAAACGTAGCTTTCCTCTGCTGTCATACTTACACTGGTTGTGGGTTGTGTGGTTCTTAGACTTGGCCATTTCGACACTGGTTTATCTGAAGAGAGAGAATATACAGCAATTCACGTTAATCTGAATGCTACATCACTGTTATTTGCATGTTAGCACACATTAGCTTATTTTGAATTGCTAACCAGCAGATTATAGAGCTTTTTACAATATGAATAGAGCTACGTTTGCTATAAATTAAGTGAAACAGCAACCGTGAAGGGAAGATGTAAAAGGTGCATTTCAGACTGAAACTCAGACTATTTTTCTGAATGTGGAACTGACGCCCGGTCGCTAGCTGCTGCTTTGCTAAACGAAGCGTTAGCACTTCAAAAGGCGTCAGTTTTATCTTTTTAATAATGATCAAATCTGAAACATACTGCAGTGGACACATAACCAATTAAGTGCTTTATCAAAATCAGTGACTGTTTCTGTGCGGACATGTAAAATACACGAAGATTGATAAAGATTTTAAGACTACACCAAAGTGGGGGAAAAAAGATACCTGCCACACGAACAGACGACAACCGGAAGAGAAAGAAAATCAAACCCGGGGGAGAAGAAGAAGAAGAATCGCGTCAAGAAGATGAAGTCAGTGAGCTCTGTTTAATGACACTGCCTCCTATCGGTGAATTCCGAAACGACAGGTGAAAGTCCACAGCTGGCCACTGGATGTCACTCTCTGGTCATGTGACACCCACAAAATGAGAATGAAATGTGTGGCTGTATGAGTCACAATACACTCAGCTGCCAGTTTATTAGGAACACCTGGCTAACACTAATGCAATCCTGCAATAAATCGTCTGTCATAGAAACTGGTGTTGATTCAACTGTATGATCATTTTGGAAGCTGCAGTTTGTGGTGCGTTATGTTGACATGTGTTTCGTTTTTTCTTGGGTTCTTCATTAGAAATGAAAGTGTGGCAATGTCAACTTCCTCTGTCTGCGAGTGTAGGGTTTGATCTTTCTCTTCTTCTTCACTAGATTAAGTTTATTTTCTCTTTTTGTTTTGTTTAGTTTTGTTTTCATTTCTTTTCAGGTGGAACTAAATATACCCAAATACTGACGTACAGTTTTGAGGCACCTAAGCATTCTTAAATTGCAACACTAAAGACATGACAGAGAACATTGTACAGAAAAAGGAAAAAACAAAACAAAAAAGTATCCTACCGGACAATTATAAAAAGTTTTGTTAAAAAGCAAGGGGGTGTAGGTTATCTGGTAGTGTTATGTGGTAGTGTTGATTTGGTGTTGTGTGTATGTGTGGTGTGATGTGTGTTCTGGAGTGAACTACATAACTGCATATAAAGTACTTGAAACTATCTCCACCTCAAACAGCTGCAAAAGAAAAATGCTCATTACAAACAATGTAATGTAACAATATATCAATCATATGAGCCCTTTTTCTGCAGAACTAGTTATTTTACTTTTGAAACTTTAAGAACATTTTGCTGGAAATACTTCTGTAATTTAACAGTTTTACAATACAGTTTATTTTTCTCTTGTTTATGAGGCTCCACAAGTAGACATTGTTTCACAGGCCAAAAAAGGCTGAGAATCATTGTTACAGATGATCAGAAAGAACCTAAAAGGTAATTATTTATTCCATTATAACCACATGCACACAATATGGCCCTATAGGAATACTGGCAATTATTTTTCTAAATCCCTTTGCCTCTCTTTCCTTCTGCCTCCTTGTGTCTGACAGTGACAGAACCATGACCTATTTGACCAGTTTATTATCAGCATCCACTTCTAATTATTCCTTATGGAATAAGCTTTGTGGTTATTCGTACAGTTCACCTAAAAGGGTTTCACATGTTGTTCTACTACATAAATCACTTCCTGTTACTAACTCCGGAGCTGTGCGCTGTTAGCCTGTTAACTTCTATTGGCTGCGTGTGGATCAGAAATCATACAGCATGTGTTGATTTGTGAAGATTTTCTTTTTGAAAAAAAGAAAAAAGATGAGGCCCCGATTGCAACAGAGCTCGAATTTTTCATGAACCTGCATTGCAAAACCTCCACAGGAAACCTCTTTATGGGTCCACTGTTTGCACTTAAATCTAGTTCAGCCACTAAGACCATGTCATCACTACCAAAGTATCTCTCTGAGCCAATCAAGACGGATACTTGACATGTGAGTGAAGTGTGAGTTGGGGGTAAGTGCAAATAGGATGATTTCATGACAAGATGAGAGGAAAAACATGCATCCACAGTATCATTAGTTGGCTGCAACCATTGATTCAGAAGCCTGTTTTAATGAATGAATGAATGAATAGGTATTTAGTTATATCTTTTAAAGACAGAATTATAAGATTTCGGCAAAACCATGAAATAATAAGTCAAAAGTTTGACTTCTAAATAGCATTTACAGGCAAAAACAACAAAGGTAAAATTTACAAGATAGAAAGTGAAAATTACCAGATCAAAATTTTGTATAAGTGTACTACATTTTGATGTGGCAAGACAAGATTTTTGCTTATTATGTGACATAGATTTCAGAGATAGATTTCAGTGCATATCAGCACAAAACTTTCCTCAATTGCGAAACATCTGAATGAGGTTTGGTGAAGATCACATGCAATCCTGTCTTCCTAGAAACTACGTATAGAATGCAACAGCAAAAACATTTTGTGGTGAAATGAGATTTCCCTCTAATAGACCTGTCAGAAGCACCCATTAAGTGTCATTCATGATGGCTTTCATAGACGGACTGCTTCTGTTAGTCACTGTCCACCGAAGCGACAACACTGCAACCAGCACGGTGAGATGATGGACAGATTGTAAAGCAGCCAGCATTTATAGACGCATCCACAGAGATTACAGTGCTGCTGGCCCTCCCCTATGTTGAGATAGATGGGAATGGATGCAGGACCATGTGACTGAGCTTACAGCTCTCTCTCGCGCACACACACTTGAGCACACACTGAAAGAAGTGAGGGATTTTTCTAAATTTGGCCGTAACCTCTGGTCCCCTTTCCTTTCCTTTCCTTTCCTTTCCTTTCCTTTCCTTTCCTTTCCTTTCCTTTCCTTTCCTTTCCTTTTCTTTCCTTTCCTTTCCTTTCTCTCCTCTCATTCTCAGCTGAGGTTGGGTTGAATTCCTGCTCAAGCAGAAGAAATCATGCAGCAGCATCCTATATTTAGACCCCTGTTTGATCATATGAGCCTCTCCGCTCCACTCTGCAACACTCGGCTGTGCTCAGTCAATTACAGGGTGCATGTGTTATTTCATATTTTCTCCTTGATCTGATAGTGGTCAAGAGAGGACTGGTTTCCATTTCCTGTCACATCTTTCGCACGTGGGACTTACGGTGGTGTGAGTTTTTACAGCAAAATGAACACGTCTTGATGAATATTTTCTCGTGTTTATCTGCGAGGAATCTTTATTAATGAGGGATGAGACACTTTCAGTTGCTTCACTGAAACACACACAATTATCATACTGTAACTCTCAACAAGTGAATAAATCTGATCATTTCTCAAACAAGCTGAATTATATAAAAGTTTAAACTCAGTGACACATTTTTTTTTTAAATTATATAAGATTAAAGTGTATTCTCTAAGTATAAACGTATTAATATATTTCCTGCAGGTCCATGTTTGCAGATATCTATCTATCTCGACTCTATATTTTTCTGTTCAGACACATACAAATGCATACGCACTTTCAGTATTCCCAGGAACAACTTTAATGCATTTACAGAAAATGAAGGTCTTGTGCGCTGTCTAACTTGATCTTAGATATTACATCTTATCTGAGAGCCTGTAACTGATTTTCAATATAAGCAACAAACACTACACAGGCACATCCATAATTGTTTATGTTTATTAAACATTGTGCTATATTGCTTCCCTGATATTGCATTGCCCATTTCATATCACAAAAAAAATTCAATTACTTTTGCATCTTCATTTTAGTTTGTTGTAATTAGCTTTAATTCCCAGGGTATAAAGGTTTAAAAGCCTCTAAAATATGATCTAACGTCAGGATAATGTCTCATTTAACATCGCATAGCTACAGTACATTATAATGATGGTTTTACAGAATGAGCAGCATCTCTAGAGATGCTGTACATTCATTCCCTCCGATAATAAGCCTACAGGGAACCACCAACTCTGCTCTGTTACTTAATCGTTTGCCTGTGAGAGAACAGAAGACATCACATGCTACTGCCACTGCTGCTGCTGCCGTGCTCTCTGTTTCTTTGTCCCTGTCATCCTTGTCATCCTCACACTGTGTCTCTTGCTGTTGCTCTTTCTTTATTTATCTCTCTGTTTTTTCTTTCACTCTCTGAATTTCTTATGTGCCTCTGCTGTTATCCAGAGGTGCCAGTACTTGTGCTTAACTTGGAAGCTCCATTTAATGCTACTTTATATGTATGTGTGGTACCAAAGGTCAGACCATGTCAATCCATTCAATAACTGTTGAGACATCCAAACTACAAATGTCAGCTTCTTGGTGGCTTCTTGGTCTTTCACGAAAAACCCAGAGGATCAGCAAAGTCAGTAGTATTCATTTTCTGGGGACTTTACACATGCAGGGTCTTTTTACACAGTTGTATTGCTGCTAGTACTCATTCACGACCTATCCACTGTCACCTGCTCTCTTTTTCTTTTACTCCAACTCAGTCGTTTGCTCTTTTCTGTCTCTGCATCTCTTTCTCAGCTTTACCCATGAACTCCATCTCTTGCTCTCCTGCTCTCTCTTTTGTACATCTCCCCACCCACTTTCATTTCCTTTTCATCTGTAAGAGGAAATCTTGCCTTTGAGCAGCGCAGAGTCGATCCCCCAGGGACTCACTTCACCTCAACACATGAAAGAGTCTGCTTATTATGTCTCTGGATTTGGAAGGCATTATATGCAAACACATCCAAACAGAGTGGAAGATCCATTGTAATAAACAGGAAAAAAAACCCACCAGGATATTGAAGAATTGACGAGTGACATAATCATGAATATGTAATATGTTCTTTGTTTAGCGTTAAATTAGGAGTTGATAGAGTATGCTACAAGCCTGTAAACCAATAGTTAGTATTTGTTAGTATGTGGCCGTTTACTGTGACGTCTTCTTTACTGCTCTTTTAATACTACCTTAAATGAGGGCTAATGACTGAGGTCAGTTACTGGTTAATGGTATTGGTAACAACTTGTTTTATGACATACTGTACGCCCTGTGTAGTCAAGTACATCAACCTATTACAGAAACACACGTGAGTGCATAAACGTTCCCTTTTGAGAAAGGACGCACAAATATTCTTAACGTAAGAAATTAGTCAAAGCATTAAAGCTAAAATGTTTTTCCTTTTAGCTCCGTTTTTGGTCCCCACCAACTCCTGAGAAAAAATATCTGGATCGTTAACTGTTAAATACACTATACAGGGGTTCATGCAATAGTCTATAGTTATAGTATTCACATGGCCAACTTTTAAACAATTTTGAGCATTACTCAGGTTGTAACTCACATTCATCAGTCATTATAATTCATCTTTTTCATCATCTTTTTATCTTTGTTCACAATTCATGATGATGGTTAGCTCCTGTTTAGTGAACACTGATTCACACTGATTCACTTCTATTCATCATTTCACTATATAAGGTACAATCATTTTCACAAGACATTTTTACAAAATGGTGAAAGCAGAACATTTTTGGACTTGACCTTTGTTAACTAGCCACCTGCTGACTTTCCCGTCCACGGTTTGGTGCTCCGCAAGTAGCATCCAGTGGTTCGCTTTTTGCTGGAAGCAGTCAATGTTAATGGAAGAAAATATTAATTAATGGAGGGCATTATATTCCCATACTTAGAATACATATTTAGTTAGCTCATCTCCATAAATTGATGATGAATCATATAACCCTTGTTACTTTCCTACAATTGATTGAAGAGACCAACTATTTACTTATTTTGCATGTGAAAGATTTTCCTTCCTAATTCTCTGAAGAAACATCAAAAAAGTAGAACATCTCTTTTATGTTTCATTTAGTTAAACTGACCTTTTCATATACAGTCTATGGGCCTGATCAATTCCAAATGTGCTCTGCAGTCCATGCTCTCAGCTTCTGCAGTAGTGCTCTTGAGCAACATGATGAATCACTGGTTGCTCAAGTGGTGCTGCTCAGCAGGAGGAAACTGCAGCAGTTGTACTGTGTCTGTATGTGTGTGTGTGTGTGTGTGTGTGTGTGTGTGTGTGTGTGTGTGTATCCTCCCTCACCAGATGCTACACATATGATGAATATCTTCGTGCTAGGTTAAAAAGAGAAATGAATATAATGCTTAATGCCTTTCTTTTTTGTAAGTTTGCAGGGCAGACTGACTATCTTACAAAACACTGCCTTTCCTCCATCAGTGAAAATCACTTGTACATCATACTTGTAAAAGTGTCTTCTCCTTCTCTTCAAGCTTCTTTAATCAAAGCACGAGTGATTCTCTTGCTCTGCGCATACGTGCGCACGTGTGTGTGTGTGTGTGTGTGTGTGTGTGAGCTTGTGCTTTGTCTCAGATGTACATCATGTCCTGAATGATCAAATGCAAATATAGTGTTTGAGGTTTCTGTTCTTCTGACATGCAGCATGGGAAAATACTCTCTATAGCCATCTTTCTCTGTATGCCACCTCTAACTCCTCGTTTGCTTTGCTGCACTGACTTCATTCATTGTGGCCGAAGGACAGCACAGGAGAAGGAAAGAATGAAGCAGAATGTGTGTTTATTGGTGCCAGGAGAAGATGAGTGGGCGGTCTCTGCTAAGATTGAGCTTTCTTATTGGTTAATGGGAGGGGATGAATGAAAGGATTCTGATTTGAATGAAGGCCAGATGTCACCGAGCATCAGGGCATGCAGCACCGCTGGGATGACAGGAAGGAGGGAGGAGTGATGGAGGGAGGAGGTAGAAGAATGACTCATTCACTTTGCCCTACCTTCTATCGATCTGTCTATCCATCTATCTTGTCTCTCTTCCCTCCATTCTTCACATATCTCTGGCTCAGTTGGCACATGCACATTAAGTACAAAATACACAATAGAATAGAAATGTTAAATAACAAAATATGAAGTCAGTCTTGTTATTTTAATGTAAAAGAATTTAAAATCAAATATATTGGTTGTTCCAAAACGTTAACTGCATGTTTACTATTGTAACCATGCCGCTGATACGCAACCTGTATGGTCATTTGTCCCTACTTGCCCCTATTTGTCCCTATTTGCATGCTAACACGCTAAACTAAGATGGTGAATATAGTAAACATTACACCTGCTGAACATGTTAGCATTGTCAGTGTCAACATTTTAGCGTGCCGATGTTTGTGTTTAACTCAAGGCACCTCTTCATTTTTAATTTAGGGTCAGGTCCACTGTGTAAGCCTGCTATATGTTTTTTTTATGCTGTTTGAGTGCACAATAATAAAATAGCAGCATCCTAATGACCTATTTGACTGAGACAAGACCTCTGCTGTATGTCACCCCCTTCACTCCCTCTCCAAGTTTCCTCTCTATGTCCAGCGTCAACTTTGAAATAGTGCCAAAAGGCTAACAAGATAATAAAAACATTAGAACAGAATATAGAATATCATATTCTTTGTCTAGTTTGATACTCAGTGGTGCAAACATATTTCAGTCAATGCTAATGTTCAATGCTCAACCAAAATGTGATTATCTTTATTTACTTAAGAATAGCATTTATTATTGATTTTGTTGACTTTGCACTTCAATCTTGTTGTTTGACTTTGCCCGTCATATTTGACTTTGTGCAGTCGTTGTTTCTGGCAAATGGAAACAACAACAGATGTCAGTGTTCATTACAGTAAATAGTCTGTACATCAGACAGATACGAATACCAGTTAATACTGTAATATGTGGTATAAAATCCCAAAACAATATACAACAATAGCAACATCTACAAGGACATGACTGGAAATGAAAGGAAATTACTATATACTGTCAAATACCAAAACATTTACATAAATATATTTGGCTGATATATAACTTAAAATAGAAGTAACCCTGATGAAATAGAAGATAAAAATATTAAATCTTTACATATCAAAAGATGTATAACAGACAGCTCTGTTTTCCTCAGTGAATGCAAAACTAAAAAAAACACATTTTAGATCCTGTACAGCTAAGACTTTATTTGTCAGACATCAAAACATTTTTTCAAAAATCTAACCTTTTCTTTGAAAACAATATCAATGTGATATCCAACGCATCCAATGTTCTTAGAAATATAACCAAGATAAGACTTTTCCTCAGCTGAAATGACCTAGAAAAACTGAGACATGCTGTTATTTCTTCCAGTATTAATTACTGTAATGTACTCGTCTCAGGCGTCCCCGCTCTGCTCTCAATCAAACTAATTCAAAACTCTGCAAATGAATGTGAGCCAGTAAATATGATTACATTATCTCAGTCTCTGTTCATTGGCTCATTGTGAATGCACATATTGATTATAAACTTCTGTTTCTAACTACCAAAGCATTACGTCGTCTCTCCACGTAATATATCACTGATTCACTCGCTGCTCTGTTCACAGAATACAACTTCTTTGTTATTTTTGCAGGTGACAGCTCGGAGCACAGCCTCTCCTGCTGTAGCTCCTTAACGGTGTCAGCGTATCAGACTCTGTCTCATTACTGAAGACTCGGTCGAGACTCAACAACAATTTGTTTTCTGCGATCCTAAAGGTTACATGAGCTCTCACACACCCAACAATACTTTCTCTGTCTTCTAACTTCTAACTTCAACTAGTGGCTGTCTGTACTGTATTCAAACACGCACGCAAACACACACACACACACACACACACACACACACACACACACACACACACACACACACACACACACACAAGAGATAAGACTTTATTGATCACTTTATTGATTTATTGAGGGAAATTCATGTGTTACAACAGCACAAGAGGCAGCCTTACAAGGTGGTATACTAAGAACAATGTGAGAAATAAAAAAAAGTACCATTCAAACAAAAGCCATGTACTATATACAGTAATTCTAGGGCTACAAATAAAGAAATTATGGCGTCTGTGTTGAGTTAAGCTCTGATATGCTAAAAACTTTCATCATAGAGGATTGGGATTGGGAAAACTTTAAATGTGTACTTTCATTTCACTTTGATTGTTTTAATTAGACTTCCCAACTGTTACTTGTGTTCATTGAGACTGAAATGTTTAAACGCTGTCTGAGACTCCTGTTGTGTAACCGTTGTAAATGTGCATATGTCAACACCAGCCACAATGACAGTGATATGTGCAGTGCAATAAGATTGTTGGGGAAAAATATGAAGAATCTTCATTGAAAATGGCTTTAGTCTGTGATTTCCAAAACAGTTACGAATCACTGCTGAAATATAAGTCAGTTTTATGATGCGAGAACGATCTGGTTGACGGTCGGTGAGGTTTAGGCACAAGGTTCTTTTTAGGGAAACATCACTGGGTTAAAATAACCACTTGGCAAATGTTAAATAACTTGAACTGAAACATATGCTGTTTATCCTTATCATAGATGGCACAGATTAACATAAAGCGACTCACTGGTTAAATAACGGAGCTAAAACTGAAGCAAACGAGCTGTGTTAATCATATTCTGGTGACTCACTTGTATTGCTGCCACACTCGTTCACATTCACACAGTGCACACACTTTTATTGCACATACAGTACACACATAAATGTGTCTTCACAACACACCTACACACACACACACACACACACACACACACACACACACACACACACACACACATATACTTGGACACAGTGCAGCTCAGCAATGGGTATTTTTGAACACAGTGTTGTTGGGTAGCCCGTTATACAATATGTGTCTCAGGGACAGCCAGTCTTACTCTGACCTGTTTTCTGTCTCAGTGGGAAGGTGTGAAGAGACTGGCCTTGCAAACAGGCACGACTCACCATTGTCCTCTAAGAGAGAAAGAGCGAGAAAGAGAGCAAGAGAGAGTGAGAGGGAGAGAGAGGGTTGAAGATTAAAAGTAATCATTACTGCCACCAGGCTTTTCTACTGAATTATACTGACGAGACGCCAGAACAAACATAAAACGAGTCGCTGCAGAAAGAAAACACTGAGGAGACATTGTGATGATGTGAGGTGTACTTGATCTGAAAATGTAATTTTGAAGACTTGATTGTCTAGAAAAGGAGGTTTTGGATTAAATAACACACAGGATAGGGTTGATGGGATGATGCTGACTTGCTGTAATGATGAGACCTTTATCTTCATCACAGTTGCCAGTATTTAACTGGTTTTTGCTTGTAAATTTGTGTCGTATATATCACAGTTACATCCCTTCTTACTATGTCTACCCCACTGGTCTATTCTTCATTCTGTGCATAAGTGTATATGCACGTCTGCTTCCTTTCTGTTTAGATGCTTAACTGCATTGTGTGCAATGACAATAAAGTTGAATGTAATCTAATCTAATCCGATGTAAATAACCAAAACAAAAACAGAGACATTCCTTTTTTTCTTTCTTTCTCCTCTCTTGAGCCTCAGACTGTTTCACTCTCTTCAGTAACCGTCCCCTTGTTTATTCATTCATGATTCCCTACATAGTAAGCACTCACTACTTTACTCTATAGTGAGCACTAAAGTGAGATTTCTGACATTCATGAATCATTGAATCATGAATTTCTCAACAGCTGTTGTTTTGAATGACTGCAATTTGCACTTCTATGAAAGGCAAATCATTGCACTGTGGGACTTTAGCAAGAATAAGGGTACGTGCTATGGACACTACTTTTTCATTCTACAGTGGGATTTTTATTTTATAAGAAGAATTCAGATGCTCAAATAAAACAGTGAGATTGAGAGTCTTGCTGGTGTTTTTCTCTCTGGGAAAGACATTCGTACGTGTTGCGCTCGGCTGTATACAAGAAAAGTGGCAGAAATAGTTGTGTGAAGAACACAAGAGAGCGTGAGAGACGAGTGAAAATCCTCTCTTACCTCTGTACAGCGTGTCAATCATGGCATAGAGACAGTGTGAATGCCAGATTGTTGGTTTGTGTGTTTACCATTTGCAGGATGATCTACTGTCTATCATCAATGTGTATTTCAAGTTTCAATTTGTGGAAACTGCTTCATTGTTTTTCCCAAAGTAGTTTACCTCAGGCAAAGCAGCATTACAGTCCACAAGTGAGAGTGGGCCCTACTGATTTTTGAGTAATGATATGACTGTGCGTCTTCATCTTTTGTGAGGCAAGATAGTCGAAAGTAAATTAAATGAACCGTGTTGTAAGCCTCAGTTCACCTTCAATATTGTGAATCACTCCAAATTACAATAATTGCTGCATGTTGTTTAGTTGGGATTTCTCTCTGGAGACTGTGTCTTACATTTCTGAATTGAAAAACAAAAACAAATTACAAAAACACCATTATGTACAACTGTCCAAAAGTACATTGATGACCATGTGTCTGTATTTTTCACCTTCAATATTCTTTGTCAAGCCATCTGTGAATAGATACAATAAAATAAAAAAAATAAATAATACATGTTGTCTCTAACAAGGCCAGGCTCCTCAGAGAGTTGAGTCATGACTATTGAAGAGGTTGTTTGGCTCCGGGTTTGTTCAGATTATTATCCTGCTTCTTCTCTTCAGGCCTGGACAACACCACTCACCAGTCTTATTCAGCGGTCTGTGTATCTTTGTAGTTTTCAAGCCTTTTCCCTGCGGACCTATCTACTGAACCATTGTACAATTCATATGTTCAGACCTCTCTGTAGACTCATCATAATTACCCTGGCTTTAATAGGGCACCAACAAATGATACTTTACTCATGTTGTTTTACATCTTTTGTAAAATTAGAGATACCCCTTAATATTATTTAAGGAAGGGAAAAAAAATCAACTTTTACAAGAGGAAAAATAGTATTCTGGCCAATGTACTGAAATATAAATAGATATAATAGTTGTATGTGTCAACACTCATGTTCTTCTGAATCTTTTAACTGACAGCAGAATCAGCCACCCAGACAACTGGAGATCAGATTTAAAAGCAGGTAAGTGTGAATCCGTTAGTTTGTGTTTCTCCTGAACTTTGTGTTACCATGTGCATCAAAAAGCTAAACCAAAAGAGACATTTTAATTACCTTAAAGAAGACCTTAAGAATTGGCTATGGCTACAATGGCTCTCAGTTTCACCAAAATCCTCACAGATTTTACAAATAAGTTGGACTACTGTTTGAAACAAACAAGATTTCATATTCAACATCTTCAGAATTATAATAAAATGGATTTTGTAGAGAAAACAAAGAGATAAATTCTGCATATACTATATGATCCATCATAAATCTTTGTGAAGCGAAGTGATGGACTCCAGGGCTACATTTTCTATAGTATCTCAAACTTTTTATTGACCGTTTAGAAACCTGCATTTCCATCAGCCTGATTCTCCTCTTCTTTTATTGCCACGTTGCTGCTGCTGACAGAAACGTGTGTCAACTCATCCCTGTGCTTGTAGTGCATGCTCGTGGCACATGTGATATAAATAATATGGCAGCCAGCTCATCAAAAACGCTGCTCCTCAGCACCACTAGTGGTCAAGAACTCAACAGGGGACCTTTAAAAGAAAAAGGTTTTATTTGTTGTTCATAGTGGTGGGTCATGCGGTAGGGGTATGGGGGTTTGGCTTCATAATGATATATTTAAACATATCAGTAATGAGACACAGCAGCAACCTGAATCTTTCCGGCTAATCCCGTCTCTGTTTTCACCTTTTTCTCCTCCCTTTGCTCACTCCTCTTTTTCATAGTAGGATTAATCTGCTGTCAGTGTGTGTGTAATTACAGCGGAAGCTCTTTGGTGGTTGGACTGTACATGTCGACACATACACACACACACACACACACACACACACACACACACACACACACACACACACACACAAATACTCGATGCAGAGCGAGAGCGGTGCTTACAGCTGGAACCCCACTGCTATCTGTGTTTGGGAAAAAGTAGGTCTCTCATCTTGTTAATCACACATGTACAGTTCGCTGCCAGATGAAGGTGTTGATTAAACACACTGGTAAGAGAAAAAGAGAGCTGCAGCTCCGCCAGGGGATTTTTATGCTGAGGTGATTTTCAGGTCAGCCCAAAAATCTTGTGTGCTGATCAGATGTTGTGTTTTCCTGCAGGTTTTTTTTTTTTCTTGTGAGCACTCTCACACCTGGGACTCATAATACTTGAGAAATTCTTAAAAATAAAGTCATGTCTGCAAGAGTAACATAACACATGTGCAATGTAATGCAATGTAATGTAAAACTAGCACAACAGCAGTATAGATAAATATTTTTAAAATACCAATATCATGTTTGGTCAACTTTTGTAATTTGAAGGATTATATTTTTTCTTTCTCAATGTAAACAGGGTTTTCCAGGATGTCCGACTCTTTAGGACTCATTTCAATGAAGTCCAATAAAACAGCAGTCAGACGATCAAACAGGTTGTATTTAAGCAAACTGTTTGGCCTGATTATTAAACCACTTAATTTTGAGGTTAAACAGAGAGTGAGCCCACCCAAAATGTTGGTAATAATCCCTCAGTGCACATGAATTGAGACATGAAAAACTGTACAAACTAATTATTCTATAATATTCAAAATCACAAATGTTAACAAATGTTACATGCAGGCACCAGATATACATTATTTACCCTAATGTGGAGCAGGCGGTTAGCATCACCACTGTGAAATGAAATGAAATGAAATATATCTAAATATAAAATGTTATTACTGGGCTTGATCATGTATGTACATGCATGGTCTTTCAGTAAACAATATGCCTTATATCCTGTAAAGTTGAGTTTGTAATATACGGTTACAAAACTTGAATCTAGGCATCAATAACCAGAAGAAAAAAAAAAGAAAAAAAATTACCATCCCTTATCTAAATCTGATCTGTGAACAGTAACACTATCTCTGTTTCTCAGTATTCAGACATTCCAGCATCTGGTTTCTATCTGCTGCTATGGGAAACAGCACAAACCATCAGAGAAACAGGGACTCGATCCATAACATTTTTATCCAATTTTAGGTCCCATGGTTACAAGTGTAATCCATAAGGGCTGCATGTGTCTTATTTTCTTGCTGGGTGAGGTGCACAGATTTCCAACAGAAAACACTGGTGCGAGTGGGAGTGACCAGGATCTCCATGGGAGCGCGTGAGAGTGGGATGATGCATCTGTAGGAGTTAGAGATGTAACAATCACAAATCGTACAGGAGCTGGCGGGTGCAGGATTGAGAAAAACAGGATTGTTTTTTTCTTCTTGTGACTTTTTTTTGTTGTTGATTCGTTATTGGAGAAATTCAAATATCTGTCTCACTGTTACAGCCAAAGACAATTTGTAACAGAGCTGCATAAATTTTTTTCACATACAGGTGGAGAAGTTAAGAAAATCCTGACAATGTGAGACGTGATCATTTTCCTCTGCACTGCTGCTGCCTCGTGTGTTCCTGAGCAGAGGCCATGTGACAGCAGATCCAGGCGCGCAGCCAGGCGCAGTGCAACTGCACAGACAACAATGCACAGGAACATGCACGAACAATTACACACGCATTCATGTCCACGCTAATGTATCTCTCCATGCGTGAGAGCGAACATGCTTCAGTAGCACATACTGTACACACACACACACACACGCACACACACACACACACAAACACGCTACTATGTCTGTGTAATCATGTGGATGTACCAGGAAAAACAACATATTGAGAGAGTATACGCAGAGACGCATGCTACACAAGCCAGCTCACTCCCTCTGTCCATCTCAGTCCTCTCTTACACTAACTCAAGGCCAATGATGTGTGAAACTGAGAGGTGCAGCATGTGACTCCATTAATGAATGAACAGGTCTCAGCATAGAGGGTGCGAGTGCGCTCGTACATGATTGTGTGTGTGCGTTGAGTATGGTGGAATTAATACTCCCTTTGATCCCCTCTTGCGGATCACTCAGTACTGTAGATGGTGTGTGTGTGTGTGTGTGTGTGTGTGCGTGTGCGTGTGAGAGAGAGAGAGGGAGTGCAGAAGAGAGGGGGTGTTAGCAAATCCCTCTCATTCAGCAGCTAGCTACTGTTTGATATATCATTCAACTAAAAATGAGCCTTGGTGGAGAGAGGGAGGGAGGGAGAACGACGGGGATCGAGGCAGAAAATTGGAGCTGACAGAGATGAAGCGAGGCGGTATGAGACAAAATCGGAAGCAAAAAAAAAGATGAGAGAGCCAGAGAATGGAAAGAAGATGGAGAGAGTGGGGAGAGAGGTGGTAGAGGGATGAAACAGGGCTGAGAGAACAGGAGAGCACGAGAGGAAAGAGGCCACTGCAAAGGATAATTAGAATCTAGGATCTACATTTCCTCTCCATTGATTAACTATGAATGGAGCTGGCAGGGCAGTTCAGTAAGGCAATGCTGAGCACTCTCTCTCTCTCTCACACACACACTCTCTCTCTCTCTCTCTCTCTCTCTCTCTATGTATTTGTGTGTGTGTGCGCACGCGCACGCACTTCGGTCTCGAATGCTCAAATGTGGTCGAGAGGATTCGTGTCCAAACATCCGGAGTGAAACACAGCGATCTGTGAAAAGTCACATGATCAGCTCTGCTCTGAGGAGCACACACACTTCAGTAGTCACTGCTCCAGCAGTCGCTCGGCTCATATTGGGAAAAGGAAGAGGGAGAGAGAGAGAGAGGAGAGGAGTCCTTGCAAACGCTGGATTTTACGAATGAGAGCAAGAGTTTCTTCAACAGTGAAAACTTGAGTTAAAAATGAAGTGAAAGTGGATGTTTGTGTGTATGTTTATATGCTGCATGTTTTTGTTCATTCGCTCATCCAGCTGCTGTTTCTCAATGTTTTTTTTTAGTCTGACTAAAGTTGCATGAATATAACTGTCACATAAAACTTCTCGAATGTCTTTTGTTCATCGTGTCTACTGGCGTCACTACTGCAATAAATCTCAGAGATGTGGTGCTAAAATCTTTTCAGTGCTACACTCTGAAGAGCACCGTCTGCACTTCGTCTCCATTCAAGTCCTTTATACCATTATTGGAAATACTGTATCTATCATAAGTCATAAATAAGTCATTGGCACCTGTTTCATTCCTCTTTTACATTACATATTTGATTGTCACACTTTCCTCAAAAGGCTGAACTTAGATTTCCTAACTCATAATTACAGACCTATTTACATTTTGTTTTTTTGCCACACAGTGAAACCATAACTTCCCACTGATGTTTGTAACGACGCAAACAATTAAAAAGTCTGAGAACAGACTTTCTCAACAGTCCATCACACAGCTGGACGTGACGCCATGATGTTGGCTCCCGGTAACCACTGACTTTAGTGAGTGCCAGATTTTTCATAGCACCAACAGGTCCACTTGGATCTTGTGAGCCTCAGATGTAGTTTGACATTATTTTACAGCATGCTAACTTTCTGCTAACACCTGTAAGCATATTAACATGCTGTGAGCATAGCATACTGAGAAGCTAATAAATGAACATCACACATTAACGCACTTGTCATCACATTATTAGTCAGTTTTTTCAAAAAGTTTGGCCAAATTTAAAAACATCATTTCAACATCACTTAAAAAAACTTGCCTGCAACTTGGAAAAATCCAAGAATGGCAAAGTTTAGCAAACAACAAAGTTTTGTTTTTCATCTAACAATTAGTTTCCTTTTCTGGTGACTAATGAGTATAGCTGCCTCCCAGGTCCTCACAAGTTCAAGATCTGAAACAGAGCTGTGCAAAACATAACATGCAGAAATTATTTTCATGCCGATCCAAGAAGGATAAGAGGACAGCCAGACCCGGTCTGAAGCAGAGGGATATTGATCCCAATTTTGTCTCAGTCATTATCGACTGAGTGAACTTACAAAGACCTCAAGCAGAGTTTTAATCTTGTGTAGCCTTGAAACTAAAGAAATAATATTTTTCATGAGTAGCAAACTCTGCAAGGCCTCCTTCTGGGGCTGTAAGATGATAGTGACTTTATATTCTTTTAGTAGTGGTGATGCTGTCTACTGTCCCAGATGAGGCCTTGAAAAGCACAGGGTATTTCAGAGTTAAATCGTGAGGGAGGCAGCAGCACCGAGGTACAAGTTCCTCCTGAGGCCATGGTCCATCTGGGAGCAAACACAGCCAGCATGATGTTCAACTCATGGTCACCCCAGCTGTTACAGAAAGGCTGCTTCACATTGTCTTAATTAGTCTTGCTGGATCTTGAACTTGAATCTGAAATAAATGTCTCCTGAGCCACGTCAGCGAGCGGTCGTCATCACCACGAGCCATTACACCAGCTCTTCATAAGTTTAAGTATAAGTGTTAACTAGGTGAAGATTTACACATTATTACATTAAAAAGTTTGTACCACACAATCTTTCTTATATATATATATATACATCAATAGGTTAATCCAATAATGTGAAATATATTATTCTGAAATGGGCCATTCTTTATCATAAATACTTTTACTTTTTTTTCTGTTCTGCTAATGCGGGTATTTCTACTTCTTTCCTGCCTGAATACCTTAAAAAAACATGACCCATCATAGTTTTCTTGCGGTCGCATGTGTTTTGTCTGACAACACTGCTGTATTTCAAATTGAAAGTGAAACACAATCTGTTGTTTTTTTTGTCAGCGCTATTTTGTAGAGCAGGCCTGTGTGCTTCAGACCCCATGAGAGGCCGACCCATAATTCTGACTGTGTGCCAAAGCTTCCACAAACTATTGATTCTCTTGTGCACTTTACATGTAACCCAACTCTCGGCCCCCATCAATCCTCTCAGCCCCCTCTGCATCCCGCTGCAGCATCCAAAGCTGCCTTCTAGGGTACCAGGTCTGACTGGAAATTATTGATCCTGGCACGGACCATCTGATTATGGTTTGTTTTATGACTCTCTGGATGGGAGCTTTATTGTTTTAGTGGCAGCATCTGGTTTCTGATGATGGACTTGATGAGGTCAGTGTAGAGGGAGTGGAGGGGAGAGAGAGGCAGAAGTGAGGAGAGAAACACAGAGAACAATAGAGAAAGAGAGGGGCAGAGTGATGCGTTAGAGGGGAGAGTTTAATCAATACTCTAAAGCATGACATCATCGTTTAGCCGGTCTGGAGGGACGTCAGGCGCTCTGCCAGTAACCGACAACAACCAGACCCTAGCCATGAATCATTAATGTCATCCGCTCATCCCTCTGTGTTGGTTCAGTCCAGTCTGATGTTACAGGCCAGGGTACCTTCAAGGCAAAGCAGCATGTTTGTCACCAACAGCAACTGATCTAAAAATGCTGATGTTGAAGCCAGACACCACATGCCATTACCGCCACTACTAGACCATCACTCTTCTTTTAAGTTTTGTGATGATTTATTACCTGTAGGCTGCATGTAACTTATCATCTCTGGGAGCAGTGACGCGTGCTGAACTTGGTTAAATTGTTTAAAAAAAAAAAATTTTATTTAAAATTGTTTCTCCTGACTCAGTTTGGAGCTACTTTTGGGCTTTGGGTGTTTCGTGAGTACGACCCCTGAAGCACAAAGCACAACATGTTTACTTTTTTATCATTTTACCAGACCTCAGCTTTCTCCAAATCTTAACCAAAATGCTTTAGTTGCCCCAGAGCACTGTGCTCTGTATCCCCAACCAACCACTGGGAAAAAAAACATTGCCTGTGAAAATAAAACCCAGGCAGCAACTATGTCTCCTATCGCCATGCAAGAGGCAAAACAAATAATTGGTATATAAATGATCATTTCTAGGGGACGGGGCTGACTGAAGTATTCTACTGTGACGTCTTCTATTACACAACATTTACTCTTACTATTTTCTTAGAACTACTGCTACCAACAGTGTTGTATACTACCATTACTGCTTCTTTGCCCATTAATACTTGTATTGTATAAACTGCAGCTAATAACAGTGCTACAGTGTAATTACCATTACAACTACAGCTACAATACTACAGTCCCTTCTGTTATTACTATTACCTCATACTGTCACTCTTGCATTGCCACTATTACTAGTATTATTACTGCTATTATTACCACCTACCTTAAGAACACCACTTTTTCCAGCTCATGGTTGGGTGTAAAATTACAACTTTCAACTACTTAATTGTTTTCAATAATTAATAAATGCAATACATCAAATATTTTGTGTGCACTGACTAAAATGTTTTTGAAAATATATGTAAAAATATTTTTCACATGACCCTGCTTTTTAGGAGATCAAAATAAAAAAAAATAAAAAAACATAACGTCAGGGGAAATCCATACAACACCACCCACATTCTAAATTAAGCAAACCTATTAGATTGCAAACAGGAGACATCCTCTACCTCGCCCGACTGACCTCCAGACGAGACATCCTGTCTCGTCTGGAGGTCATTTAAGTATACAAAAAAACACACAAGGATGCAAAAGGCAGACCACACATATCCGCACATGTGAGATGGACACATGGACAGACAGACAGAGACAGAGAAAGGGAGAGTCTGTGAATAGGGAGAGGAAGATGGGTGATGTAAGTTGGTATTCCTGCTGTCTGGAGGTGAATTGGTCTCCTTTGGATTATTGATGAAGCAGGGAGAGCCCCTTGAAACCCTGTACTGTCACCCATTTTAACTTTAATGATCCAGGCACACCCGAACTGCTGTATATCCTTACTGTTAGTATAGACAGACCTACAGATTGAGACAGTCAAAGAGATACTGCATATCATATGATATTACAATCTGTCTTAGTCTGACAGTGGTTTATTTATGGTAAACAGAAACAGAAACAGAAACAGAAACAAACGGATGAAATGCATAGACATAACATGAAAAACAAGCTCTATAGACAAAATACAAAAATGGAAACACAAGAAAAGGTGTATTAAAGAGTCAGGTCTGGAGCTGCTTTTTGAAGGTACCCACTCATTTTCATCACTGTCCGTCAATGTCCTATGTTGGATCTTTGGAGTGTACACATAGCTAATTGTCTTCCCTGATACACAGTGAGTCACCAGATGCCTCTGGTGGGGTGTAACACACAATAATGTTCACACTATACATTGAGGGATCCCATCTCCCCACCTCAAAGTCACTCCAACCAGTGCAGCCACAAAGACATAATCCCAAATCCCCCACTGGCTTCCCACCCACAAATACTCTGAGTTTGGGGGGGGGGGGGGGGGGGGGGGTCCAGAATACGGATATCAAGATGGGAGGAGTAATGTGAGACCTTTTAACAGCCCTTGTTAAAAGCCTGTACCACTTGTGAACGATCCAAGGATGTCCTGCTAATGGAAGTAAAAAGAGAATCAGAGTAATCCAAGTGGGATGAGATAAATGCAAGATTAGACCATGGCCATGGAAGAGAGAGCGACTCAGAGTCTACACTGTCGGCTCTGTGAGGCTGTACTGAGGCACAGTGGTGCTTTGAGCTGAAGGCTAAAGTGTTTAATAAAACATTTGGCAGCCATGTTTACAATTGTCATATTTTAGTGAAAGGTTAAAGCAGTAGTAAAAGAAGTACTCAGATCCTGTTCTTAAAAATACCATACATCAATGTATAAAATACTCTATTACAAATAAAATGACCTTCATTTAAAATCCTACTTAAATAAGCGTACATAAGTATTCTCAAATGAATGTAGTTATAATATCAGAAGACACTGTTTTGTAAAAATAACGGATTAATTGTTATTACACACAATTCCTGTTGGTAGTTTAGTCCAGTGGTTTTCAAACTGGAGGCTGGGCCCCTCTGAAGGGTCACAAGGTAAATCTTGGAGTAAAGAAGATGAGACCAAAGTTCTTTAAATGAAACCATCTGAGAAGTTTAGAGTGAGAACCTCTTTCTTTGGTAAAACTTTATCTGACATGTGGCAACAGACCTCAAGATAGTGCTCTCTGATCAAAGAGCCACTGGTTTCATTTTTAAGAACCTACTGTTCTTTATTAGATCACCATATGTTTATATGTTATACTGCAATCGGAAAAGAAACTAGTAGCCTAACTATAGCTGGTGAATAAGTGGTGGAGTTAATGTCTGAATGTCATGAATGTCTGCACAAAGGTTTGAGGTAATCCTTCTGGAAGATGTGGAGATATTACACTGGATATTTAAAATGTTGTCCTCTCGGTAGTGCAAGAGGAAGAGTCAAGGGATCACTAAAGTCGATAGGATTTATCCTCTTGGGAACACGAATGTCTGTACAATACTTTAAAGCAACTGATTTTGTATTTGTCGAGATATTTCAGGCTAGACCAAAGTGGTGCAGGTTGACCGATGACTGACATTACCATCGCTAGAGGCTGAAATCACTCATTTCTGATTGGCCAAGAGGAGTCAGTTATAAGAAAACATTTTAAACATAGTAGTGGTCAACAATTTAACCATTTTTCTAAATCAGTGCGCAAAGCACTGTTTATTAAACTGCAGATAATCATAGCAACAAGTCCGTCTACTTCCTGCTATGTTACCATTTAGTTTTCTCTCAATGGTGAAATGAACCAGAACATGTTGTAAACTTTGCTTTGCCCTCAATCAGAACGTCTCATCTTGTCATATCACTTCCATCTGAGTTTGAAATCCCTCAGCTGGATAAAAAATATGAGCCACTCAAGCAGGACATGCAGGTCAAAGCTTGGTCAAAAAGTGAGGCCTGAGATTTTAAAGGTAGAAGCCTTGGTCACCTTGGGGACCAGCCTGTCTGAGGCGCGAATAACATCACCAGCTGTGAGGAAGAGCAGATGTTGTTGACACATTTTTTCACGTGTGAGATCAAAGGATTCCCACAGTAGCTGCCGGAGAACCTAATGAAAACCCCCTCGACGATCTCCTTCACAAGGCTTAAAGCGAGGTGTGATATCACTGTATATCCACATAGGTTAATTCCAGCATCACTGCCACACATACGCAGACACCTAAACACACAAGCACATGTTTATGTACACAAACAAATGTATACATGCATATAGATACTTACACTCTCACAAATAAACACACTCACAGTTCACCACACCGGATAGTGCTGTGTCTTTGTTGCCATAGTGACAAAATATTAAGCTCAATATATATGTGTGTGTGTGTGTGTGTGTGTGTGTTAGTCACACACTTTTGTCACACCTTGATTGTGTTGAATGTTGATTTGCGAGGATTTCATCGGTGCTTTGCCACAGCTCTGGTTTGTGTGTGTGTGTTTGTGTGTGTGTGTGTGTGTGTGTGTGTGTGTGTGTGGATGACAAAACAGAGGAAACACTTGAGCTCGTCTGTCGGCACTCCAACCAGAAATAGGCCTGATGAACACCTACTCACCAGATAAGAGCCTCTTTTCCATTGAGCCCCAGACTGAAAATCACTCTGACTCAAAAATTACTCATTTTCTCCCCCTGAATCAACCAGTTGAGAGCTGACTTTTGCAAATTATGTCCCACTTTACATCTTTTATGTGAAGAAAATACTAGACTAGGTAATTTATTGCAATAGGTGAAACATATTTCTACACTGCATAAAACATTAATCTTAACGAGACATTTTGGCTCAGATTAAGCCTTTAAGACTACGAGTGAGTGTTTGAGAATAAAGGCAAGATAGTGATGTAACTAGACTGTTGATGTTTGTTTAGACGTTTGTGCTGTTTGTTTTCAGAAAATAATGTACTCTTTATTATCTTATTATAGACACAATAATGAAAAAGTTTTTGCAGCATGCTCTGTAAAAAATATTGTTGAAATTTTTGTGCTGCAAAAGCTCTATAGCTTGACTTTTTTTACATTTTATTTACAGGGACTCTGGCCCACACTTACAACAGTACTGTAATGAAGTTGTGATTGTTCAGGAAGTATTGAGAGCAGATAACAGAGAAGGAGGGATGCTGCTTGTCCACAGTTAGAGGAAGATAATGACAATAAAAGCACCGATTTAGGGAGTGCTGTGGTTTGGTTGTCCTCTTTGCACAATTTATGCAGACAGCTTTACCCGCACTGTTACCTGTCCCACCCAAGCAAGTATATCTGGCTTGGTGAGGAACAGTCTGTCTAACAGTTACTCAAGACAGGTAAAGGAGTCCACAGCATCAATTAGAGGCAAACAGGTAAAGGTAAAAGTAAAGTTTTTTTTGGGCTTTGGCTTTAATGGCAAGACCGCATTCGGTAGCAAGCAGGCAGTCAGAGCAAGAGCAACCAACAAAAAGCAAAAACAGCACGGCAGAAAGGAAGAAGTGCTGTTGTAACCTGCATGGACAGAAATCCAGGTCAGACAGCTGCTTAAGGCTGGACTGCAAACAGACAACCGGCTGCAGAACAATGGCAAAGGGGCTGGCATATATACTGAGGGAATAATTAGGTGACTGGGATCGGGTGTGCAGGTGGGTGTGGAGGTCAGGTAATGAATGAAAGGCAGGAAACACAACAACACAACAACTTCAGAGCAGGGCCGGAATAGGCCTTTTTTTTTTTTTTAAATGGAAGACATTTTGACATGTCACTGCAAGAAAAGCACAGGTGTAAATAATAACATTAACGAGGTTAAATTCCATTAAGCTGCATCAGTTTCAGGGACCTGGTGTTATTCATGCTCTTTCACACTCTCACGGCTTACTGGGACACTTGAACAAGAAATGATGAACTTGGCTGTTATCATTTTAGTGTTTCCTTTCCATTGTTCTTATCAATTTCTATTACAGGAAGCATTTTCTGAGCTGTGCCTGTCATGAGACGAGGACGGTATTTCTCGTAAACTACAGTTGTCAGTATCTTCTTGAACTAAACTGTAAAACTTTGTCACATGAGCCTTTTTAAGAGCCTTTTCTATATATTCTTTTATTTTATTTTCTACGATATTTGACCATAAGCAGAACAAACAGTTCCTCTGCTCTATCTGTAACACCATATGCCCATCATTGCTTTAACAGGAAGCTGGGCGGTTAACATGTTGGATGTTAATGGTCACAGCATCTATTTTCAGGCTGAGTGCTGCAACCTGAGATGGTTGGCAGCTGTGTGGATCTGGACTGGGCCGCTAGCCCCAGAGCACAGGGACAGGAAGGCAGATTGGACACTGGGGTTTAGGTATCAGTAAGTGTGTGTGTGTTGTGTGTGTCTCTGAGAGGGCAGGAAGCGGACGTGGACACCCGAGTCCTCTGATATGTAGGGAATCTGTCACCTCTGATCACATGGTGGAATCTGTCGCACCGGGCCAAGGACGGGCCAAGACTTTCCCACAGTCTGAAAATTAGTCAGAGAGAGACAGACACAGAGTCACTTCTGTCAGTTCTGCCAAAAACATGAGGTAGAGACTGAGCAACAATTCCTGTTACACCACAGCCTCTATCAAGACATAAAAACCAACTTGGTTATGAAAAAAAAAATTCAAATTAACAAGTATTCAGCATACTCTCGGACCAAAACAAAATGTTACATTTATTTTGTGAAAAACTGACACAAGAGGAAAAACCAGCAACACATAAATAACAACAAAACATGAAACTGTACTAAGCCCCTTTTAAATCCCCCTTCTCTTTTTCATTTCTATTGGGCATTTCATTGTGAAAGCATAACTCATCTACATTATGTATATTCTTTTATACTTTTTTTTTTCTCATGATTTGGGGTTGAAAGTTCATTCTTGACCTTGAACCAGCAGTTGGGAAAACAGCCTTAACACAAGCTGTTGTGTGAAGCTTTTGAAAATGTAGATTTATTTCAACATTTTGTTCATATTAGTTTAAAAAAGGAAAGCTTTGTTATTTTTTATTGTATAGATTCATAGTTTAGCATAGTGTATACATCTGTATAGTGCAGACAGTGCTGTGTAGTGTATTGATATGTTATGAATTATTATAGTTTGTATATAACAGGACCTTATACGACGGGAATATTTTATTTTAAATTGCACTGAAGCCAGTAAAATACTGGACTACAAGCAGGACAACGGAGAATGCCCATGAGATGGGTGAGAAAAATTAATCCTTAAAACACTAACAGATCAAAAAATGTACCAAATGACCAAATCTATTCTGTTACAAACATGTTATGACAAATGGATCATCCTCTCCTCTCCGCTCCTGCCCACAGCAGAAAACCTTCCAATAATTACCTGTTCTCCGCTCAGAAAACACACCGTGTGTCACTGTCAAATGAGTGGTGGCTTGTTAGCTGACAGAGTGAGAGGGCAGATTTGACTTGACCCTGTCACATGCTGATGCTAACAGAGGGAGACAGAGACAATGTCCAAACCCTCTAAGGGGAAAGACGACAGAAACTCAGATTCTTGTGTAGGATTGAATCATTTTCAAAAAATACCAAGCCATTCACCATGTATTAAGAAATGGAAAAAGTGGAAAAAGTAATGGGTCTCCTCTGTTATGACGACATTTTTACATTTTCTTATTATTTGCTCAATTGATCTGCTATTTCTATAGTTAGCTAGTTAGAAAAGCAGCTAATTAATCAATTTGTTAATCTAATTTGTTACCATTCGAGTTATTAAAATCACAAAATAAGCAGAACCTCTGAACATTTTGTCAGCACAAATTATGTCAATGCCACAATACGTTTCTTTACCGCAAACTGGACTAAGTGATTGTTCAAGGATGAGGCTTTAGAGTAACTGAACATTTCGGACACTTAAACTCAGACACTCTGCAGCTGAACACAATGTACCCCCTTAAAATGTGTCAATGTCTACCTGTGACCCCCCATCACAGGTTATGGTATTAGTCTGGAAGTTAGTTAAGGATGGAAGAATTGAAAGTTTCCACAATTTTGCAAGAAAAGGGTAAAAAATGTAGGGAAAAAAATAACTATTTATAACTATTATAAATAAATATTGATTTAATTGTATTTTGACAAACTTTGGGAGTCCTTGGGGTCTCTGCCCCTTTGGTCCGGAACCACCTGGATAGGATAATGTTTTAGTCAAGCTGAAAGTGCCAGCTGACATGACTTGAAACTGAACCAAGGTCAGCTGAGGTGAAAACAAATATTTGCGTCCATTCACCACATACACCACAACACCATTCCTTTGCACAGCACTATTTCAAAGTCTGTTTGTTTTTAGACAAATATCGTCATGTAAATTTTCCATGATGAGGAATCATATTTCTGTTTCCTGCATTTCAAGATACGGGGGTCATTAAACATTTTATTTTTCTACCAGGCTATATTTAGCAGGTGCAATTTATAGAGCTATTACCTGTAGTGCAGGAATCCCTCTTCTACTTAAAGGGATTCCACCCAGTGTGACGATAGAAACTAATCTGTGTTCATGTGCATGTATGTGAATGTGTATGTGTATGCGTATGTGTATGTGTGCGCAATCACACACACACACACACACACACACACACACACACACACACACACACAGATGCAGACATCTCAGCTGCTGTGCTGTAAAGCCGAGATTCATGTTCAGCAATAAGTAGCAGCCTGGGCAGCAACACAACCAGGGGATTTGTAGCTCATTAGTAGCCCCGACACACACACACACACACACACACACACACACACACACACACACACACACACACACACACACACACACAGTGTCCTGTATCCTCTGCAGGAAATGACTTGTTGACATCCTGATTCTGAACGCTGCATCTTTAGCTCTCCCCACTGATAATGGACACTAATGAGGAGAGACAGACAGAAGCAAAGAGTCAGAGGGAGAGGACGAGTAAAGACAGGGACACCAGAAGCGGGAAAAAAAGGGAAAACAGAGCGTGAGGACTCCATTAAAAAAAAAAAAAAAAATTAGCTGGATGAAAGAAAAAAAAAGAGACATGGGATGAATTAGCTACGGAGACAATTAAGCGTGTTTGAATGAAACGAGAACACCCTGTGAGCACATAATGAGATTACAATGTGGAAAGAACATTCATGATTATTTTGAATCCACCAGAGAGCTCTCATCCCTGCTGATTCCAAAACCCATGTACTCCTCAATAATAAAGTATTTGACATGCAGTCTGAGCATGTTTGCTTAGTCTAAACAACAAAAGCAGTTTGATAAGACAGGAATGGCATTTCAAGTGATACCGACTCATCACTCAACTCATTTTTACCTCTCATTGTTCATAAAAATGAAAAATGAAATGAAGCCTTCCCTCTACATCAATGGTCAGCTGACTTACCGCTGAAGTACTCTAGTGATTTCATTTTGCACTTCCATACATTTAAGGGTCTTGTGCAAAGCAGGACTACCAATCTGGACTCAAGACCTCCATGCGCTGGTGGGTCCATATCCCTTCAGGTCCCACAGAGACGTGATATAGTAGATCCAATAAGTTCAGTTTGAGTAGCAGATCCATGAGTTTTACAAAACTCAGAGACAGGATTTTACAACTTCGGGAAGTTACCACGGTGACAGCTTTTCCATCTTTTATTGCAACAATTGTGAAGTAAACAGTAGAAATACAGGCCAATGTGTTCACACCCCTGCGGCGTTAGTGGACTGGCCTCAATTAAGTGAATGAGGGAGATTTTTCCAGCCTCAGGGGGGGATTGGAGGAGGAGAGGGGGGTTAATAGGGGCTCAGCAGCACATTTCTGTCCCAGGGCCCCCTAGCAGGTTAATCTGGCCACAGGCCTGTGGAAGACAGATAAAAAAAAAAGAAAAGAAAAGAATAGTCAAGATTGATGCAGCAGAAGCTGAAATATCCTGACTTTTATTTGTTAATATGACGTTAAAAAGCCCAAAAAACACTGGATCCTGCACATCGCACAATGTGACTCTGTGGTCATCTTTCAAACTCGACACCTCCAGATACATGGGCTTTGCCATTAAAAAAAAAAGTACATGAAAAATTGATGAACTGCCCTTTTAAATTAATTTAATCTCTCCTTCATTCATACAAGCTCGTCACACTGAAACTTGCCCGCCCTCCACACCATTGTACTGTAGGAGCCTCAGACCAACATGATCCACATGTTGCTGCTTGTAGAGCAGAGAATGTCCTTGGTTGTGGCTCTACATATCATATTAAAGGTGTATATTATTATATACACTTTTTTTTTAGAAAGTGGAACTGAGAGAGCGATGGTTGCGCAACACTATGTTTCTTTCTTTTCATCAGCGGTGTTATTTTAAAACAGTGCTATGAATAAACAGCCTTCAGTGAGTCTTTCTGAAGGACAGAGCTCAGGGTCAGCCTTCCTGACGGTGTGTTCATTACGCTCTAAAGCTAAAGGTATATATAGGCAGAACTGGGTTTTAATCACATTGACAGAAGGGATTTTACTCACCAGTAGAGGTTTTCTGTGATAGGAGAGATATTATGCAAGGGAAATGCATTTATTCATCAAGCACGAAGCGCGACCTCCTGTATCTGAATCCATTTAAATCACAGAGGAACAGAAGACAGACACAGCTGAAACCGACAATCTGAATAATTAGTGGAAGTTGTACTAATGTGCATTTTTTACCTTCTTGTGTGTGAAGTCTACTCTATGGGGACTCCTGCAGCATTATGTAACACAACTCAATGTAGTCCAGGCCTACATACAAAGAGCAGAACATGGAGTATAAAATTTAGGCCACAAGAGGGATGTTTTCCCGGCCTCAGCACTGGAGGGAGAAGTGCTTATTGGAAGATTGAAGAGTATAGTTTCTTAAATCGTTATAAACTCAGGGAGCGGCTCTTGAGCACATGCTGTGAACCCTTTTCAACTCGGACAAATGGAGCTGCGCTTAACTCTAACTGTCAATGAGCAAATCATCTGGAGAGGTTTGGTTGTTAAGTGCTCCATATTTTGAGAAAAGCACTCATTCGCTTGCTTACCACTTCACAGATAAAACGGTGGATGCAAAAACTGCTACTGCTCTCGACGTAGTCATCATACTATCTGTCTGAGGCTAATGTGACGCCTGGGGTACTCACTCTTATTTTTCTGTCGTTCTGCTGTATTTTGTTGTTATTTATTTGTTATTATGTTTACTAGATCCATTACTGTGTTGTACTGAGACGTAGTGCTGTTCTTTCACTGGCCATGTATTGTTCTTTGTGACATCTTTTTACATAGTCGGAAAAGGTAAGTAATTTGACAGCATGCTTTTTGACTTACAATAGTAACAATACCTATATTATATACCTATAATACTTGGCCAAAATAAATGCATTGCATTCATCAGATTTTGTTACCGTAACAGTTTTATTCTGGTCATCCTCTATTTTGAATCTTTACTGGAAGTGAGTTTTAATGCTAGATGCTGTCGAGCTGCGCAGAAGGGGAAGAGCTTTTCATAGCTGTACGTAGATTATCCTATTGCTGATATTGAGATTTCAACCAATTAAGACAAATAAAATCTTAAAGCCTACAAACAAATACATGTTTTGTGGGTTTGTTTTCCCCCCATCTGAAAAGTCTTTCATTGTCGTCTATTTCCTGTGTTTACATATGCCAGCTCCCTGCCGGTGTCGACAAACAATCAGGATTTTGTACTGCCATCTTTCTCTCTCTTTTCTCTCTTGGCAGTGGTCACACAGTTACAGTATCGACACTCACACTCCACTCACATTCTCGAAATCCACTCTGATTCATGGAGATCAATCCTTCAAAGGCAAAGTGTTTGGACATCTGTGAACGCTTCACATCTGTCAGGCTCAGCTCTGTCTTGGCTCAGACCTGTAAAGATGTAGCTAAAATCACACTTCCTGCTTCATATGGTTTTGGTTTCCCCTCTTGAAAAGGTGAATGTATTGGAGGGCTGATATTTTCATAATTTTTATTTTATTATTTTCTACTTTTAATAGCGAGTGAACCCCTTCATCTCAGATAGATATGTTTTTACAGATCCTTTGCGCTTTGTAAATCCTGTAAAAAGTTATTTTATGCTACACTATTGATCCCTGAAAGATAAATTCATCTTTTGCCTCGTCCACAGTGAGATCAAAGTACAACTTCTGATACAGAATTGCACCACTTCAGGGAGAGGAGATTCACTTTGTTGCTCAGGTAGGGTGCATTTTAACTGCGAAGGGGGACTGAATCACTGTGCCATTCTGCTTACCACTAAGATCAGGGCGCAGTCTGGTATGCACAGTCTCAGTCTCAGTTCAGTTGATTTGGGTTCAGTACGGTGCAGTTTAGGTCAGTCGGAGTTTTCAGAGGCTGATTATGCAAGCTGATAGATAATCTAATGGGGTCAGATAAGACTCTGGCTAGAGTCCAGGGCACGATGATAAGAACTCACCACTACTACCACAACATGTGACTATGCTAATAAGGAAGACCCAGTAATAGGAGACTTTCCACTTGCAGTAGCTTGCAAGTTGTGCAATATTTTAACGCATCACAAACACACACATACAGGATCCTCTACAACCTGTAATCCCTTATTCCGGTTTCTGTCTGTCCTGCTGAGCTCTGCAACAAATCCACTTCCTTCCTGTCCCCGGTTACCATGGTAACAGCAAAAGAGAACTCCGTTATCATCAGATGGATCGGGCCGCAAAAAAGTATTTTTATCTCCACTTCCCCATCTCTCTGCCTCATATAACCGAGGGACTGAGTGTCCTCACGGGTTTCACGGTACAGCTGGAGTCTGCAGCCATTTCAAAGAATGTGAGAGAAGTTAGAGCGAGATAACAACAGAAAGACATTCAGAAGCTCATTGCATGTAGGAAGTCTAAATATTTATCAAAGCTTCTGATATGAACAAAGAAAAAGAGAAAAACGCGCACACACACACAGCAAAGGACGAATGTCGCAGCCGTAACACAACATGAGATAGGAAGGCGATACGTTTCAAGCTCAGTGTTCAAACAGCAATAAAGTGTTTCATCGATGCCAGTTTAGCTTCTTGTGTGTGTGTAATTAAGACATCACTTTTGGTAGCTATAAGCAAGAAAAGTATATTTCAACATCATGTCAAACACAACTCTGCTGGAAATATTAAACAAAGGTACCAAGTGAAAAGATTTGCCTTCAAAACTGCTAGACCCATTGAAAAGTCTGGGTTTTATAAGGAAATGTGATCATCTACATCTGTGATGTGTTTTAAACTAGATTGAGAATAAACCAAGGAAAATTATCATGAAAACATCTTGTGATTTCATTGTTTGTAAAATCATTCGTCTTAATCCTTAGGTCTGATGGTATTCTGTATTTTTCTCATTGTTAACAAATCCCATGATCAAATCAACTATGAACTGATCACCATAACAAGTACTGCCTCTGTGGCCAAAGCGTGATACAGCTTATTCCTCAGTGATGTCCAAAAATTGTTAAAACCACAGCCATGTCCCAACTCAGGGGCTGTATCCTTCGGTTGGACGCGGTCTACGAAAGCGTAGCCTCAGAAGACCACATAGACCGCAAAGGCCGAACCGAAATGAGATGGTCTGTTCTACGGAGAGTTTCCTATTTATCCTTGGCTGCTATTATATTTGAAAGAGCCTTCAAAATGGGACAGGCTTGTTGCGCCACTGTGACGCATTTTGTCTTCAAATGCGTCTTTCGAAGGATGCAGCCCCTGAGCTGAGGCACGCTCACATCGATTTGTCGCACTGTCACACTGGATACCATGAACATAGGCACTGAGGTGTATTTTGAATCAATCCCACAAACTCCGTCCTCTTTCTGTAAAAACCTACCAGCACACCAAATGTGTATTAATAGCCCCCCTACAAATGTCCTGTTTACTCCTGGTTGAAGGAGTTTTGCTAAAAACTACAGTGCCCAGCTGTGTTCAGAAATGAATTTGGATTATTTGCGACGTGACATATTCCACTTCTTTTCGAAATAACATGTATTGACCACTGGGGGCAGCCAAACAAACTACAGGTGTCATGTTGTTTCAGTAAAGGAGACTAACAATTAACAATTTCACTTCACCATTTTTCATCCGATACATGAATGCATCATTTCCTCTGAATCCTTTGAGCATTTCTGAAACCTGCGCAGAACAAAAAAAGAAATACTCCTCCTGTATCGAATTAGAATTATTATATATAAAGGCAATTACAGAATTCAAATACACGGAGTGGTCGTTGCTGAAAACATGCACTAAATTGAACAAAAAAGTGGTTTGATAAAATGTTAATGATGAAAACTGCAGCCAAGTATCGCCGAGACGGTCTTATACCAGAAAACATGCTTCAGAGACTATCAGGCAATTTAAAGGAGTCACCGTGCTAATGGTCTAATCCAACTCCGGGGAACACAACACAGCGTTTCATTCATCATTCATGAATGCCAGAGTAGAGAGCATGTCTAATCACTGATTATTTAATGGGCTCATATCACCTGTTGGCTGAAATATGACTGGATATATCTTTCATCTGCATGAGGGAATGGATGTTAGTTGATATGACTTGATACACATTTAAAGGTGATAGATGAGGGAGTCAACTGTCAAAATCTATTTGGATTATGAGTGATTTAGATTTTATCTAACCTCTTCACACGCATATTGAATATACACGATGATCATCCTGTGTCTCTCTGTCCAAACACTCCCAGACATGGCTGCTGCAATCTGGACTGTGGTCACTGTCTGTAGTGAGGTAATCAGCTGCTGTCTGTTGTTACTCTTTAACTTGCAGGCGCATGTGCGGCATACTTTATCAACCTGCTGAGCACCTCACCCTCACCCTGTCTGCGGTCATGGTACACCCGGCTAGAGGGGAGGAAGTGGAGGTGAGGGAGGGGGAGGGGATGAAATGGATATTAAGATAAAGTGAGTGAAGCAGAGGGAGAGAGAAAGTGTGGTAGTGAAAAGGACAGGACAGAGAAAATAGGAGAATTAGGAGATAATGGGGGGGAGAGGACCAGAGGAGTTAAAGGAGGTGAAAGTTCAGTGAAATGGAAAAGAGGAAAAAGAGAAAAACATAGAAAGAATCTATAAGGAAGGGATGGTCATTATCACTTCACCTGTATGAATCACTCACTTTACTTGCTGGAGCTCGGAAAGACGCCGTCCTAAGACCTCAGTAGAGTATAAGTTACTGCTACTATTACTGACCAGAAAACAGTCCAGTACAGAAGCAAGTGGACTTCCACATGACAATATTTGCGAACAAACATTTAGGCTGATGGTGATTGTAACTGAAACATGTGGTTGTAATCATCAAATAATGCCAAAGAAAGAAATAGCTGGAGCTTGTAAAAAGTGTATTTGTCACCATGAAACTGATCATAAATATATTCCACAATAAGCAAATGAAACAAACACAACAGTGGCCTCTTAGGTAATGTTAAAGAGGGCAAAGGGATAAGAACAGACTGAATATGTCTGCTCTCCAAGGGCAGGATCAAAGTCAAACATTCACACAGGCACATCTGGGTGCACATGTACACATTTGTGCATCAGGCGCCTCTGCAGCAAGATTTGCTTTGACGCTTCAGGTAGTGAAAATGAGCAGGATTCTAAACCAGACCCTGCACCTGTGCTTTACAGTCGCAGACGAACCCACTGCAGTACTGACTGCGCCGGGAGCTTCTCCCTGAACGTTTGCAGGCTTCACTTTGGGTGTCTGACTTCAAAATTCACTGAGCCTCATAAGTATTGAAGCCACATCCTCAGAACTTCCAAGAAGTCCTCTAACCAACTGAATAATTTGGTCAGAGGCGATTGAACCTCAAACACGCTGAGCCATTTGGTCAGACACTTCTGTGCTGTATTTCTTAGAGCTTTTGAGTCTTTGGGTGTGGGACTTCAAAACCCAGTGATCCTAATCAGGATAGAAACCCAAAAACTTCCTCCTCAAAACTTGGTCCACTGTTAGTGAGGATGCAACGACTGGGAGGTCCATTGTTGGATAGGTACGCACGTGCACACACACACACACACACACACACACACACACACACACACACACACACACACACACACACACACACACGGTACAATAGCGTCTGAGATCATAGTCTAAAAGAATCTGGATTTTGCTGCCAATCTACAAGTGTGTAACCATATTTGGACTCAGTTAAGCGGCTCCACACATCTAAGACATGGATTTATTCCCAAAGCGACACTCTGTATATGCATTCTGTGGGTTTATAAAGTCATTTTCTACGTTTTGCCTTTTTATGGCACAAATCACTGCGTTTAAGGTGACGTCAGTGATTTACGCCGAGTTAAAACTTTGTTCAGGTGTGTGTTTGTAATGAGCTCACAGGAAGTTCAGCAGCCGACACAGATGAACTGACAAGGGCTGTATTCTCCAGCTGCTCTTTGTCATACTAGTGATACCACTGACCCGCCAGGGTACATAGGTTTTCAGCTTCACAGTAGCTGATTTTACAGCTACATGTTTAAAGGTGTGCAGATGACTCTAATGTTTGTTTGGGATGGAAATGTACAGACTGTACTCTTGAGAATGGCTCTATAAAGTCAAACTGAAGTTTTAAAGACTTCCTTTAGCTTTAATGTTGCTAATATATGATGCAAAGCCCATGTTCATCTTACTAAATTAGATCTATTACCCACTTACCGATAAAGCCAGAATACACACCTGGCAGCACTTTGTTATCACCTGCTGTGAGGTAATGAGACTGTTCTCTTAAGAAATAAGAGGATCAGTCATTTCAGCGGATGCCAACAAACATTCAACTGACAAATAGGAATCACGACGCTTGTCTGTCGGGAGCAAAAGGAGATAGTTGGGTGACTTTGTTACAGAAGCACAAAATCTGTCTAAAGTAGGTCAGGGTGGATGATTTGTCCACAAAATGTGCTATTAGTTTGAGAGTATTTCTGAGAGTTTTAATAGTATATGTATTTTTATTACGTTCAGTAACCACAATGAGGTTTATTTTGGCTTGTTTCACTTTTATGCCCCCCCCACCCCTCTGTTTTGCATTCACTTTTCTCTCTCCCTCATTGTTTTCTTTCTCTTGCTATTTCTCTGCTCGACAGTGAGGCTTTTATTTGTGACAGATATTGCACCTAAACCAAAACATTCATGCTTTTTGAAACCACAAATGGACTGAATCTTGTAATACATGCAGGAGACCGCTCCCTCTCCACAGTTTACACCGACAGGGTGTGAAGAGGGCAATTTTGTTCGGCACGTGTGCCACAGATTCTGCCAAATGTTTAATCGAAACTACAACATTCAGTACTATATATTACTGCAAGAGAAAACACATGGAGCATATTTGCTGATGAATCATCACTGAGGATGGGGTGTTTGCGTCAGAGGCAAAGACTTGATCGTGTTCTAACAGGGAAAAATGGGACATTTAATATAATAATTTAAATATAATGATAAACAGACAATAACAAACACAGCAATACTCAGAATGCAAGCTGATGATGAAGATGTGATGATGAGTGTGATCACAACATGGCATGAATATTTAAGGGAATTAGTAATAAGTGCTACAGCTGAAACATTTGTCTCTCTCTGCTTCCCTGGCTCTTCTGCTTCCTTGTCATTTTTTAAGTTTCCATTTTCCAGGTATGCAGGTCTCAACATGATGAAACAGGAACATCTCTCCCTCATTTCACTCCCTCGCTCCTGTCATCCTCCCTCCCTCCACTTCCGCTCCCTCCCAGATTCCCTCTTATTATGCTCTTGAAGTGGTGCGTTGCTGGAGAGAGTGCTGCGCTGGTTCTTTATATAACTGTGAAGGAGAGCTGAGAGAGTCCAGTGCATCAGTACAGTAGCACTCACAGTGGGAGGACAGTGTTCGCTTGAGTACTGCAGCAGCAGCAGCAGCAGCCATAGCAGCTATTTACTGTAATTGTTTGGGCCAATCAAAGGAGCCAGCAACAGTGGAGCCTTTCATAAAAATAGACAGTCGTGAGCTCCTCAGTCTGTCAGTGTCATGACTGTGGCAGATGTAATTTATCTGTAAGTATTTCACTTCTGTCAGAGAAGGTGGGGGGAATCTCACTGAAAGAAGATGGAGGCATGGCCAGTGCTGAAATAAGTCCGTGCTGCGTTCAGGGGAGTAAAAATGGCAGAATCTTTCACTGATGAAACTCAGGTTTTGTGTTAATGTTGTCAACTTACATAAAAAATTATGTAATCAACATTAAAAGTAAGTTCAAGACTGCAGAAATGACAGCCAGCACACATACATGCAGAGTCTCAATTTCTTAACCAGCAGCACATATTTTGTCTGGGGCGTGTTGGCACCTGCAGAGCTGAGATCAGATATCTTTCCGCTGTGACCTTTCATTCACCTTGAGATTATGTCTGCAGCAACTGGTGTAAATCAACCACATTCCTATACAAAGTTTGGTTGGTACAGTATCACTCATTCATCAACAGTATAATATAATATAATCTTTCAGCCTACATGTTTTATTTACTTATTTATTTTGCTACAAGGGACGGGACTCAAACAGATAGGTGGCAAACCAGGAAGAAGCAGAATACTGAACCTGGGACACAGGAAAAATCAGTTATCCAAAAAATCCAAAGTAGCAAGATTGAGTTTCAAAAACAGAGAAGGCCGTAGCGCAATACCTCTGTGGGTGACTGAATGATCTGATGAAGGACGATGAGTTGACTGGTCTCTTTATACTGCAGCAGCATGTGGAGTTGATGGCAGGATGAATATCAGGTGTGGAAGGGGACTGGTGGGAACAGGAAGCTCAGGAGGCCACACCCAGCTGCACTGACACACACACACTCACACACAGACACACAGACACACAGACACACACACACACACACACACACACACACACACACACACACACACACACACGCACACACACAGACATACCCTGAGCATGGACTGGGGACAAACAAACACAAGAGGGAGGGGAACACAGCAGTGTCACATGAAGTCGATGAAGCAGATATCATCTTTTGTATTCCATGAATTCTTCTGACTTCTCAAACATGGGCGCCTACATCTCCCACAATGCAACTGAATCGCTGACATTTTGGTCTGAGGTTAGCCTTGAGCCACCTGTCTGAAGCAGAGGTGAGGAGCAGGCTACAGAGGTCTAGCAACGCTACTTCTTTCTAACTCCTCACCCTCAGAATTTTTTGATTTTTAAACTTCACATCCATTCAACGCTGACTCAGCTGACATCACTTGTAGTCTTAAGAGCCAGTTGGCAGTTAGCAGAACATCTTCATTAGCATGTGTTGCATGTTTTAAGATCTTCAAGCCCACAGGAGTGCTCCATTAGAGAAGACAAAACAGGAAGTGGCACAGCGCTGTCGATTAATTCCTTTAACTATCCCAGCTCTTGATAAACTCGCTGTTTTAATTACTTCAAATTAGAGCGGGAAACATTTCCTGTTACATGAACTATCATTATGATAACTGGCATGTGGGGAACCCTGTCATTGCGTTGCCAGGAAACCAGAGAGTAGCCTTAATTTCCATTATTTTGTCGCCACTGTCACTGTAATATCCTGTCTGAATTACCATGAGGTGAATGGCTCTCTTGACGGTGCGACGGCGGAGGAAGTCGCAGAAAAAATGAAGGAGGGATGAGGAGTGAAGACAACACTGGAGGAGATGAGGATATATTTATAGCCAGATCAGCTCAGCCACAGTTCTGTCTTTAAGACGCTTTTTTTATTTTCATCAACCCCCTTCCCTGCTTCATCACTTTGCTGATTCTCTGTCTCTCTCCCTCGCTGTTACCTTTCATGTACGTATGAGCCATTATTACCCACTAGTTGAGAAGATGGAAAAGACAGGAAAGCTTATAGAAGAGGACAGGTGATGGACATGCAGGTATCAGGGAGAGAATCATTGTTCTTCTTGGAGGAGAGAGAGTTGTTATTGCCTGTTTCTTTGCACTGCAGCTGGAATTCCACTGTCAATATGTAGAAATAGAAACCTTATGCCGGTATACAGCATATTACTTCAAAATAACCAATAGCTCAATGTTTTAGTAAATTCGCTCATTCAATTTCTTGAGTTAGATGAGAGGATCGATACCAGTCTTATCGCTCTACAGTAAATATGTAGCTGGAGTTAGCTTAGCTTAGCATAAAGACTGGAAAGGTATCAAAATCTACTTACCTCTAAAGCTCACAGATTGACATTTTATCTTGTTTGTATATTTCGTACAAATACCAAATTGTAAAATGATAAATCAGGGGATTATGTGCCAACTAACTGGCCAGGAGCAACTGTCAGGTAACCAATGGGAGTGTCCTGGAAATAGTCTGAACAATTTGCTGTTTTTATCCCTTTTTTGTACAGATTAAACAAACAAGATAAAAGATACATCTGGACAGAGACAGGCTAACTGTTTCCTCCCATTTCCAGCCTTTATGCTAAGCTAAGCTAGCTATAGCGTTATATTTACGGTACAAACATGAGACTATCAAACTTCTCTTTTAACTCTGTTTCCCAAAATGTCTTCCACAATGTACTGAATCACAAGTATATTGTACAGCATACTGCTCTACAAACTGGAATAGACTGTGATCAAAGTGGTTTCGTGGGTTTTTCTAGTCTTTTATGGTAAACACAAACAAAAATGTTGCTCTTTCCTCTTAATGGGAAGGGAAGTGGCAGAGTTTCAGTTTAAGCAATCAGATATGTAGCCGTCAGAAACCTTCGTAACCACAGCAAAGATACAACAAGACAAAGCCTGAATGTGAATGTGGAAGAAGATGACGGGAAGTCTCTTAAGCGAAGCAAAACCAAGAACCAAATATGAAACAGTTACTGTCTCGTAAATACACTTCTAAATACAATGTTTTTGGCTTATTTGCCATCAGGTCTAAAACAGATCATTTAACACTTCTTTAGCACTCATAAGCAGTATATAAATTGTTAATTGGTTTATAACCTACTATAATGTAGTTGTAAGAAGATACAATTCATTAAGCAGTGTATCTTTGCTACTCACTGTCACCAGTTGTATCTCTACCAGTTGTAAGTGCTTTTTTCACATTTTTTGTCATTTAAATTATTTATAGAGACCCGAACTAATAAATTACAACATTAACAACTGCCAAGAATAAAGCATTAGATGAAAGTCCAAATATGCATAATATGGTGTAGCAGAAGTGTGTTTTTCTCCTTTTACCTTTTCCTGTTTCTTGCTAAATCATCTCGTGGCTCATCAGATTTATCTTGACGCTCGGGCTGGTAACCGTTACCTTGCAATATAACCTGCTAAATCGAACAGTAACCCGATGACTACTGCACCCCATAAGCTGTCAACATGTTGGTCAGTCAATGACAAATTCTCCTGCATTAACTGGAATTGGCTCTTAATGTAATTTTGTGATAAGAAATAAGAAGAAAACAGGTGTTAAAGAAAAAAATATTTCAATATTTATTTGCGGTATAAACATGTCTTGTGTTGTTTCCATATACTGTACAATACATAGGGTCAATCGTATATCCTTCAGAGGACAGAAAGGTGAAACTGCCTCGGTTAACATGCCCCTTGTTTTAATACACAGACAGATTGCATCTTTTTTAAAAACTGTTTACAGCACAATACAAAACAGCTATTCAACGTGTGTTTGAAGCTGTAACACGATGCAAGATGCATTGTCAAAAAAATCCCTGAAAAATTCCTCATTGAGGTAACATTTTGAAATCATTCACTTTTTCTTTCACTTTGTATTTTACGCCGCCACCATCTCTCCTCTCCTCTCCTCTTGCTCAGTCATGTCTTACCCTCCCGAGCACATTCTTACCAAGATGTAGCTACAAGTTTAAGGACACAGAAACTGCCGTTCCCGTGATCTGGCAAATTTACAAACAGAGAAAAAGACTTGATTTCTCTTTCATTGTTACAAAGACACAAAAACACAAGAAAGCAGCTTGAACTCAACCATATTCTTTTTAAATAGAAAAGCTCCGTACTGAAATATATTTCAATCCTAGGGTGCAAGTGATCAAGTCCTCAACGTTTTTCTTATTGTAGGTGGGATACGACTCTCAAGGGAAGTCCATTCAAGCATGGTAGTATTATTTTCATCTCTGATGCTATAATAGGAGAGGAACTTTTGCATATAAATTCATAACATATATATACTTAGATATATATTCATATTGAAAGGCCACAGGAATAGCATAGAGCACATTATATCAAAACAAGACAGAAAAAGACCTTGTAATTATTTAAGCTGGGTGGTGTAATTGTCTATTGTGAAACTTAACTGGCATGCTGAACCACAGCTCTGGCTGTGTCAAGCAGTGTGTGTGTGCGTGCGTGTGTGCGTGCGTGTGTGTGTGTGTGTGTGTGTGTGTGTATGTGTGTCAATGAGGGCCTCTTTTATGTTGGTAATGGGCACACTGGCCCTACATTTTGGACACCCCAGGTAAAATGTTACTTCAGTCCACAAGCCATAATTGAGCTGGATCTTGTATAATCATATAGAATAGATATAGTACAAAAGAAGAAGAATTTAAAAATTTTGAGGTCTTGGATCTACAAAATACTGCAAAAAAAGGTGTTTTGATATATTGCAGAGTAACAAAGAGGACCTCGTGTGACCCGTCACGGTTAAAAGACAGCTTGCCATCTATTATTACCATGTTCTGATTCAAATAACAGATAACAAACGTTTCATTTTTTTTTTTTTTTTTTTACACAATGTTTTTTCTAAAGTGAGATACAAAGAGTATTGAACAGTCAGCATTAGAAACAAGTTAGAAAGATTATGTAAGGCCAGCTAAAACCAACCCTGTTCAGATTCAACTGCTGTCCCCTCTGAAAACCTGTTCTTTGTTTCTGTTTTGACCCCGTCCACATTTCTGCTTTGAAACAAAATTTCTGTAGTTGGCAATAAAACACCGGGCCTCATGCAAAAACCACGCTTACAAACAGATCCGTTATTGTCACGCTTTAGTAATTTAAGAGAAGTTGGATTTAGAAGCACTTGTAGTTGATTGAAACATCTGCCGCTCTTCTCAAACAGAACGCTTCTTTGACTTACAATTCTTTGAGTTTAAGGTTTGAATATGTTCACGACTTTACAAGTTTTTTTTTTAGTTTTTTTTTTACCTTTTACGGGCATGAGCATTTTTGGGTTGACGAATTCGCACTCTAACAGCTGCCTCAGCGTCTTTATGCTGCTCACTTTCAAGCCAAACATCCAGTTTCACCGGTCAGTGAATATTACCTGTAGCCTAACATTATTCTCTCCAATGATATTCTCTATATCCACTGCCTCACTTTTAAAAGTCAGGAACCACTTTGTTTTGGCAAGATGTTTTTTGGCATGTAACTTCATATCATATCTGCAATGACAGTGAAGACAATCGTAGTAATAGCCTACTTCTCTCTATTTTTTGGGTCCCCTTTGCGCTACTATGTTTTGGTCTGCTGATTTCTGACAGAAAGGTCCTCAGTGTGAACTTCTGCTTTTTTTTTTATCATAGTGACATTTTTGTGAATGAAGCTTGCCTGCAAATGGAGCGGGATAAGTATCCTTATATGGTAATTTTTGTGTTAATTATGCTAATGATCACAACCTCTGAAAGTGTACCTACTCGTGAACATGTGACATTCACCAGGTTGACAAACTGTTTGTGCATTTAGGAGAGCTTTTCTAAATCCAACTTGAAGCACTTGTACAGACAAACTTGCACTCTTGCATGAGCCCCAGTGTACCTACAGATATTGCTGGCGTCCACGTGCTGCAGTGTCGTCTCACCCCTAACAGGAAGCCTACGTTAAAACTACAATTATTGCAGCAGAGGGGGCGGGGTTTCAATGTTTTGAATTTTAAATTGAATGTTTCTGGATTTTTTTCTTCTTCTTCCAATCGCTGCAGGATTCTGTCATTTGTTTTTCTCCCAGACTTTTCAAATTCATATTTAACTTGTTTAAGTGCTACTAATGTGGACAGGGTCTCAGAAAACTCCCTGACCACATGCTGAGTGCCGCCGTGTTCAGCAGCAACAGCAGTTAAAAAAACAATCCTCATCATTCCTCTTCCAACCTGGTAAAGCAACATCCAACCCGTGGTTACTTCTACTGTTAGAGAGCATACAGTACCACAGCATGCTCAGGTATACAAAATAATATGGATCTGTTTACTATTAGCTCTATAATATATATACATACATATATACATATGTATATATATATATATATACATATGTATATACCAATTTGTGTTTAATATATCTTTCATATAATATACCCAAGGCTTAAGGGTGAATCAGACAAAATTTTCTTTGATGAAATGGGTGATCCCTTCGCAGAACGACCTTCCTTTCCATTTTCTCCAATGCAGTTAAGGGACATGATGCTATTAAGTAGCTAAGTGCAGTCTGTAGTTGAGGCCAGTCCCAGTCCACAACACCAGAATCCCAACACAGAGACCAAGTTACAATCACAGTCCCTTGTCCTAGAATCCCCTTTTTGGCATCTATCTGGGTCCTAAAAGGAACATATGATAGGCCAACAAATCCAACAAGTTCCTTTCGGGCAAAAAAAGAAGTTTGCAATGTAGTTAATAAAAGAGTGCTGAGGCACTTCTTTGCTCGAGGTTGCTAAGATATGGTGCCCAAAAAAGTTGCTCAGAAATGTTAGCACTACCTTTGTATCTCCAACGCCAACACTGACCTCTCATTCAAGTCTCTGCCTCAAAGTACAAAAGTCAGAGCTGTTAGAAACCAGTTTGGCAAAGCAGACTAGTAAGACAAAACGTTGTGACGAAATAATCCAGGAAGCAAAGAGTTTAACTGAAATGAAACGGATGACTAAAATAGTCATAAAATCTTAGGCAACTGGATGAACAGTCATAAGGGGAAGGAAGCAGGAACTGGGAACTTACGTCTGAAAACAGCTGACCAACGTCAAATCTACTGTAGTATCTTCACCCATCAACAACCACATTTCAACTGACAACTCCTAGCCCTGTGCCTGGTCTTACCACTGTCTGTCTTAGACTCTAACCCAACCCTGAACCCTGAACCTCGTCCTTTGCACAGGGCCCAGTTCCTGCTCCCTCCCCACTGCGCGGTGCAGCTGTTGGGACTTGTCGCAGCCTGGGACTGGCCTCTCCTCTTTCTCCTCCTCTTCTCTGAATGTCTCTTTATCTGCCTGCTTCCAGCACTGGCTCCAAGTGCCAGCAAGTCAATGGCTACACCACTGTGCAAACTGCATTAGGTCATTACAAACCTAAAAGAAAAACAAAACTAAAAAAAAACGACAACAAAAAAAAGAAAGAAAAAGAAGACAACTAGGAATATCATCAACAACTTTCCTTTGTTGGTGTCGCCACACCCATTCCCCTTCTTTAGTTTTACAATCTCTTTAGCCAGTATTGGATTGGATTACTTTGTTTTTGGACAAAGATAAGATTTCTATGCGTATATATATTTATATAAGGTATAGATTTGTGCGTAAATGTACACAAAAATATACAAAAATGCATATAGACATACTGAATTTGCCCATACATTTTCTGCTATGTATGTTAACATACATACAGTACATACAGTACAAACATACATACTTTGTTTATGTGTGTGTGCGCATGTGTGTATGTTAATTCCTTGGTTTTTAAAAACTCTACATTCAGTAGAGCGAGATTTCCTACGAGTAAAACCCAGATTCTCCACTTGGCACCAGTCAGCTCAGCTCGACAGCCGAGACAGAAAGACAGAGAGGATGCTGTCGTCTCACAAATCGAGCGCTGTAGATTTTTTCCGTGTTCCTATCTTTGTATGAAGCTGTCTGTCCTGCTGCGACCTTCGCTCAGTTTCTCAGTCAGTTAAGTTTCCTCTTCTCCTCTTGGTTGCAAGAGAGGTTGATCGGAGCTCTTCCCCTAAATTCAGTCAACTCTGAGGAGGACACCGTCGTAAACCCATCTGTCAGTTCCCCGCTGTGGGTTAAAAAAACTCCCCCTCCCCTATAACGTGGCATCTGTGACCTCCCCTGTCCCTTCAACGCTGCTCCGTGGCCAGGCTCTCAGACAACGCGCCTCAGGAGGCTAAAACATTCATTAAAACTGGCTGCTCTCCTCCAGTGCAGCCGCTTGTTACCATTGTAACAACATCATCTTTACCCCGCGCCACAAAAAAAGGGGACAGTCCCCCCTCTGATTTTCATGTGGACTCCAGCGTGTCCAGTTGAAACACATTGTGATTGGTCGGGGTGGTGAAGAAGAGCTGGTCGTGCGTCGGGGAGGTCGAGTGGTTGTCGCAGGGGCTGTTGAGGCCCAGCGTCCGCTCAAAATCCAGGAGCTGGCCCATGAAGTTGAAGTTGGGGGAAATGTTTGACTTTTTCCGCTTCACAAAGTCGTAGGCGTCGTTGAGCGACAGGTTGAGCTTCTGCATCAGGTAGGCCACCGTGACGGTCACCGAGCGGCTGATCCCGGCCAGGCAGTGGACCAGGATGCCGCACTTTTTTGAGCGTGCTTCGTCTGTGGAGGAGATGGAGTGACGGAGGAGGAGAAGATGAGAAGAGGAGAGAGGAAAGCATGAGAGAGATGATTGGACTTAAGTGGCGTTTTTATCCATATTAACATGGAAATGTAGTATAAAGAAAACAATTAAAGTTTTCAGAAGGAGTTAAGCTGCTCTGTCAAGTATAATGATCGGAATCATTTAAAATACAGTTCCAAAATCAATCAATATTTTCCAAATATCAATATAAATCACAAGCTGGCAAATATGCAAAATTGTCAAAACATTGAACTGTGCTGTTATTTGGTACATAAAACCAAACTCTTCAAATGTGTAAAACAAAGGGTACGTGTAGCTTAAAACAGTAATGGTGTTAAAAATCACTAAAACGTATGAACATATGTAGAATCGAAACAATTCCAGGCAATTCGCTCACTTTTCAAGACATAATGTCAAACAGAATCGGCTCTTTACACCATTGTAAACTGGGTATCTTTTTGGACTGTTGTTCAGATGAAACAAGACAGCTGAAGACGTCTACAATTCCATGGAAAGCCAATAAGGAACGATACTGAATAATCACCCAGCCCTAATTCAACATGATGCGCCATAAAATGCAAGCATCCTCCAACGCAAAATATGACAAAAGCAAATTTGATCTTTCTTTCAAAAAATAAAATCATACTGTTAGATGCACAATCCAGGATGACCTTTCTCAATGACAGCAGAAAGTCATCTTTCATTCTGCTTTCTAGCTCTCAATCAGTAGAAAAAAACTGAATAAAAAAACATCTTACATTATTAACAGGCTACATCCATCCACCTTCTATCAGTTTCGAGCCCTTGCGCTTGCATCACTACAGGCCATTAGGGTGAGAGTTAAGTGCTTCTTGCCTTTCTTTCTTCCTTCTTTTTCTCTGTCGCTCTCTTTCATCCTCTCCTTTGTCTCTCTCTGCCTCTCCTCACTCGCTCTGCCTGCATCTCTTGTTGTAGGATTGGGGTCAGTTGGCTCACGAGCTCAGGCTGCCAAGCGGAAGCCAAATTAAATTTATATGTGATGTGTTCTCGCTTTCCGCAATAAAAAAGGGGCCAAAAATCCTCATCAGGAGACTCAAGCTCAACTATACAAGGCTCACAAGCGGAATAAGGAACCAGAAGTTCATCTGAATTCAAGTGAGCTTCACATTGTGAAGCATTACATCACGTTGCTTGTGCTTCAAATACATAATAATGCAAGATCCTTCCATTTGTCAGATGTTAAAATACTAGAATATATCAAATTCCCTCCCTTTCTCCACATTCTTGAACAGATTAAAAACAATGATTTCAGATATTTAAGGAATCCACAGTTTACAACAGTACAGTGTAAGATCACATCTGGGTCTCCCTTTCAGCCCGAGCTTCTCTCCTTCACCCATAATTACCCTGCTGTTACCAAAAAGATCTGATGTAATTCCTGCACATTACAGCCAGCCAGACAGCTCCATTTAACATCAGCATGACCCAAATCTGCCACGACCTCTGGCTCTGGCATATGTCACACTTCCTCCCACCTAGGCAGACACATTACTCCGAAAAAAAAAAAAAAAAAAAAAAAAGTCAGGGGTCTGGACAATCTAAGACAAACATAAAGGCTTTGGCACTGACTCATCAAAGGGAATTCACTCATTCTCCAGGAGTTAAGTCAGAAGGAATGATGGGAAATACTGAAACTGGGACGAGATGATGCAGAAAACTGGAAAGCAGCTTTAACAGGAATGAAATTCATGTGGCTTTGGTATGACCTCATTCTCAAAAAATCCATTTCCATGTTTTATTCAAGGATTTCCTTTATATTTTGTGGTTTTAAAATCATATTTTACCAGTAATGGTAGAATGAAGGCGGCTGATGTGTAGCTCAGCAAAGCACTAAATTCTGTCAAAAATCATTTCCACGAAACAGTGAAGTACGTGAAAAAAACACATTTTTCCTTGTTTTTTGATAGAAATTGTGGATAAATACAGGCAAAGTGAATAACGATTGGTCAATTAATTGATTAGCTGATTGACAGAAAACTAATTGCCAAATACTTTGATAACTGTTTGTAATTTTTAAGCAAAAAGGGCCAGAAATTCACTTGTTTCTTCTTTTCAAATATGGTTCTCAAATGGTTCCTTCGTTCTCTATGACAGAAAACTGAATCTTTTTTAAGATGTGAACGTGTCCTGACATACTATGATGTGCAGTTTTCACTATTTTCTGACATTCTTATATACAAAACGATGAATCAATTGAAAATAATCATTAGTTGTGTCCCTAAAGTTACAGCTATTTTGATAATCAATTAAAGATTTAAATCATTTATCAAGCAATGGTTGTTAAAAATAAGCTATTTTAAGACATCAGCTTGGGCTTTGGGAGAATATGATCTGCGTTTTTTTTTTTACATTTTGTTGACTGAAGATTGAATACCAGAAGAGGAAAACCAAAAAAAAACTGTGAATATTTATGCTACACAAAATGATGCTGTTTTTGTTTCTTTGCTTTTGTCTTGTAAATTACTGAATAATTTTCGTTCTTTGGGAAATGATTCAAATAAAATCTTTTGGTTTAACCGGTCACAACCGGTAGACGTACACAACTGATGATCACAGGTAGACATTGTTTTGTTTTAAGGTTGGGATCTGATGTAACAAACATTTCATTGTTTAATTGAAAACATAATCCAGATTAAGATAATGAAAGTAATCATATAGTTTAACTACAGTTGAAACTGACTGTTTATAGATAGAACGATTTCTATATTGATCAAGAAAACTATCAGCAGATTAATCAATAATCGAAATATTGCTGTTACCAAAAGGATCTGATGTAACACCTGATGTATCTCTGAACATACACATAACATTGACTTGAGCACTCTCCACCTTTACTCACCAATGAATGAAATCGCCTCGGGGAAAAACTGCGAGAGGTTCTGGCTCCAGTGATCGGAGATTGGGATCTGTTTGTACTTGAAGTCGCCTTCGTGTTCGAACATGTTGGGCAGGTTGGGCGTCACGTTGAGGATGTACTTGATATTATACTTGCTGAGCACATCCAGGTTGGTGGAGTCTTTGGCACAGCCCAGGTAAAGGTATGGCAGGATCTGGACAGGGAACGCTGGCTGGTTGTTGGGGAGGGGGCTGCCCTCCGACTCTGTGGCGCTGCCCGGCTCGCGGTCAGATTCCCCGTCAGAGCAGTCTGAGCTGATGCGGAGTCCTCCGAGACCAAGGACAGAGGCTGGTGGCGAGCTGCTGGGACAGGAGCAGTCCAAATTGGTCTCACAGTGCTCTGGGTACTCTGACTGGAACTTGTTGAAGCCCCCTGGAGGATAAGGAGAAGACCAGAAAAGGTCAATATTTGGTGTACCTTGTACATAAATACCCACAGGACAGGTTAGTGTGTATGTGTGGCAAAATGTGCAATTCAGCATCCACAAAATGGCAGCTGGATGTCAAGTCTGCATGATGCCAGAGGTGGATGCTGAACAATAAAAAAAAAAATAACCTTTTGGATTTTTGAAACACAATGAATAAGTGAGAAAGAAAACTATCAAGAGATATATAAAAAAGACAATAATGGTGGTAAATAATAAAGCAAAAATTTAATACAGAAATCTATTAAACACATCTTTTACCACAATAAATTAATTTTCTAATGACATTATATACTATACAGTGGTCAGACAGAAGTGTAGTGGAGGCCAAATTAAATCAGTTTAAACACCTGTTCTCACATGTATGACATATTACATCATATGTCATGTTAAACTTGCAATCTATATGATGATATGGGTTTATAATTGAAAACAAAAGTGAAAGATAACATGAGAATAACGTGATATTTACGCCATTGTGAATAAGCAAACAGGCTAGACAGATGTGCGCCATTGAGAAAAGCTGAGCCCCGGGGAGAATCAGCAGCAGAGCTGGACACTCAGCTCTGCTACAACACAGCTCTGCTCTGTGGACTTTTTGTGAATGGCAGCTCGGATTGTGACACCAGTGAAACATTTCTATGATATTCTATAAATCAAATACCCCACATATCTTGTGATATCACCATCTATTATATGTGTGTTTTATGATTTTACAAAGGTTATACATCTCGTTTTCATGCTGGAGGGTCATACAGAGCGCGTCTCCTCGTTTCCCTGTTCATTCATGAAAAAAAAAAAAAACGCCTGTCTTTTCCTGAAGGAACACACAACATGGCGGGGACATTTTTTTTTTTGCAGCATTTAATTGAAAACAAATTTGACCAAGCTCTTTAAACTGAAGCACAGGACAGTGATGAGGGTTTATTTTTGATAGTAATTCACGCTATTTTTATTTTAGTTTATTTTTTTGACAGAGAGAGGATAGAAAATAAGGCGATTTTTATGTCGGCGATAAGAGAACGAAACTGCTCTGTCAAACATCAAAGTTCATTTAGTGACTTCACACCAGCTGCTGTGTTACTATATATCTGTTATAATAACTGTAAGCATAAAAATATGCTTTGTTACAGGCTAATACACTGTCGCTGCCTCATTATGATACATGAATAATAAATAACAGACTAACTTTGGTAGTCGGACGATAATGCATTTATTTGAAGTGGCGCCACACTGACACTTAAATACCCTTATAAAGACTTCTATAATAACGTTTTTTTTTTTTTTACTTATAAGTCTTTTATGATGATATTCTTCCGAAATAATATAAAAGCAGCCAGAATCTCAAGCGTTGTCCCTGACAGCAGACATCTGGAGATAAAATCCAGTAAACGTATCCGTTAATTGAATCATCCCATGTCAGGATTATAATATATTGTTGTTTTAGCATGAATCGCTCTCTGTGGTGAGAGTGACACCATCCTCCTCTAATTGGGACAATCTCAGTTAATCACATCAGACTGAAATTAAACAATTTGTCTTCCTACTGGACTCCGGTTTGACAGGAAAGAGTCGCTTGCGAGTTTTTTTTTGTTATGAATTAAAGGAACTACAACACACAGCCAGACCCTCAGATTTAAAACTCAATAGAGTCTCATCTTACCCTCAAGATAGAAAGCCTTGCACCCGTCGTCCCGCAGCTTCTGCAGGAGCAGCCCCAACACGGAGCTCCCCAGTCCGGACTCCTGCCGCTCCGAGGTCGCCTCGTCGTACAGAACCACCACGTCTGTCTTACACCGCTTGACAAATTTCTCCTTGTCCTCGTTGTTGGGAATGATGGAGCGGATGGGGAGGTTGCCCTTCTTCAGCCTCCGGAGCATGAGGCCCGGGATGGCCAGGTTGATGGCCGACTCGATGTGCGAGGACTCGTACAGCTCATGGGGTCTGCAGTCCAGCAGCAGCAGAGAGCTGGCCCCGGACTCCAGCTCATCCTGCAGCCACTCCACGCTCTTACTCGACATCATCATCATAGTCACGATCACAGAGCCTCTCCACAGATGATTAATTTTCATCAGGGAAACGTTAATCCGCCTGTCCCCTGCTGCGACATGAAAAAAAAAACACTGAACAGAATAGAGGAAAAGAAGAAAATCACGGCGCTAAACTTCCCTTCCCGCGGCCGCCACCACCACCGCCACCGCCGCCGCTGCTCCTGCTGCTGTTCCTGCGGGCGCGCACACACACGCACCCAACACACACTTCCACACACATCCAACACGCGTGCACCGATGCCCCTCTGGTTGGAGCAGGAAACTTGAACATGCAGAGGTTTCTTTCCCTCCTTCCTTCAGTCCGATAGAAGAAGTGGAGCTTTCATTCCAGTCCATCGACGTCCATTTGTCGAGTCCGCTCCAACTTTGAGGCGTCCGCAGACAAACAAAACGGCCCAAAGAAGCCTCGTTAGTGTCTGAGGATGACTGTGCCGGATGAGGTGCTGTTGCTAAAGCTCATGGTTATTGTTATTATTTGACATGCTGGCCCATGCAGCGCCTCTGATTTGTCATTTCCACTGGATGCGTTAAAGAGGCTCTGCGGGCTTGTCACTGAGGAGGGAGGAGCGGAGAGATTTAAAGGTGCAGAGCTGCTAAAGATTCACAGGCACTGATTTCATGACTTACTATCCATTCATTGATAGTCTGTACAGTGTAGTCTACCTTTGAATAATACATTTGACTTGGGATAGTTAAATCTGCAAATGAAAGTCAGAATTTGATTTCTCAATGGTCTCCTGTTGCAATGGTGGAATGTAGCAAAGTACATTTACTCAAGTAGCTACTCATTTTAATAATTGTAATTTATTTTTAAAAATAATTTTGAGGTTGAGAAAATTGAGAAAATAATCAGGACATTATAAAAAAATTATCAGTGGTCACAGGCCTATATAATTTAGCCCCACCTCAACCAACTACAACAGTAAGCTGTGTTCATTTCTGTATGAGTAATAGTAAATGATATTAGGGGACATTTTGCTGCATTAAGTACTTCTACTTTTAATACTCTAAGTATCTTTTCCTGATTATACTCACTGACATTTACTCAAAAACATCTTCAAAGCAGAAATTAGAGTATTTTTAGTGTGGCATTAGTGAGGCACTTCTTCTAGAACTGGCCTGTTGTGTTAGTGGTACTCGTATATATATATATATTATTAATATTTATGTGTTTATGATGCCTTTTTTTTATCTCAATATAGGGCTGGGCAATTAACCGAAAATCTATCAAAACCAATATTTAGAACCTCTCATGGACTTAATCTAGCTCAAGTTGGTTTATTCAGTTAATAGCCTACTTTCCCCATGCGGGCCTTCAAGAACTGTACCCTTAAAAAAATACTACCTCATGTTCAGTCATGTATCTCCGCCCCATCAAATGTTCGTCAGTGTTCACTCAAACCGAAGCTGGCGATTTGGATGAGACCTGAGCAGCTTATAAAAAGAACGCAGTGTCTGTGGCAGATTTTGTCTTCAGTGAGGACAACCCTGAACAAAAAGAAGTCAAATGCAAACACTACAGAAAAACTATTTCAGCGATCAAGGTAGTAAAACTACCAATTTGTTGTATCACTTAAAGCACAATTACATTGCAGAATATGAGGAGTGCATGATTTAAAAAAAGAGACCGTTAAAGACCAAATTAATAGTTCATTTATTATAATCGAGGTAAATGTTTGAAATAAATGTGATATTGATAAGATCAGCAGTACCACAGACACTCGGACCTATCAGCAGCCTTTGTTAAAGTGAACCACCACATCCTGTTGTCTCTACTCTCTGGCATCTTTGGCAAAGCGCTCTCTTGGTTTTAATCCTATCTCCTATGCTCCTTCAGTGTGTCATGGCAAGGAAAAATGTCCTTATCCCATACCCCACAGGGGTCCCCCAGGAATGGTACTAGGTCTCCTTATCTTTGCAATATACACCACCTCTTTGGGTTCAATTATCCGATCGCATGGCTTTTCAAATCACTGCTACGCAGATGACACCCAACTATACCTCTCTTTCTCACCAGATGACTTCTTGGTCTGTACCCATACTTGAACTCAATCATACAGGCTTATGCTCCTTATTGCCCCCTGTGCTCCTCCAAGTAATGTCATCTGGCATTGCCATCCCTGCATATGAGGCAATTGCAGTCCAGACTGTTCCCACTGGTGGTTTCCCGATGGTGGGACAAGCTACCAAATGCTATCAGAGCAGAGGCGTCCCTCTCTATCATGTAGAATCTCTTGAAGACTCATCTCTTCAGAGAGCACCTCCTCTCCTAACACCTTTAACACCCTATCATGCCTAACTAGCACTTACTATGCACTTTGGTGCACTCCTCTATAAAATCTCCTTGCACTTAGTGAATAGATGAAGTACTTACACCAAGGTCTGTTACTGCACTGAAGCTTGAGTGTTGTCCCTTACTTGTAAGTCACTTTGGATAAAAGCGTCTGCCAAATGAGTAAATGTATGTTCATTTTTCCCTTGGTCTCCACACAGCCTTCACTCAGTCTCGGAAAAACATCCTCCTTTCATCCACACATCACTTACAGATCAATTGCTGTAATTCCTAACTGAAAATTGTCTTTTGCAACTAACCAGACAGAACTAATTCAGTAACAAAATCACTGACACATTGAGACATATTTCTGAAGTGTCTGCAGAGAGTGTGATGTCTTTATCCCACAGCAAAAAACCTGAGCCAAATTTTTTCTCCTGTTTTTCCAGGTTGACTCACAATGACACAACAACAGCTGCCTCACACTGTATATTTTAAGAAGTTTTGTTGGAATTTTATAGATCTTGGCAAAACTCTTTTGAAGGTCTATGACAAGTTAGAAGTGCCTTCCTCTGATGAGCACATGCGAACAAAGTGCACATGAAGCAAAAAAGAAGTGGCTGCAATGTGATATGAAGATAGGTCAAGTGTTTCTTCCTCAGGCAGCATTCAGTTCTCAGTGCATCAGAATGACATCCCCTCTACAGCAGTCGAGCCTGTGGAGTTGGTAAACAATTTATGCCTTTTCCATTGACTCTTTCGCAAAACATACTGAATGTTTGACAACACAATGTAATCCAGATCATCTAGTTCAGGGTCAGGTAGTCGACAGTACAGCTGCAACTACTGATTTTGTTTCATCATCAAGTATATTTGTATGTGTTCAATCTATAAATGTCAAATAATGGTGAAAAATGAACATCACATGTACCCAGAACCGGAGGTGATGTTTTTACATCAAATCAGCAGTTGCAAACCCAAAGATATTCTGTTTACAATCACACTAAACTGAAAAAGCAGCAAATCTTCACACGGGAGATGCTGTGAATGCTGTGCATTTTTTCTTGACCAATTACTGAAACAATGAATTGATTATAAAGTTTTCTATCCACTGAACAGTTATTTTAGTACTAATTACCTCTGTCATCCACTATTCATTCTGTTACATTTAGCCATGATTTAAAAAAAAAATTCTATTATATAACCAATCTTGTGTAAATTGTTTCAGAAAAGCAGCAATTTGTCACATTTAGAAAAGCAGTTTGGCATCTCTATTTCATGAAGTATTTTAAATGATTCAGAGATTGTACAAATGGTTGTCAAGTCATTTTCTGTCACTCATTTATTCTACTATATAATAGCTGTATATACTGTGCGCTAACCAGCCGTGACATTTATACTTTGTAGAGTCAGAGCCATCAGTAAATGATGACAGTAAATTCTGTTTTTTTCAATGGCTATCTCACATTTCTTTCCTCACATTAATGCCGGGTGTCATAGTGATTATTTTGGGATCTTTTTCTAGCTATTTGTAACAGTTCAGGTGGTGGTGTAACTGCTGCACTACACAATCCATCACTGGGTCATCACTACGTTTCACCATGAATGACCTAATAAGGCATCAGCAGGTTGCGACAGAGGCAGAGAGGGGGAAAAGAGGAGTGTTTGATTTCCTCACAGCTGCAGAGAGGAGGAGTGGGGGATGCACCAGCTGCAGACAATGGCTCTTTATCCCGCCCAGTGACTTACACACAAACACACACACTCACTAACAAAACGCAGACACATACATACATGCATACACACGAGTACACAAACAGACACACACAAACTTTAGGCCTCTTGTGTTTCAACTCCCTTCATGGACAACAACAGGCTCTCTGAGAGAGTGTGTAGCCACTCAGTGTGTGTTTGTGTGTCTGCTCTCCAGTAGTAAACAAAACTATCATCACTTATTTTAAAACTTTTATGAGCAAGGAAATTAACTTTACTCATGGTGAAGCTCTACCAGAGTTGGTTGGAGGTATTGTGGACAACGAGAAGATGACCTGTTGCTTTAAAGGCACAGTAAGGCTGAGTGATAGTAACGTCTCAGTCGCAATCTGTGTCAGACACACAGACTGTGTACAATATAAATTTTGGTGTATGTCGGATTGTGTGATGAATCATAGCGCTGCAATAGAACTGATTCAAGCAGACACATCTCATCAACTGCCATTATTCATCTGCACTACTCTCATGTTTCAAAAATGTAGCAAAACAATGAACAAGCTTTGGCACTGGCAGTGCTGTACATCAAAAAATCTTGAAGAGGAGGAGGAGACTGTGAAGCTGGATCACAGCCAGGGAAAACAGGGCATCATGACACTCTGATTTTGAAAAGTGAGCTTGACAAAAGCATATTTTTCAGAAGTGGCATTATGCGAGGTCACCAGTGTATTCTGTGTCATTTCATCTCATACTCTGATTAGTTGGTTTGCAAACGGAACAGTCACAATGTTGGATTTGGCATGGATGTATTTAGCAGGCTGGGTACGATGTGGACACAGAGCTGTGCGGTCAATTTGCCCCAGTGGACAACAAACAATACTACAACAACAAAATCCCTGAGGCTCGAAAAAGCATTTTCCCCATAGATCACCGTTGTAAAAAAGGCGTTTGTACAACATTTGACAACCGTAAATGGTCAATTATTACTTTTTGTACAAAAAGTGAAAATGTGCTCAACATCATCCCAATGTAAAGTCTATGGGATGAGCGTGATTTTCATTCAAATGAATAAGTGAATTAACGTCTTGCAGAGAATCTAAAACTGTTTGTCAACTTTCATCTGTGACTTAAGTTCACCAAGCTTAAAGAGGCTTTACATCCACTGAAACTTTGTTTTCAAATCTTGAATTTATTTGTATATCCTTAACATTTACAACCAAATATGCAACATTCAAAGTTAAAGTTAGAACAAAATTGTCCTTAGGTATTATTTCATGAGAATTTAATGTCAGCTAATGTGTTTCATCAGACTGTGTGGGTGTAGTTTAATCGGATTTGAAACAATCATCACAACATTTTGATTCAAATATTGCTGAATGGTCCCCAGAAATATGGGACATAATTTTTTTCCCCCCAACTGAGCCCCATCCTCAAGTGTTAATGTGGGGCCACATCTGTCAGACAGTAGCTAGAAGCTGAGTGAGAAAATACATTTTTGGCATCTTTACCTCGTATTTCTTCATAAATGTTGGGGGTACCAAGAAACATTAGTTACGTAACCAAAGCAGAATAAGACAAATAAGCTTATGTGAAGATTAGGATGTATTCACCACTATCTGAACAACAAAAGACATGAACTCATCGCCAGATTTACTCACCATTGTGAGTCTACTTGCTCATACATGCATCAACAGTCTTTAATCTGCCATTAAGACAAGCATAGAGGCTTACAGATCGTCTATGCACATGCAATTCCCTGATTCACAATACCTCTAGTCTGTGATTTCAAACCGTCAACTTTTCAAAAAACTGCCCTTCTCCGTACACCACTGCTCAAGGTTTTTAATCAGCTTTATTGTTCTCATATTGAAATGAAATATGAAGAACAGCCACACAAAGAAATATGACTGTATAGTATAACCTACTCAAACAGAAAAGCAATATATGCAATATGAATCTATTTGCTGTTGACTCAGAGAGCCATCCTTCATTGGTGGAAAAAAAACTCCTCCCGCCAGATGGAAGAGCCTTCAATTCCATCTTAAATCTATGCTCCAGAATGGTAATGTAATTTTCTGAAGCATGGTGTTGAGATGAGCACAGAGACCTGAAACTGAGCTCCCCTGTCTGCATGAAGTGTTGCAAAAAACGAAGGACAAAGATAAATCTAAGATTCTTTGGGAGGTGACGTGTTGTTTTAGCAGGTTGAAAGAGAAACGGAACGGATGAGGAGCAGTTTTTATTCCTCAGTAAGAAAAGTCTATAAGACACAGTCTACATTGAGTGGGAACTTGGAAGAAAGCTACTTAGCCTAGCTTGCTAGCTTCCACTTTCTAAGTGGAATATAAACTTAAATGCACAACTGGTCCTTCCAAATGTTTAATGCCGTCAAGAGACATACAGCTTACACTGATAATGATACAAATGTGGGTTTGATGAAAAAAGAAAAAATGCTTTGTATCAGTGATCTCCCAGCAGCAAATATGCCTGATAACTGCAGTATTGTTATAATTTAGATTTCCTTTACACAAAAAATGAGGAGAACTCAAATTTCAGTTCAGCTTTGATGAATATCTATGGAAATAAAGTGCACTTCCGACAGTGAATGGGAGGATTATCTGATCTTTGTGGACCTGTCTGGGCTTTCTTTCCTCTGAAAAGCATTAAATTGATGATTTCTGAACCAGAAGATCTGCCCATATCCCTGGAAAATCACCCTGGGTTGTTTCCAGTATTCAGAAAAAGTCTCCCATTCATTGTCAGTGGAACAGCTCCAAAACCTTTTTTTTTTTTCACAGATTAAAATGTTCTCATTTCAGGCTTCTGGAGAGATTTAAACTTCATGTTAACAAGACTGAACTGTACTTGTTCAGTAAGACATTTGTAGCTCAAATAAATTGTCATTAGACAGAACTCCTAGTGCTTTGTCCTGATAAAGTAATGTTATTAATTATATCACTTTTATCTCTTGTCCTGTCTAATATTATGAAAATGTGTTGCATATACAGCTCTGTAAATTCTCTCTTCCTAAAGATACTGAGAAAATACCAACTTGACACTAAGCTCATTTTCTAGTTTCTGTGTTTCTGAGGTCTCTTTAAGGCGGACTGTAGTTTAAACCCACTCACCTCAGTGATGGAGTGAGGTGGCCACCCCTCTCCCACGCTAACGCTGGCATTTCCTCTGCTGTTTCCTTTGCCCCAAAACATGCAGGTCGACAACACATAAAAACAGGCCTGGAAAATGTATCAAGCAGTTCTGCCTGTCTCCGTTCAGTTGCTCTGTGATTTGTATCTATTCAATAATCAGACATATGCAGCCACTGACACTGACAGTTCCTGTTTGTGAGATTATTAGTTATTGAGGCTTTCAGGCGGAAAATTAAGATTTATTTACAATACAGTGACTCATTTAGGTGTGATTCTCTAAGGTGTTCATGATATTTTGAATATTCCAAAGACAAAAGCTGCATTGGTTGCAGGGCTTCTGTATTACATTACAACATAAGGAATGAATCAGTCAACATTTTATTAATAGCCCTCTGCCTCTTTTGTTTTGTTTTTGTTTCCTGTAAAGCTCTTTGAAAGACAGAGTAGTTCCGCACAAAGTTCTATCAATTCACTATAATTATTAGGTTCTATAGCAACTGGAAATAAAGTGTATTTCCAGCAGTATTTATACCATTCAGAAACAAGTTACAAAAGACTTAAAACCAAAAAACGCACAGGTCAGAGTGGAAGAAAATAAAAATAAGATTATATTTCATGGCAACTCTTTTTAACAGCCAGTGACACTATTTTTTAATAATGTATTATGATTTGACATGGGTTTGTGTGAGGTAGTTATACATAGCCAGTGTATTACCTGCATTAGATTTGGATCAGCGCCCCACCAGTTTAGAGAAACAGCCGGGAACACCAGCACAGAAGCTGAGCGATGAACTGCTGTGGACTAAGGCCAGTGGCAAAAATGTGTTTTAGCCACTTTAAACAAATGCCCAGTGAAAAAAGCAAATATCAGTACCACTTTATCTTGCTGTCAAACAGCCCTTTCTTTTGGAACTATATTTTCTCAACCATTGAACTACAGTATTACTACTCACAAGCACATTAAGCTGCAGATCAGCAGTTTGAGTCAAAAAGAGCAAAGCATAAGTTTGCTTGTGAGTAGGAATTCGGTAGTTCAGCGGCTCAGACTTAGATTTTTGCTGGTTACAAAGCTCCTAACACAAGAATTAATTTGTCATTATGTAAAATCTAATCTAAAATTTAATATTCTAAAATTTCACTAAGTATATCGCACATTTAAGTAGCTGCCTGCTGTAAACAACCAGAGCCAGCTAACATGCTGGACTGATGCTTCATTATGGACAATTGTAATAAAATAAGTGAATGCGCTCTCAAACACAGCTGCTGAAACAGCCTGAAACATCTGGGATGAGATCATCGGGTGAAGTAGTGGAGCACACAGTGTTTCACACAAGTAAAAAGAAAGCCAGTGTTAATGCTGATGTCGGCAGTGGAAGTGTGTGAGCGCTGGCTGCTATTAATTTTTCAGGAATCTTAGAGATAGTAAAGGTGTGGCAGTGTGCCTGTAAGTGTAATCTGTTGTGTATAGTGTGTGTGTCTATTGTAGAGCAGTGAACACGCGCTTAAGCTGTGAACCCTGAGCCACAGAGAAGCCTCTCAGTTAAATCCATTATTAAAGACCAAACTACAAAGCTGGAAGGAGACAGAGAGACTAATGTAACACACAGAAGAGGGAGAGAGAGCGAGAGGTAGAAAGCGATCTTGAGAGACAGATGATGGAGAATAGATTTAAAGTAGAAGCTGATTGTACGTATGAATGAAATCTCCTCAGTCTAGCAGTAATCATGGTTACAGCGTTTCTGCTCGCCATCATTCACTGCCAATCCATTATTGCAAAAAAAAATGTTGTTTATGTACTGCTAATTGGCTGATATGTTTTGGTAGAGATGTAATTATGTAATATAATTAAATGATGTCTTATCAAGGGTTTGTGACATCCTTTAGATCTCAGTATACCTAAAACAAAGTTTTTCACACAACCACTTCTAAAGTAAAAAAAGTCACAATATCTGGACAAGATGTAATTAAACTTTTAAATTCAAACATCGAAAATGTGTGTGTGTGTGTGTGTGTGTGTGTGTGTGTATGCTTCACTTCACAGAAGTCATATTGAGCAGGTCCGGGTGGATGGCTGGCCCTAAAAAAGCACCGGATTCAGACAATGGAAACCAGGTTCTTTAGTCTTGTGTGTCGTTGTTGAATTAAAACACTACTTTAGAGCTACGGACAGATTGTGGTTTGGATTAGTTTTTTAGTCCTGTAGTCTGTCGGTCCACAACTCTGGTCCAGACTGAAATATCTCAACAACTGTTTGATGAATTTTCATGACATTCTGTAAACACATTCATGGTTTCCAGAGGATGAATCCTAGTAACCATGCTGATTCCCTGATATTTCCTGTAGCGCTACTGTTAGGTCAAAATTGAAATTTGTCTGGCACTTTGGTTTATGACCAAATACCTGGAAAACGAATCCCATTGTCAATTGTGTGAAGGTGAGACAGGAGCCAAGGAATAAACTTCTCTCTCAAGCTCTCTTTTTCAATTGTTACACAACTATTTGTGGCACTTCTCATGTGTACAACTGAGCACAAAATCTATGAATGCCTTCCTGGAGATACGCTCTAAAAATGTGAGAAGTTATCTCCATATCTAAACGACGTCACGTCTCGCTCGCTCTCTATGACGACCGGTTCTTCACTCTGCCTTCCAGTGTGGCTGTTCAGAACAACTATAAACAATTTTGATTTGCAAATGTGGTCCAAAAACAGGATGCATGGACTGGTTCTGAGAGTCCATAAACCGGCCCTTATACCTGCCAAATATCAGCATGGTAGTGTTGTCATTGTGAGCGATGCTGATTTAGGCCAAAGTACTGCTGTGCCTAACAGCAAGCTCACAGAGCTACTATTATGGCTGTGGACTCTTAGTCTTGTTAAAAAAGTTTATGCATCCCATCTGGTGCTTCAAGTCACTGTTGATTTTTTTTAGTACTTAAGCAAACCCACAAATTTTCTCTAAACCTTGCCTCAGAATGTATTGGCTGATTCAAATGAAGTTGTAGAAGTATGATTTTTAAGAGACAAGGTTTTCAGAGCAAAGTAAGCGATCAGAGTTTGGATCAGCGCCTCTTTGATGTAGGTAGACACACTGTCCATCACAGACTTAAAGTCACTCAACCTGTCCTCAGAAATCACACTGCTGCTCACACATTTGGAGCAGCTCCAGAAAACACATTTGACTGGTTCTGTTCGTAGTCCAAGTGAGTATTTAATAAATCACTGAACCAACATGACAAAAGCAACATTAATTTTATTTGACTATTTATTTGAACGTTTAAATCTTTTTTTTTTCTTTTGAAACCACCTGTAATCTTCACCCCGCCCACCATATCTAATAACCTGCAGAGCAAACACACTGTACCTACGTAGGCACAACTGTAAAAGCACCGAGGTGAGTCATCGTGTGTTAACTTCTCACCTCACCTCACTCTCTCTCTCTCTCACACACACACACACACACACACACACACACACACACACACACACACACACACACACACACACACACACACACACACACACACACACACACACACCTTCAGCCTCACCCCATTATAGCACTGTGACAGCTGAGAGGCAGGGCCATAAAAACAGATGGTCAAAGGTGGCCAAATAACACTAACAATCTGTTGTATCTCCTGAAGAGTTTTACTTTCCTGCTCTGTTCCACATGAGCAGCTGACTCACATAACATCAACACAACATTAATCCACCTATTTTAAAATCTGTACAAATGACCACATAACTACTAGTGTTACAGAATTACAGTAAACCATCTGACTGCAAAGATTCAGGTATGTTATAGCCATACTGTATATGAATGTGTAAAATCATAACGGTGTGGGTGTGAGTTTACTGCCTGTGATAATACAGCTACAGCACTGGTCTGATCAACATTCATTTATGAAACAAGGTAAATGTTAAGTTAAAGGGTCATACAAGATGATATAAAGCTTATGGCGTGAAAATAATATGAATGTGATTTAAACTGTACAAATGTTCATGGTATAGTTTGGTTATTGATTGATCTGTTGATTATTCTCACAAATTATCTGTAACAGTTTGGACCAGAAAATGTCAGAAAATAGTTAAGAATACTCATCACAATTTCCCAGAGTCCAAAGCCATGTCTTCAAATAGCTTGTTCTGTTCAACCAACAACAACGACAGAAAAAACTTGAAAAACATTTTTCAAAAACATAGTCCTTTGTTGTGGACACCGGGGCAGTGTTTGTCTTTGCTCACTGTAAAATAATCCGAATTTTGGAAGAATGACGAAAGCATAAACAAAACACAATAAAAAAAGAAAGTTTCAGCTGGAAAAATATTCAACTGGTAAAGATTTATAAAATTCTCGAGTCACTATAACAGTGAATTTGTAAATGTTACAGTAAAGGCAGCAAAGGTTTGTTGTAGAGCTTAAAGAGAAGATCATTTTAACTTGTGATTGATCTGTTGATAATTTTTTCATTAATCATTTAATCTAGTCTTTAAAATATCATGACACTGCGAAAAATGCACAAGGTTGCATCACCTGAATTATTATAGTTTATATTATAGATTGTTACTGTCCTTTTGGAACGTCCCTGTGATTCACTCGAACTCCTAAAATATGTCGCTCTTAAAAAGTGTTTGCTTGAGCTAATTGAAGGCACGGTACACATGCATGTGTGTACACATGATCAGGATGGTACCACCTCGGCCTCATTTTGAGCCAGGAAAAACCCTGAAGACAAAGTAAATTCTCACAACTGAGGAGCTGTGAATGTTTGACACAGTATCTTTTAAAAAAAAATTGACTTAAACGAATAATTGATGGTCAAAGTATTTACTGATTAGCTTTATGTTGATGGCTAATCGATTCATCAGCTCATCATTTCAGCTTCAGTCATTCTCAAGTTGCTGCTGCTCGAGAGATCTCATTACAACTTGACATTAGCTATTAGCCTGACAAAACATGTCATGGCGTGCTTCATTTAACAAACAGTTTTTATACTGCCTGTCAAAATGCAATAAAAGCTTATTTACAGTGCACTGTCACCATGATGTACACATTTGACAGATATTAGAGTTTTCATGGTTCAACTGTTATCATAGTGGGCCATGTTATAACACGACGATGTAATAACATTTTATTATATCTTTTAAAACACTTCCAAATCTGACCACTGTATAAGGTTAAGTTATTGATTCGTGACAGTGTCAGAGGAGCATTTGACAGAGTCTATCCATTAGCTATATGGATCTGGCCAATCCCTGCTGATGATGGGAAAGACGGACAGGTCGCCAGTTTATCGCATTTGACAGCATATTAACATTTTACTATATGAACCCTGTCATGTGATGTTTATATCACACCTTGTCCTCTTGGCCAAATGTGAAGTTGACATGACAGAGCTATCTAGAGCAGTGACAACAATAACCCAGTGACACACCTAGTGACTACTGACATCATTCATAAATTAAGATATAATAAAATGGATTTAGTACAGGATTTTCACCCCCCGTGAATTTTATCATGACAACAGGTAGAAGGCTCTGAAACAGCATTTAACTTAACATTTCAATGAATTAAGTATGTTGGGTGGCTAGTCAAACATGGGGCAGGAGTGGCACTGAAGATTTAAAATGTCGTGACATAGCCATGACATTATTGTGCAAAGAATATAAAAGTTTTACCCTGGAGATAAACATAAACTTAGTGAACACAGTATCTTTATTTTTCTGGTTAAAGGCCGCCCTAACACATGGGTGTGTGTTGGAGCGGTTGACCTTTAGAGAGGCAGGTGAGGTTGAGGTGAGGCGAGGCTTTGAGAAGGGGGCAGGTGTTCTCGACTTATCACCAGGTTTGTTTTATGGGCTGGCCCGTTGTAAAGTAGGTCATCAATTTTAGATTCTCAGCACACATTTACACACCTTGAAACGTGTATGAGCTGGTTTTATTTGTGTTACCTGAGCAATCGCACCACAGTCATTTGATTTAGAGCTGACCTTGGAGCAGTTAGGTTACACAATCGACACTGAAGTCTCATGTTCTACCATAAGGACTGAAGTGGTCCTAACTATATATTTAGTAAATCCAAATTATAGATGTGTATAGAATAAAAATCTTTGTTGACATGTGAGCAAAGTGAAGTTCTCGACCACTGAAGTGAATCCAGATTTAGTCTGTTGATAAGAGGGCAGAAGAAAATTGCTTTTTAGATGAACTGCAGCTTCTCTTTCAGATTGCCATAACAGTCTAGTTGGTCAACGAGATTAAAAACCTTTTTTTGTATCGTCTTACAAGAGGTAAAAAAAAAAAAAAAAGAAACCTCAGTCCCTCCATCCATTCACTCCCAGTGGGATCGAATGGAAAAGATGGTTTTGGAGCAGAAGCTGAGGCGTGGGTTGGAGGAGCAGAACGCCAAACCTAAGCCACCGCCGACAAGCACGGTTCAGTCTCAGAGGGGGAAGAAGTGGGAGGCGATGAGTGGAGAGAAAGGGGGGAGACGAGGGGTGAAACAGGAAATGAGGCACAGGGGAGTTTTGCCAAAATCCAGCAGTGGCCAGAGAAGAAATGGCGGGACTGAGGCGCAAACACGTTTCTGGTGTTTGAATCTGTTCTGTGACAAAAGTCTAACAATCTGACACTTTCTGTAAACTTGCACACCTGTAATATATCACTGCTTTATGTTACTGTGACTTTGTAAACTCGGAGATGCATCATCAGGGTTTGTTTTTACCCCTTAACCATTTATATTTTCATACACACATTTATTTCTTCATTTGTGATTGATCGTATCCTAATATCCAATTAATTAGATACAAACAGGTGATAGACAAAATAATGCTAACACCACATCTATGTTTCTGCCAGATGATCAATGATGTAGCAGAGGTGGAAGGCCATCAACATTAAGACACATCTCATCTTGAGTTCAGTTAAGTTAGTAGATGGTGGCCTTAAACAGAGGGGCCTCAGAAAAATTCCTACCAGGCCACAAGAAAACCATATTAATAATTTGGCAACTTATGTTTTTCAAATTTTTTAAGAGACCACAGTGAAATACAAAGTAAACAAACAGTCTGCAGCACAAAACAGCTTGGAAGCCCTGGTCTAAACAATGACCACACTCATTAAACAGACTGAATTTGGTTTTTGATGCAGCATCTCTGCTGGTTTACGATTATCTTTAATTTTATTATTTCAACAAGTGTGTGTTCATTTGTGTTAATGTTTTAGATTCTGCTATTTAATAGCGCCAAGAACCCAGAACTCATAACAAAAGGAGCAATGATGAGGAACAACAGTGAACATTGTTGCAAACACTACTTAAAAAGTGGGACATGAGTAGGTTACATGCAGTTTACCAGTATTGAGTACATATTTTCATAGTTTGATTTTTGCGACGAATGAATGACATTGTTTTTTTTCCAATGCATCAGCATTTTGGACAAATATGATGTTTCTCCTTAGTGTTAGTTGTGATGTGTTAGCTAGTTCATGTTGGTTTGAAAACTCACATATAAAATGCACATTTATGCAACAGTGTCTGACTTCGGGGTGACTCACTGGAAACATTTGTACATCACACCCTATAGTTTCCGAAACGCTGAGTTATTCTATGTTATTTCACTGTGGTTCCTCAAAACTGTTCTGTGTATTTTGTGTTGTCAGACCGCCTCTCATTTATTTCCTAGAACTACAAAAAGTACAAAATGTACAAAGAAAAACTACCACCACACTGATGACATGATCATTTCAGATTTTTGGTCAACACAGACAATTTATAACACAGGCTAGTAAAACTTGTAGATCTAAGAATAGCCACAGGCAGTACGTGCTTTTGGGAAAAGCCTGTTTTTCAGCCACAGTGGAACTATGTATGGGGGTGTAGCCTCCACCTGCTGCAAGAGGGCACAGCAGTTCTGCCGTCAGAGCGGCCGGGCATCATCTCAATCTCATAAATCCTTCAGAATATAACATAATGTTTGAGGAAACAAAGAGCCAAGAAGAGCAAGGGAGTACAAAGGCCTGACACACTGAACTAGTAAAACACTGAAACACACACACACACACACACACACACACACACACACACACACACACACACAGGCAGTGGCAGCAACCACAGCACACCAGGAAAAACATATCCAGATGTTCTCCTCATAGGATTACCAACCCCCTCCCACACACACACACACACACACACACACTTGTGGGCCACACATGGGCTACATATTACAGAGGCTTGCTCTCCAACTTCTCTTTTCTTTTCTTTCTTTTTCATGGGCACACACACAAACACACATTTATACAGTTCTACTTGTGAGGACCTTCTCTGACATAACCCTAACTCCAATTTAACCATCACGTCAAAATTACTAATCCTAACCGTTAGCGGGCTGCTTTGGTGGGGGTGTTGCTTCAGGTATCGGTGAGACGCTTAAATACGATCCAGGCAGTCCAGTTTGAGTGACAGATCTACGAGTTTGAAGGCTTATCTGATGCCAAAGTGCTGCACAGTGGTTGACAATACTCTGAGACACAAACCCTAACGCTTTCCTCGCCACCGTCGCAAAGTAAACATTAGACATTCAGCTTTTCTCTACGAGTAATGTGCACTTACATATATTTGATTGACCACGGTCGTGTCATCACATTGGGTCGAACCAGCTACTTTTTTGCCAGACGCCCTGTTGTGTTAATGGAGTGGACTCATTCAAATTAATGAGGGGAGCTGAAGACGACCTTACTATCTGAACAAGGGCTGTAAAAAAATATATATATTCCTCGATAAATTATTTGGCCAATCACATCTTCTTAGAGGCCACGATGACTGCTTCAAATGCCTCGTTTCGCCCGAACAGTCCAAAGGTATTCAGCTCACAATGATACTCCTCGCAGTAGAGAAGTTGGAACAAAAACGTGTTTGATGATTTCACTTGAAAAATTAGCTGCCAATTGAGTTTCTGTTGACTGACTAATTGATTTACTAATCACAGTGGTGAAAGTACTGAGATCTTGTACTTAATTAAAAGTAGCAACACTACAGGGTCCCACATTAAAAACTTTACTTAATTTACAAAATTTATATAACAGCCCATAATATATTATAATTATTCAATTATAATTATTGATGCATTAATGTAGGTAATGTAGTAAGCATCCACACACCCAGCAACTACTAGCACAGTGTACAGATCCTTTTTCTGACTTTTGCCTTTAGATTTGCCCTTTTGATCCAGCACCTGTGAAAGTCTCTTTGGATGTGTGTGCTTTTCTCCCTGTTTGTCTTCAGTTTTAAACAGAACCAAATACAATTCGAACTCTAACCCTTAAACCGAGTCTTAAACCTTATTTTACAAAAATGGCTCTCCTGTGGACTAAAAATCTGGTCCTCTCAAAGATAGACATACGAGAGCGAGCACACACACACACACACACACACACACACACACACACACACACACACACAGACACA
>NW_019525393.1:470991-471584 GCF_002814215.2 Seriola lalandi dorsalis | reverse complement strand
GCGGACCCGAACCGGGAGATGGAGCAGCTTCTTCGGGCCCCGACGTGGCAGCGAGTCGGAGAGAGAGACACCGAAGACACTGCGCGCAGTGAGCGGACATCCTCCAACTAATCTTCATTCTTCATTTTGTCACGGTATGTGAAACTCTCTCGGCCCCATAATGAAACCAGCTATGAGAAATTAATGTTTAAATGAATATTACATCACGCCCGTGATTTGTGCTTTAAATCGTTATTCATGGCAAAAAAAAAAAGTGTACGTGTATGTGTGTGTGTATATATATATATGAGCTTATTACGTTTATATATCATGAATAACAACAGACAAAAAATATGACTCTATTCCAACTCTGAGAGATGTCTCTTTTTTCTCCCTTTTCAGTTCAAATAGGAGAGTTTGGTAGGGCAGTTATTTTATTTAATTTATTTATACATTTATTTACATATTTGATATAATTTTCCTACTTATTTTTATTTTTTTTTTACACTGGTATATGGGCCGAAATATTTAAGACTGATGCTGGAGACTTCATTTGGAATACAAAATAAATGCTATCGGATGACGTTGGACTACTAGGATGTGTGAAATGACAG
>NW_019525393.1:463594-470941 GCF_002814215.2 Seriola lalandi dorsalis | reverse complement strand
GAGAGAGAGAGAGAGAGAGAGAGAGAGAGAGAGAGAGAGAGAGAGAGAGAGAGAGAGAGAAAGAGAGTGAGAGTGTGTGTGTGTGCGTGTGCGTGTGCGCGCGTGTCCACGGGCCCCAGACAGGAAGGAAGAGCGTGGGCCCGGCAGCACAGCTCCAGAATTCCGGTTTTGTTTTTCTTCTTTTTCCATCAGTGCGAAGCCTAAGCCGGGTCTTAAAGAAACAGTCATTAATATTTTTCCCCTCTTAATGATGCCACAGTGTTCACTGAGAGTAGCTGAGACCTCCACAATAGGACTCAGTATGACTCATTACTTTAGTATGTAAACATATTACCACTTTGTTAAATAAAAAACTCCAATGAATGAGGCTCTTTTATGGCTCAAATGATTCTGTTTCTCAAGAAGTTACACCATGCGTCTGTGGCCTCGGGCTCATTTTCATTGAAGCTTCTAAAAATAAAATTACCAATCCAGCATCAGTGGTCAGGTTACGTAAATTACTCGAGGGGTGAAACATAAGGATTTTGGACAGAAGCAGGGCAGGCGTATTTAGCTGCCACCCCCATGCTTTTGTAATAAATCATCACTGAATATCTGGCAAAGAAAGGGTTCAAAATTACCCGATGGATGACACAACTCACATCTCATGATCTTAACAGTTCTGCTGAGAACAATTAAAGACAGGAAAGTCATGAATTTGCGGGTAACCGCTCAGGCTCTGTGGACCTATCAAAGCAGAAAATAATCTCTTTAAGGTAAGCGGTGACCTCATCGTTTTGGCAACGATTATGAAAACAAACTTTCCTTCGCTTGATACACAAACAGAGCTCAGAGTTAGGAAAGAGGAACCGGAATCGTTTTATCAACTCATTTTAAGTTAGAGATAAGAGTCAAAAACATTTATTAAGAAGGTACACAATAACTTACTTTCAGCGTATAAAAGTTTCAGACACAGGATACAAAGGGACGGAACAAGACGCTTATCTTTCAAACTGCAGTAATTACAACCAGGCCTTCTGCACTCACTGTAAAAGAAATCCAACTTGGAACCAATGCAGAAAGCACCATCATTCTAATTTAAAATATAATGATGGGATTATATTTACTAATTTCAATGTCAACAAATCTCATGCGAAGACCAAAACCAACCATGCGTTAGACCATCTCTTAGTACCTTCTAACTTTCACACCCCGACTGTGGCACTCGACCCTGAGTCCATTCATTCCTACTGAAGACAAAAACCTTTAAAAACAGATCACAGGTGTATGGTTTCCTACATAGTCTTCTACATTAATACTCAAACCCTAAAAAAGTTGGGTGTTGGGTGTTTTTTTTGGCTTAGTTACATAAAAGTAAAGTAAATAGTTTATTTATTGGGGACTATTTTCAGGCCTGGATTAATATTCATTCTCTGCAGTGAGTATTTAGTCAGGATGCACTGATCCAGGTTTTTCTTTCCTGATACTGAATCATCAACTCAGATCCAAGCACTTCCACAGTGGTCTCTTTTTCCCAAAGTTAAAATCCCTATTTTACACTATAATGTGTAAAATCCCTATTTTACACTATAATGTGTAAAATCCATATTTTCATGTAATGTGACATGGGTCCAGGGACTGCTGTTGCACTAAAAAGCTAGTCGGTGGCCTGTCGTGACTGAATGAAAACTGTTAACTCTAACCAGGATATTCAAACTGACACTGACAAAGAAATGGAATTTAATGTGGAACGATTACGTCACAGCTGATCTGTCAGTATCACCAATCTGCACACCAATCTGGCATATCGAATCTGTGTGTCTCTAGTATTTACTGGAACAGGACAATGTACGTGGCAATGACTCAAAATAACCTACAGTACCCCTGTAATGAAGGAACATGTCACCAAGTGCAATGTGTTTTTAAAAGGTTTTGGACAACAATGGAGGTCTAAGGGAGAGAGGAAAGATAAATCAGGCTTTCGCTCCATAGCACTTGTTGGGATAAATTAATTGTTGGCTTTAGTCTTTTAATGTGATTTGCTGACAGTAAGAAAAACATAGAAAAGCACCAGATCAATCCTTCAAAAACTAAAAACTTACCAATTTGAACATAGTTTCTTCATGTAAGACAAACTGAAGGCACTGCACTGGCTCTGCTGTAACTATTTAGTTAATGTCATGGTAAAACTTCATGGTAAAATTTCAGTAATTTCACTTATGATGGAAGAAGAACAAAAAAATCTGTAGGCAACAGACTGAACTGAAGGTCAGACCAGACTGATAATAAAAAAAAAAGTCATTCAATGAGTGCCTGTCTTTAAAATTAATGTATTGGCCTGACTGCAACTAAAACGATGACTGCGCCCTATAGACACTTTGGTTGTGTATACTGTGCACAGTATATGTTCTTTTTAAATGAAAAAGCATCTTCCTGACGTCATTCTGCACACAAATAGAAAAACGAACACGTGTAGTGTATAGGCAAGTACGAAAGTCTCTTGCATGTGTCTAGACTTTTGTACAGGCAGCTATTGTGTACACACACACACACACACACACACACAGACACAGACACACACACAGACACACACACACACACACACACACACACACACACGGTGACTAGTAGCAGCAGGTCCTTCGTCAGCAGAAAAGAGACTGCTCGCTCAGCACTGTTGTAGAAGAATAACTTCTCTAATATTCACCTCCTTCACTTCTGATTTTTCTTTGTAAGATAACCACACACAGTCCATCAGCAGCGAGGCTCACGGTGCATTTAAAGTCCAGCCAGGAAAACGGTTTGGGTCAAGTCCTTGCTTTATGTGTGAATGCACGTGCTCTGTATGTAAGATCTCACATTTTATTGTGATCTACCGACAATGATGTGAGTTTCTGTTTCTGGTGTTGATGTGACCCCACTTCCCTTACACCACAGCTCAACTTTTCTCTGATGCCGCCATCGTTAGGCCTCCTCTCGCCTCTGGAGATGTAGACCGATCTCCATCTGATTCTCCAAACACTCCTTGAGCTTGTCCTCTGTCAGCGTCAGCCGCTGCTCCAAGATCGAAACCGTCTGGATGAGAAGAGGAGAGGGGAGGGGACGATCGAGGAGAGGAACAAGACAGAGAAAGAAAGGGGGAAGGAAGGAGATGGATAAGAGAGACAGAGCATGTTAGAGAGGGCTGTACAGCATCAGCCTGACAGTAATGACTATATAATGGCTGTGTTTGTGTGTGTGAAAGAGGCAGCTTGTGTGTGTTTGAGACAGATGTTGTGCGTGCAAGACAATCCAGCTGATTATCGCGGAGAGATCTGCTGCCTGAGCCGAAAACAGCAGAGTCTCTGTGTCTGGCACGCACTCTCTCTTGTTCTCTCACTCACACGTTTGCATAAACACACTTACGCACACAAAGAATACAAGAAAGTCGCTTTCCGAAACAGGACGGGCATGTGTGGGTAGTGAGATCACAGTGCAACATACTTTTTCCTCTCAGCATCCTCCAACAGTGACAGTGTTGTGTGTTTGTGCTTGTAGATTTGAGCATTGTGTCATGTGCCTGTTTATCAGAGGAGCCTCCAGGTGTAATTTTCAGTGCTGTGAATTAACAGATTACTGAGGACAGAGCTGACTTGTGTAGTAGCTTTTATTCCGTGGGCGCTTCATCAGCCACATCAAGAGAATAACAAAATGAGCCTTTAATCATTGGAAAGCAAATAGAGGATTCCTGTCCAGATAAACGTATTCATGCTTTCAGCAACCAGGAGGATTGAGCACAATACTACAATCTTTAAATCTCAACACTAGCTTCCAGTAATAGTTATTTAACATTTTTTTCTTTTTTGCTGCTGCAAGTTTACAAATCACTTAACGGCCTTGGGTGAAAACACATTTCTGATATGCTTGAAGAACATAAAACTTCTCAGTTCCTAGGATGTTTAAGAAGAAGTCAGGCAGTAGTACCTTAAATCAAAACTAGGGTTGAATACCAGGAATTTAGACCTTGGTGTTTTTCGGAGAAATCTTGTCAAAATCCGATATCATTTCCAGGAAGAAAAAAACCTGTGGGATCCTGGGATTTCCAGCGTGTGGGTGTGCACCTTTGCATTCATATAATTAAGAATATCAAAGAAAATGAAAATTAAAAACTTCTCTAAACTTCATTAAGACTTCCATGCAAGATCTATAGATACAGTCCAATCTTGAATAGCTATTAAGATAGCTACATTATTTTTTTTATATCCTGCTTATAAATACTAAATAGGGGTACTTCAAGCAAAGTTATACCAACCCAAACAGACAAGTGTTAAATTAGTGGCTAAATAAAATACACATAGCTGTAGGGTTGATTGCAGGGCAGCATTCAACAGATGGAGAATAAAAGATCACCCAAAACCTTACGTCTAAAAAACCAAGATCAATCTTCCTGTTTCCCACTCTAATATAATAACTTGGACATCGAACTGATCAGGAGATTAAACTATTCTCTATAATTAGTACTGTGTTTTTTTTCCACTGTAAATATGTGCTTTTACTGCCAGTTACTCTACCATTACCACAGAATCTAAAAACAAATATGACAGAATAATACCTGAAAATTTTATTAAATGTCATTTTATAATGTAGTATCAACAGTTCTGAGAAATTCGAGGAATCTTAGTATGAGAGTGATACATTCCCGTAATAATTTCATAATCATGGAAATTGTTAAACTGCATTTACCGTAGCACCAACTTCCTGTTGATAAATGCACCCCACCATAAGCCACTTTCAAATCTAATTAACAGTCTGTTTTTTTTGTGTCTTTGATTTATCTATTTCTTCTATTCCCCCTTAATTTCATTTATTAAATTAATATATCTGCACTGAAAATTAATTTGTGTATTATTTTTTTGTCTGGTTGCATTTTAATTTATGTCATTTTACACTACTTCAATTGATTTTATTTTAAAATTTTTATGTAAAGCACTTTAAATATCCTCTGTGTTTGAAACATGCTTTACTGATAAACTTACTGTAGCTTGTAATTATATTTATGTAGCTAACATGAGACACAAGGACATGGGTCTAAAGTGATGATTCGTTGATATCTCTTTGGCTTTTTGCTCGTCTGCAGGAGAAAAAACAATGACACAAACATATAAAGCTTATTTCCTACTTTCAATCTACTTTTTAGGTGGTAATACAGAAATGTGAAAATGTGGCACAAACAAAAGCCATTTAAGGCGAATGCAAAAAGCTAAATGTCTTTGTGATGATGACAAACTGAGTTCTGAGAAAAAGTTTTAGAAAACACACTTTCCAAAAAGATGACAGTAATTTGAATGAGTCTTCTTCCCGAAAGTGGCAACAGTTCCCTCTGCATCTCTGACATAACTGTTTACTGAGCTAATGTTGCCTGGTGACAAACACAGCCCCAGCTAGTGAGCAGTTTCGGATAGTCGTGCCTGGCAACAAAAACGTAGTTTAAGGCAGGAACAATCCAACAGTAAACATGTCAGCCCCTGACAGAAGAGACTCTCTTGATTTGGGTCAGTGAGAGGAAGATATGTCAACATGTCTCGAACTGTAATTTTATGTCTCTCTTTGTGCCAGCGAGTGTAATTTTGAAATTGCTAGAAAGCAGCGCAGAGATGAGTCACTCCCCGAGCATTTATCATAATATAACCAGCTGTGTATGAGACATTACCTCTGACGGAGGGATGGACAGACATGAAAAAACAAACTAGTTTAGTTTTCCTCAGAGGAGGTTGTCTCTCACAAGGTTCCAGGTATAAATTTTTTCATTGAAAAATAACCCAACAATGGGTTGATTCATTCAAACTATATAGTGGGTAACTCAAACCTATTATATGATATGCACCTCATAGAATATGATCTTGATGGTACACTTTCTCGCTATCTCTTGTTTCATTTCTGTTCCAGGAATGTCTCTATCATAATCATTTAATGGTCACTTGATACAATCAGGGCAGTGTTATAATGATATGATCGTCTGAAAAAATTTTTTCTCAAGTGTTATCCTCCCTCCACAGATAAACAATGTTGTGCAGAATCTCTTAAGATCTATTGTTTGATAAGCTGAAGACAACAGTGCATGTTTATGTCATCTCCATACATATGGATGAATAAATAACTCAGTACTATGTGATGACAGTTTGGTCATTTGAAAAGATAAAGTGAAATACAGAGGTGGAGTGACAGCATAAACACAAAAGAGGACAAAAGCTAGAAAACCAGAGACAGAGGTCAGACAGCGGACATACAAACACTCACTACTCAGATCAAATAACTACTCCTCTTACATTGTCATTGGTTATTTTAACCAAACTAACATCATAAACATAGCCAGATTATAATTTGGTTGGTGTACCAAATTCTTCAACACCAAAAACACCAAACCAATTGATTGATCTTTCTTCTTTCTTAACTGTGTGATGATTTAAATGTGTATTATGCAGGCCCCACACGTCCATTTGTACATTTCATAGATAGCTAAAGTCATGACATCACGTCCAGGCTAGCTTCTGTTCTGTTCTGTCTTTTACTGAGCATTTCTTTCATTAGTCTATCTTAAAAACACCTTGAAAGTTGAAACCTTTGTGATTTTAACAGAGTTAAACAGCTACAGCTCCAAATGAAATTTACAAGAGCAGTAGCGTGGGCACTCAGTGTCCTAATAACTTGGTTTCGTCCGTATCTGTAAAACTCATCAACTCTCTCTTCTAAAGTCATTTTTATCAGTTTCCTACTTGTTATCTCTGCAGTCTCACAGTGTTCAGTCCTCTCTGTCCTGCTGTTATTACAAACATGTCTGAACAACCCAAGACCGGCTCACAGACTCACCACATCTGTCAAGCTGTGATGTTTAGCCCGCGAACATAAAGGGCTTATGGGAAATGGTGTTCGTTGGAGGCAGGTAAAAATAATAAAAACGTCCTTATCAAAACATATGAAGTGAGCCACACCACATACTATTGAGAGTGGCTATGTTCGAAGGCTGGATTTTTAATTAGCCTAGTTATAAATGTCAATAGGATTTTGAATGAGATATTGTTGCTTCTGTTACTGAGCCCAGACGTTCTGCTTTCACATCAGCTCTCTATAGATTATCAAGCAATATCTTTAGTCATCTATAGTCATTTTCAAACCCAACACACTAACACATACACATGGCCAGGCATGAATAATCCAAGACAAAATCATGAAGGAATTGACAAAGATTGTTGAATCTCTCGTATAAACCCAAAGTCCAATATACACATCACACGCCAGTGAGTTCAACGATGTGTGGGCGAGGGGTGTTTTCTTTTGGGTCATCAAGCTAGATAACATCTCCTGCTATTTCATGCATCATGGGAGAGATAG
>NW_019525393.1:448602-461903 GCF_002814215.2 Seriola lalandi dorsalis | reverse complement strand
GCAAATGCTGCTGTGTCACATTTTAAGATATAATATGACAATTTAGTAGTCTCAAAACTGAAATAGCGTTGGATTAATGCAATCATACGTATTTAGTCCTGTCATTATTGTACTAATTAATTGTTTAAGGAATCCCATATCATCTGTCTCTGGCTGCAGATTTGTGTTGCTGTATAGTCACATTGTGCCGCTCTGCACCATCCAAACAATATGATTTCCTGGATAAGCTGATTCCTCACTTGTTGAGGTGTTGTCATCATACATTACTGTGATTGGCACAGATGTGTCAGTGCTGTAAGACCAGTGATATGACTGGCTGAGAGTGTTTTTATTAATGCGTTTGGAGATGCCCACACAGTCTGTATTCCCAAGACCTACTGCTTTGCACTTGTCATTGCACTTTTGTTTTATAGGTTTTAACAGCAGTTATTAGTCTGAAACATAGACTTAAAACGGCTCAGTAAAAAAGTCCGACACAAACGGAAGTCATTGCAAAACCACACAGGGATAACAATGCTTTTTCCATAGCAGCCTTGAGGGTTAGAAATTTACATTTATATCATATATAAAGAAAACTCCATGCAGAAATGATCTCAGTCTATTGACCTAACCCAGAAAAGACATCACCCATGTTTCCACCACTGAAGAATGAAACAATAAAAGACCAGATGCAGACAGTCCATCTGGGATCAGGGTTGGGGTACAGTGGGCTTGAAAGGAAGAAGCTGGCATCACTACCCTGGGAGGGGTTAGCTAGCTGCTTGGCTGCCCAGGGCCAATATTAAATGCTCCCACATGCTGGATTGCAGCTTGATCAAGAGAGAAAGAAAAAACAAAAAACAAAAAAAAAAACACACACACTGACTGAAACACACATACAAGAAGTGTTTCTGCATCTTTGCACGGCCATTAAGCATGTACACTTACTAGCAGTGAGTGAGGCGTGGTGCTTCCAGCGCTCATGTATGAATGATGTATTTTTCTTAGGGCACATTCACAACCTCCAGCTAAAACCCTGCACCATACACAATGCACTTCTCTTCCTTACTCCTCATCTCTTAAGTGTACTTCTTCCTCTCTCAACTGAATCTTTTCTACCCTACAATCATTTTCTTTAGTTCACCATCACCTTACATAAATTAATAAAATTACTTGTTGTTCTTGTACAGTAAATCTCTAACCAAGCCCTTCACTACTGTGGTATTCGTACTATGGGTTAAAATAAGGTCATGAATGTGAATTGGTATAACATTTTGAATGAACATTCGGCACACTACTTCAAAAATGCACATATCCACAGTTCAATACAGCACAAAGAACAGTGCAAGAAGTGTTTGGCATTAGGTGAACACTGGATCTTAAATGTTGCCCTAAGATTAGACATCTGAGAACTGTTTCTGGCAAAACATTACACATCTGTTGAGTCATTATTTGGTGATTCCTTTAACAAGCCGAAACGCAATACTTGAACGAAATGTGCAGCAATTACATGATAATGGTAAATAATGTAAATAAACAATTTTAATTAAACCCTAGCCCAGCTGGCTATACAAATTTGGATTGGCATTTAAAATAAAAGTTAATGCGATTATACCAGGAAACCACCAAGTATAAAATATATGGCCAGTTCTTTCCAGCATGCGACACAGCTGCAAATGTTTCACAATAAAAACTTTCCATGGAACTATTATGGCTTTTAATCATCTGCAGAAAATGTTGAGTTTAATTTACAGCAAAAGAATCAGAGATAGGAGTTAGGAACACCTTGCACTGAGCTGTAATTGCAACTGGGTTGTAAAGATAAAAATCATAATAAAAATAAAAACATGCAGTTCATCCACTGTATTTAACATTTGCAACACTTATTAACAGAAGTCACAAGTCATTTAATTTCAAACTGGATAGGTCAGTCAACTAAAGGCCTAAATTGTAAATTTTATTTTCTCAGAGTCTCAAATGTTTTGCTGTAATCTACGACATTTATTTGACATGTCTCTTTATATCCGCCACTGAATACAACTATGAAACTAAACAAAAGCACACGACACACAAAAAAGGACATAAACTGATAAGAAGCAGACCTTCGGATCTAAACTGTTTTTTGTTAAAGGGCCTATTTTTAGTCCTGCAGCCACTGGTTTGGTCTGGCTTCAAACTGCGTCTGGCCTTCACCAGCCACCAACACACTCATAATGAGAAAAGAGCCTCTCCAAGCACAGGCAGCATGGTGTGTGTCTATATATATTTTGACATATATGATGGATAAAAACATTTGCTCTGTCCTCAGTGTGGGAAGCTCTAATTTAGGATGAGAAGATTAGAACATGTTAACTAGGTGAGTCACATGTCTCCATTTGAACCATGATATTAATGGTTAGCATATATGCATGTTATTACATATATACTTAAAGGCTGAGGAGGAAGTGCAAGAAGCAGTGAGCAGACTGCAACACCAGGAGGTGGTTGGAAGGGTCTAGACAGGACTGGCAGGCCTCGGCTGGGGTGAGCCACCCACCACATGGTCCAGAGCAAACAAGAAGGAGAGGAAGGATCTTGTTGTGTCTGAGGTCACCAGAATGGAGCAGGAGGAGTACAGAGTGCAGGCCGTGGCACAAGGGCAGGGGGGGGGGGGGGCTGGACAACATGGGAGGGTGTCGCGAGCAGAGCGGTCAACTGGGCAGACATTTGGAAACTCAGCTTGACTCGACTCAGCTTTTTAATCAGGGCAACCTATCGCACACTACCATGTCCTCGCAACCTGCACCAATGGTGAACAAACCTGCGACCTCTGTGGGACCACCAACGCCTCCGTCCAGCACTGTCTGTCAAGTTGCAAGACTGCACTGACACAGGGTAGATTCAAGTGGCGTCACGATCAAGTGCTCAGGAAGCTGGCAGAGGTGGTGGAGGTAAGAAGGCAAGAGGCAAGCAAGGAGAGCCCAGCGGCGAGTAAGCAGCAGGTCCACTTCCCTAGGCCCGGGGAGCCAGTAACCAACACCAATAGGAGACCAGCACCCAAGCTCCTGACTCCAGGTTTGGAGTGGAAAATAGAGGTGGGCCTGGGCAGGTAGTTCCATTTTGCCAGGGAAATCCTCAGTACCACACTGTGACCAGACATGGTTCTGTGGACCTCGGATGGGAAGTCATCTCTGCTGGTTGAGCTGACAGTTCCATGGGAAGAGGGGGTGGAGGCAGCCCATGAAAGGAAGAGAGCAAAATGTGCTGACCTGGTTGCGGAGTGCAGGGAAAGTGGATGGAATGTGAGGCTCCACCCGGTGGAAGTGGGCGCTAGAGGCTTTGTCGGAGACTCAACAACACATCTGCTAAAGGACCTCGGGCTACAGGGAGCCAGGCTGCACAAGGCAACCAGGGAGGTATCGGAGGAGGCAGAGAAGGCAAGGTTTTGGCTGTGGCTAAGAAGGGGGGACAAGACATGGGGAGCAAGCAACTCCCGAAGAAGGTTAGCTGCAGGGGGTGTCAGGGAGACGTCGCTGTTCACTGCCCCGCCACCAGGAGATGTTCTAGGTTTAATGACAGGTGGTTCCCAGCTCATGACCCTGCTGCTAACAAGTGGGCACCAGTGGAGGTGCGGCAGGCCTAGAGCCTAGCAGGAGAAAACATCTTCCTGTTCAGATTAAATGATTTGGGATACAATAAGACAAGGAAAAAAGTAAAAGTAATTGTGCAATGATGTGGCGATAAGCAAAGCAACCTAAGGACCTCATAACACATGTCCCTCAAAAGAAGTACAAGTAATAATTGAATGAATGAATGTATGTGCAAATGTTAATGACACCGGCGTAATAAAATAATGAAATGTAGCTATAGATATGAGGAGTAAAATCTACCACAAACACACACAGTTGTGTAGTGTCAGTGTGCCGGTCTAATGCAGCATAAACACCATGGAAAAGGTTGTTTTTTTTTTTTGCCTGTGTTTCTGAAACCATCTCTGGCCCACAGGTTGAAAACTAAAGGAAGCTTTTGTTCTGAACACTGTGAGTGGGAGGCACAGCCAAAGTACAGTGCATGCTGTTAGTCATGAAAGATTAGCACATCTTCTGCTCACCTGAGTGAGAATATCCAGTTGACCTATGATGTGTTCCAGGGTGCTGGCCAGACCAGGGGGGACGCCTCCATCTGAAGTCTGGGACTGGGATGAATGCTGTGGTAAACCCTGGGTCTGTGTCTGATGGGTGGTGGAGGAACTGGTGCTGGGGTTTCTGTAGGTGTGGGAATGTGTTGCTCTACTGTGGCTGCCACTGCGACTGCTGCTCTGAGTGTGGGCGGCGGTTTGGAAGTCCTGTCTGTTGAAATGTTCTGATGGGTCAGAGGTCTGAAAACAGAGAGAGAGGAGCGTGAAGAGCAGTTAAAATTCAGATGCTGTCTGATATGTTTCACATACAATATGGTATTGATATAAGAACGTCTCATTTGTAGAGGGGTGTGTCGTTAACATAGAGTTGTGTGCAAAAGTTGAGAATGACATACTACGTGAAAAGAAGTAAATATAACCCCTGCAGCAAATAAACATTGAAATTAGCCTTTCTTGAAATGTCAGTTCACTGTTACCTTTTACTTCATTAACTCACCCTGCTAAGTCAACTATGGGGGGTGGTAATAATTCTACTTTGGGGTTGTGTGACAGCCAGTGGCACAGGAAACATTGTACAGATAGAGGGAAGAATGGATTCCACTAACTATAAGAAAATTCTGAAAACTAAAACTGAAAGTGGGCTGCCTTCTACAACAGGACAATGATCCAAAGCAGACCTCAAAATCCACGATGAACTTAACTCAAGAAACACAAGCTGAAGCTTTTTGAGCGACCTTCACAGTCCCCTGACTTGAACAAAAATCTGTGGGTAGATCTCAAACATGCTGTGTATGCAAAACAGCCTAAAAATATCTCACAACTTGAAGTGATTACCAAGGAAGAGTGGATGAAAATGAACAAATCAAAAATAGAAACACTCTTAAGTGTTAAGAGTGTTTGTAGCCATTTACGAGTGTTTGCAAGCTGTGACATCTGCCAAAGGACTAACTTATAGAGTGCCCAAACTTTTGCATACAATCGTATTGTGGTTCTTCTTTCAGGAATACTGAAATGTGTAACACTATTATTGTCTATATTTTTGATGTTCAACAAGTGCACTCTCCAAAGGGAGATGACTGAAACAGTGCATCGAGGTTGCTATTTATTTAATCATTAAACCAGAAGAAGACCTGAAAATAGATGCCAAGTCACACTTAATAACTGAAAATAAAAACTGGTATTTTTCAACAAGACAGAACAAAGTGCTAAATTAAATAATCAATCAATTGCAAACTGGCTTTCTGAAGGATCATCACCTTGTGTTAGTGCGACATAGTGACAATAGTTGTAATATTAGATCTCCAGACAACAGACTTGAGACCTACTCAGCCCATGATATATTTATCACCAACAATCTTTTCATATTATTGAATGAGCAACACATTTTGCTCAGAACTTCATCAGACTCTGTTTATGGGCTGAGTGTGTGGGTGATACCACAAACATTTGTGACTCAAATGTTGTTCTGAGCAGTTACCATCATCTCTTGATGCACATATTTTGCACAAAACTCTTAATGTTGTATATTGGGCGTATATGGTCAGGGGTGAATCAAACATGGAGTCTGTCCAAAGTTTGATGCATTCTGTCAAATTCCAATTTAGTTCTGGTAACATTAATTTGGTTTTAGAAGGTTTTAACTTGACCAATAAAAATTTAACAATAAATACAGACATTTTCTATAACTAAAAATGCACGACCACTCATTGATTAGATTATATGGAAAAAAATGCAATTGCCAGCATAATAAAGAACACATGTTTACAAAGTCTTTCATCAAATTATTATGCATTTGTCATTGTAACAGAAAATGCAGATTACTAAGAAGAAACAGAAGTTTCACATTTAAGAAGCTGGGCCTGGGACTTTTTGAACTTCATTTTCTTTCCATCAACAAATTGATTGACTTTCAGCAAAATGCTAAATATTCACTTTTCCTTTGTTTTGCTAAAGAAAGTTAGAACTTAAAATGGAAACTTTAGATGGAAACCAATTAACATTGACTTTGCTTGAATGGATTTTGTTTCAGTAAAAGAACCTGTTACTCTGACTTCAGAGAGGATATGGAGTCAAAAGAGGGAAAATGTTGACTCTCTCTTTCTCTCTCTTTCACACACACACACACACACACACACACACACACACACACACACACACACACACACGCTCAAATCGCCACTCAGTCTGCCTGTGTTGTGATTAATTCAATGAGACATAAACACATGGAGGTCAGTGACCACATCTCTCCGTCGCCATGTCTGTGACTAAAAACTGTGTGCACACATCTATAGGTTTCTTCATATTTCTGTCCGTCTCTGCAGACCTCTGTCTGGTTGTGAGGAATGGTGGGTATGTGTGTGTTGTGTGTGTGTGTGCATATGTTCCAACACAACATCTCTTCTGCATCTCAGCGAGGTAGAGAACAACTGTTTTACTCATCACCACACAACAGGAAATCTATTCACACTCAGCTAAACATGTTCAAGACTGCAGTGTCACACTGTGCCGCTCCTAAATGAAGCCAGATGAGCGGAGTTGTCAGCTGTCGCCTGGCTCAACATATTTGCCACAGACAAAGGTAATACATACTGCCACAATCAAAGGGGCTGTGGTACCCAGAAGTCACATACAGTGTACAATGACATGTTCTTTGATGGGCTATATTACTTATTATTTTTTAATGATGCTTTGTAAGTTCTGAAAAAAAAAAAATCATAAACATTACATCATTTATCATAGCCAGAAACTGTAAAAACAGAGGGTATCATCAGATTTTCAACTTTCTGACCGTCCTTGAACTATGCTTCCATCAGGAAAAATAACCAGATCTATGCTTAAACTTGTGAGATTTCATCAAAATTACTTTATACTCCATGTCTCATATAAAATATTGCCAAAAATGTCCAACAAATAATACAAAGAGTAAAATTGTAGACTTTGGATATTGCATGAAAGTGATTAAGAATAAAACAATATAAAAGATGAAAAACTCAGTGCCCTTAAATATGTTGCTGGCTGTTGGTTCAGTACAGTTGGTTCAGCACTCAATATGGTCTCAGCACACTACATAGTGCATACCTAAACTGAGCAAACAGATGAGTATATTTCTAATACAGAGGAAAGAAACTGTCCAATTACTCTGTGTGTTTTTTTGGTCAAAATCAAAATGTACCTTTGACATTGTGCACACCAGTTTGTGCAGCTGTCACCAGTGTCACAGCTGTGTTACCAGGCACTGAGATACAAGTAATTCTTGGGAATTCACTCTGAATTTTTAACATGAGAGCTTGTGTGTCTGTATTTACTATGTGTTTTGTGAGATTTGTGAGAGTTATTTTTTAGATTGAGTGAAGGAATTAGAATAATCTTTGAACAGAAACTACGCAGATCATTCGACAAGTGCATTAATTAACATTGTGAACTACAGCAGTGGGGTCAATTGCAAAGCTGCATTCAACGAGTGGGGAGTAACAAGTGGAGATTGCCCTAACATTACACCTAAAAGTTCAAAACAACACACTGAAATAGCTGCATGCAGTGAATTTTACTTCACTGCTACTGTTCACAAAAGAACATGAGATTGATGATCTCAGCTGATCCACCTACAGTGGACGAGGGATGTGACGAGAACTGATACTTGTGACGATACTTGTGATTCTTCCAGGACTTATGAGAGCAGTATAATAACAATACAAGTGTCCTTGTCTGACATCAAACTCAGAGAGAAGAAGGCACAGTAAACAATAACAATACGTGGAATGGCAGCTCTGTGACAGATCTGCAGCGACTTGCGGAAAAAAAAAAAAACACACACCATGGTTGGTGTATGGAGATATTTTGTATTTGACACAGATCAGTAGAGACTTGATAAAATGATTTTTAAAAAAAAGTAAAAATGATGATGATCTGAAGCCACTTCACCTCAGTGTCCAAATGTGTCTACACATCTTTGCAAATAAAGGAACCCCAATATTCTTTGAGGCTTGAACAAATAAATGAGAAATTAGAAAAACATTAGAAAATTATTTACATACATACATTCAACATACATTCAACAAAACTGTGTAGTCACAATATCAAAATATTGTCATATTGTCACCAATGATGTCACTGAAAGATGAAAAATATATATAAAGTATGAGTTAGATTTACCTTTTACCTAATTTACTGTTCTGATCTTCTGTTGGTGGTTGACAGGGAAGTGAGGGAGAGAGATAGAGATAGAGATAGGGAAAGAAAGAGAGAGAGAAGAGTGAGAGAGGGACAATAGAGCAGTTCTGCTGAGCCAACAAGCTCCACCAAGACTGGATTAACTCTTGTTGAGAGTACGACTTACAGCTTTGTATTAAAACAGCTGCTTAAACACACAGACACCAAGCACCGATCCCCACATTAACACGCATCCTCATGCAGAAAAGCAGAGGCAAACATAGATGTAGGCATATGTGCATACACGTATACACTAGGTGTCACACACATAATCACATACACAGGATTTGTCCTTAGGTGCTTAAAGAAAAAAAAGAAAGGAAGAAAGTCGGTAAAGGGGTCTGAAAAGTCGATTAATCTAGCGACACTTGTTGCTAGATTTGTTGTTCATGCTAAATCATTTTTGAAAAAGCAACGACGAATGGGGAAACACAAACAACTGGCCGGCCGAATGGTGTAACCTTATCGCTCAGACACATGGCATTAGGCTGACAAATGGTCTAACTTCATCATTCAGTCACTCAGTCATATAAACAAACAAATGATTTAAGCCAAAAATATTTTCAAATTTGAACAGATATACTGTTTTGTTCACAACAATTCCTGTTGCTGACAGTTTTTTCATCTTTTACACTCTTATAAAAAATGTACACAAATCCCTTGTTCAGGATTTTCTTTTTCATTGTATGCTTTACAATCAAAACTGAATGGTATTATCATCACTAAACCGCCTTTCAGGTTAGTCATGAAAAAGCAAAATGGATTACACAGTGTACCACTGTGGTTGTAATTTGCCTTATTACATAACATCCTTTGCATTTTGACATGTACATAGTGATGTTGATGCTAAAACAATATACTGCTCTGCAAACTCAACACATCCTGTACTGTCGTAGTCTTACGAGGGGCCAAGGAAAACCCCGATACGCAAAAGTGTACACACATGCTCAGGCAAACACAGCGCACACAGTAACCACCCTCCTAATGAATCACCTGGAGTGGAAAAACCAACAGTGGAAAATTTCCTGAGGCCCAAATTAAACTCTTAGTCTGACACAGCCAGCCATCAATACACCCTGCAAGCTGCATGCAAAACCATTCATCCTGTACATACATTCACTCACACACACACACACACACACACACACACACACACACACACACACACACACACTCACACTCACACGCAGAGTGGGTCCCCCACTTGAAATGTTATGAGAATTAAGCAAGAAAGTGAAGAGAAGTGAAACATGCATATGAGGAGACAGACACTTGTAAAACTGAAATCTTGTCAGTGTACTTCAGCAGCTGGTGTCTTCATCAAGTTTAGTCTTGGTTGTAAATGAACTGGATTAAAGACAAATTCACCTTAAACACAACTGACACCTTAATGACAAGAATAGTAAGATGATATTCTGAGCTGAGGACACTGAAACTTGAAAAACCCTTCAGTGCTATAACTCTCACAAGACATCTGCAGGGTGTTTTATAGTTGAAGAGCCAAGTTCAACCTCATGTTACAACGGCCAAGCTTAAATTTTTCCTGAATTTATCCTGAAACTCTTCCAACTCCAGAGGTGCTGCTGTTGTTATGTGTGAACAACAGCAGACTTCACTAGTAACAGTTAAGAGAAAAAGTGCAAGTCATGCTGTTTACTCTTATTAAACTAACAGTTCCAAATTATGGACTACAGATCTTTCTAAAGGCTGCACTTCATTTTGCACCTGTGCCAGGATTCTAGTGTTATGCATGCTGACTCAATGACACACCTAAATGTAACTGGGCCATCATTAATGTAATTAGTTAGACCTGTGCTGTGACATGTTAAAATGTCAACTGTCAAAATGTTAATTGAGAAATTGGAAATTGCAACACTTTTACAGGATTTCCTCTCATGATTTCAAGATTGGTACAAAATACTGGCAATTAGAAGAGGGACAATGACCAAACACAAAACAGTGCTGTTTTATAGTGTGAAAGTCTTCCTCTTAGGCCTGAACTCTTAATCATTTTTATATCGAAATGCCAATTTGAAAAAGTGCAATTTTTTTAATAACAGGAAGAGAGATTTTAATCATAAAATATATGATAAAAAGTATCTTTAACTGTAGCAAGTGATGGTTTGAAGAGCAACTGCACCATAATTGTTTTGTTTTTTTTTGCACTGTACACATAAACACACAGGGTTTTGTTGGCATATGATGTCGACACAAATGATTTTTCCAACATAATTTATATTGTGTGTAAAAACGTCTTTTTTTGGTTAAATTTAACCAGCTTCTGTCTGCTTTGATGTGAATGTTTATTTCTGTAAACTATACAGATGTTATCAATAAATATAATGAAACTTTAATGTGATGTCCTACCCATTTATCCATAGGAGGAAGCCAAATACTGCGAGAAACAATAAATATGGACCCACTAATACAATGTGTGTTGACACCAGCTGTGGCTATTTAACAGGCCCAGGGGTAAAAATTAAAAATTGAATTAAAAATTAATGTCTGTGTTTTACTTTAACTTCATGCCAATCATCCAAGCCCACCTTCACCTTTACATTACACAGATGGCATAGCTGGTGATAACAGATCTTGTTGTTCTGTTGCTGAGGAAGTCTTTTATGCGATTCATTGTGTACAGTGTAAAAAGCATTTTCCAAGCTGGCGTGACAAGCCAGAGGTGAGTGTGTTCATATCAGTGTCCACATTCAGTGTTTTCCCATTGGACAATATTTATGTCTTTGATGGAATAGGAGTAAGTGTGTGTTGCCATAATATAACCAAAGGATGTAAATAACCCACATCACAAACTGCCGACATCTCACATAATTAAAGAGGAGTAATCATGTAATGACAAACTGCTAGTGATGCTTTCTGATGAATGAAGCCCATTGATGTGACTTAGCTCTAACTTAAGCTTCTGGACTCTACTATAGGGGTACTTCTGCAATACTCAGGGGGTATGTGGAAATAATTTATGATTTTATCAAAAAAAACAAAAAAAAAAAACAAAACAAAAACAAACATACATCCACATATTACACATAATAAGGCAACTACTATGACTAAAGATTTTTCTGGTGTTATACTGATGTGGGTGAAAATGATTTAGCAAGCAAGCAGCTGAGTTGAAATAATAGCTAAAAGTATACGCTGTTGAAGTAGATAACTAAAAGTAATGGATGAATTATTAAAATATCCAATAGTCATGGATAAACAACTGAAGTTAGCTTAAAGTAATAGATAAATGGATGAAGTAGTTGAAAGTAATGGATAATTGGTTGGACCATCCAACTCTGGCTGGTAGCAGTATGAATGTAAACCTATCCACACCGAACTAAGCACTGAAAGTTTAATTACATGAAAAAATAAGGGGTATAGTGAAGGGGTGATGAAGGGGTACTTAAGCTCCTATGATATCATGAAGTGCATCTGCAGATTTTACTGAGAAAGTCACGACCACCGCATTTTTCCGTCGCTTTGACGCTTTTTTCAGATGGCCCCTAATGCTGCAACTCCCCTGTCTTGGACTGCAGCTGCTGATGGTAGTTCTTGTTGTGCTGAGGTAGAGAAATGGTACATGTGGTGCTACGCCAAGCTTGCCATGGCTGTCGCCAGCTGCAGTTAGCAGGCTAGGTGTTTAACAGGTAACAATGGGCTGATTAGCAGCAACTTTTAACATTAGATATCCAAATATAGCACCTTTTAATGATGCGATCTGTCTGAGAAGAATCTTGGCCTGAAGACATCTGCATGTCAATATTGAGATATATTTATAGCACCGCTTACTGGCAAAAGGAAATGACATATTTCATAATTTGATGTATCCTTCCTAGCAGGTTGACCCGATCTACTCATAATTTGGTCACAAAAACCCTTAGACCTTAATGTAAAGTTTTCGATTGGTCGCAAAAGCTCACAGATGTGTGAATTGGCATCCACTCAGCAGCCCCGGCATCCAAAAGGGTGCAGCTTTAATTTATGCTACTCTCTAAACTCTTCATTCTCATTTCCACCTCTCTCTCACTGCTTCTCTCACTCTGTTTTATTCTCTCTTTTCTCTAAACTCTTTCTTTGATTTCTCACTCTTTGCTCGTCTTTTGTTTGCCTCCATTTTTCTCCCAGTTTGTGCCAATTTCTCCTGATTCCCAGCTCTTTCGGTGAGTCTGTCTTTAGTGTAACTAAGGTGAACAGGTGTCTGTTAATGGCTTTCATTTTCTCTCTTTTCATTATTCTCTTTCTTCTGCTTCCCATCTCGATTTTTTTCTTCTTGGCTCCAGTGTGCTCATGTTGTCTAGCTCACTCACGTGCTCACCCTGTTTTCCCATTTCTCCTACCTTTCACTCTCCCTCTCCCTGTTTCTTGCTGATGCTCTCTCGCTCCACTAGACCATTAGGCTCTCTTTAACTCCATTGCTATCTTGTCTTCAGCACTCCCTTGTCACACCCCCTGCCTTTCCCTCTCTTGCCCGCTCTCTATCCCCTGCTGTCAAATGCATTCAACTCCCGCTGTCAGAACAACACCACCTGCTTTTCCACCTTAAAGATGCACACACGCAACTACAAACTGCAGTCTACAGTGCTATGATCCATGGTCTTCAATGCACCCATGCTTGGTGGATTGTTTCATTGCTTCCACTGCTGTTGAATCTTTAATTAAGGAGAATGCTGGTAAAGTTTTGCACAGTGACAGCAGCCTATTAGCTCCTGTAAATGAATAAAATAATGGTAAAGGAGAAACAAGTTGCATTACATACAGCCACTGCAGTCTCCGAACCCCCCTCCACACTCCAATCCACATCCTAAAGCTGAGCTGAGCGGTGCAGTGGTGTGTGTGTGTGTGTGTGTGTGTGTGTGTGTGTGTGTGTGTGTTGAGCTGTGAAGGGAGGCCTGCTGTGAGTGTGCTCGTCTGTCTACACACGTGAGTGGGAGAAAGACCCAGATGTGAAGCTAGAGACAGGAAGGGAGGAGGGGGTAGGGGTGGGGATGGGGATGGG
>NW_019525393.1:341161-448582 GCF_002814215.2 Seriola lalandi dorsalis | reverse complement strand
GGGTGGGTGGGGTGGATGCAGGGATTAGGGTGGATGCGATCAGAGAGAGCTGATCTGCCTGTCAGCAATGGCTGGCGCGCGCACGCACGCACGCACGCACACACACACAGATGTATCTATTCTCACACAATGAAGCAGCGGGAAATAAAGGTTTGCTGACTGAACCACACACACACTCAATCTTTAGCTGGAGAGACCTCATTTTAAAGCTGGCTTATTGTGTTTAACAAATAGGCCTACATGTTCCTGGTACTGTGCCCATCATTGGCAAATTATCATGGAGCTTCTCATCCAAGTACATTAAAGGATCAGCACATCAAATTAGCTACTTATGAATTCCCTGTGGATATGATTCTGAGAGGGCAGCACACATGGGCGGCCTTTGCCTCTGTATGAATAAGCACAGCATTACTGTCTCCTTGGTCAATTTCTTCCCGGTGAAATGAATTATAGCCAAAGACATTATTGTGCAATACTGGATGTCTCATAAAGGAGATTCTTCACTGTACTTCACTGAAAAAATAAATCTTGTAATTTTAAAGAAAAAATTTATTAATTTACAAGCATACAAACACAACATATCCCATAAGTCTTAGCCATGGTTTTTATATAAAGGTACTTCATGGTATTTCCGAATGTAAAAAAAGAGGTATAACCATGATCAATATGTTGCCAGGTGTTTGGCCAAGTTTATGTCCTCAGGCCTTTCTATTGAGTATATTAATATTCACTTTGGTGCATCTTTTTAATATAGCTACCTTCTGGTATTTGGTTGTATGAGTGGCTCTTTTCATGGTTCCTTTCAGTCATAGAACATCCTGTTTACTTACTGTGCTTTCTGAAAATAAGTCAATTTATAACAGCACATTAGATCCACCTTTCCCATATTAGAGTACCTCTGTTTTTTTTCCTCTCCATATAAACTCATAAAACCTTTGAATACTCTTTCCAAGAGAGAAGAAAATGAAAACATTTATACAAGCTGGTAACATTTTTCTCATCTCTGCTCTCAGTTGACATGTGTGTGAGACTTGCGGCAGTTTATTAGAGATGAAAGGGCCTGTATTAATAATAAATAATGAATTGATAAATTATACATGAAAAGGAGAATCTAGGAAGCTGGCACTTCCAGGTGCAGCTGTCACCATTATTTTAACTGTAACAACTAGCAGATAACAATTCATAAAAGACAATGAAAGAAATGTCACTCGGAACTAGCTTAGGTTAATGAGGTTGGTGTGTGTGTGTGTGTGTGTGTGTGTGTGTGTGTGTGTGTGTGTGTGTGTGCGCATGCAGCTACTATCAATAAATACAGTATTATGAAAACATTATTTGAATAGTTTTAGTAGCAGTCAAAATATTTATTTGGTATTAGTAGAGAGATATTAGCTCATGTGTGAAGCCAAATACCAAGTAGAATCTATAATTGTTGTTTCAATAATTTCAAACAAGTATATTGATAAGTTAAAGCTGAGTGATCTGTTTGGATATGATGCCTGCCACTGACTGAGAAGTTTTCATGGTAAAAGCCACATTAGTAAAATGTTTAACATGTAGCTGCCAACAAAAGCCAAAACACTAAGGTGCCACCGATCCCAGGTTGGTGTCACCAAGTCTGGTCCTGCATTTGTTCTCTCCCTCAGTCAAAAATAAAAAGAAGCCAATCAATCATCACAGCCAGGTGCAGCTGTTGCCTTTGCAGAAACTGAACTTCACATTAAAAGGATCAATTGGATATGGAGTTGGAACTGACCACTTTATTTACAGATGGTCTTTGGACTCATTGTTTCTCTACATCATGCATTCATAGCTCTGTGTTTCGAATTTACTTAGTCATTTAACTACTTTGCATTTATTTTATCCACAGTCATTTTGTCTCAGATTCAGCACTTAATTTCCTTAAAAAAGAAGAAAACAGTTCTTGTCTTCAGTGCAGCTTTCCTTGTTTTTCAGAAATGAGTGCCAATATCTTGAGACAGGATTAAACACCACATCCACCATCATGAAGGAAATTCTCAACCCAATGGAAACACTGGGCAGCACATCTCATTCTACATTTCACATCTCATTTTACATTTTCCCTTATACCTGTCCACGCATGTTTTTGTTTATATACAGCAGTTAAATCTCTAGCAGTTAGAGGATATGTAGGACTAGGTTTTACACAGTATGTCCTTGGATATTACAACAACCACAAATCCATGAAATACAGTAAAAATATCTGTTTACCATCACATAAGCATGTGCGCCTTGTCAGTACAAATATTTTTGCAGACAGAGAGCCATCACAACACCAGAGTTGAAATGTCTTACACCGCATTTCTTAATCAAGCAGTTGAAGTACTGATTTTCCATTAGTGCTGAAGCTTCAAGTGTCTGTATTTGAATATCCATATTTCCCAAAAAAAGACTTCAGTAAAGTTATACAAAAACAGTAGTTCTCAGAAAAAGAGAATAAGTTTCATACATTGCACTAATCATCTCTCTCCACATGATCCAGCTGCCCATTTGATAATCACCCTTTGAGGCAAGTCTGTAATAAAGGCTGTCAAGTGGAAGAGCTATTAAAATCAATTCACAATTCTGTATCACAGCAGCAAGAGAAAAAGACAGAGTCAGCTAAGGAAGAAAAAAACAGAGCCCCAAAGGGTCCACTGATGGCATTAAGGAAACGGGTGTTTAAAGGACATTAAAAGACAGGTACTTTCAAGTCAATTTTAAGGAGATGTTAGAAATAATCACTCTCACATAGGTGATACCGCTTAAACACCTGCTTCAAAATACATCCATTATTCCCATTATAGGGCCTAAGTTGACTGTTGAAGCTTTCTAAAAGTGATTCTTTTTTTAAACAACTGGCTAGACTACGGTAAAAAAATCTATTTAAGAACATCTAATGCTGTTGTTTGCTGTGGAACATTTTCTCTGTCTTATCTTTTGTAATTAAGTATCAATGTAACAACATCTTATTGCTGGTATGTAGTTTCAGCAACCAAAAAAGTCCATGTGTCTGACATTGAGGTAGACACCAAACATGATATGAGTATAATACAGCATATTCAAAGAAATATACATTTGTTCCTTAAAGTTGTATTTTATCCATATCAATTAGTATTCTGTGCTCTGTGTAATGTCGTCTTCAAGATTAAGTACCAGTTAAATGTCAGACCCCCTCACATTAGTTAATTGTGAGTCATTATGAGTAAAGTAAGGACAGCATCACTATGGGTGGATGTAAACTTGTAGCAGAGCGATCAATAAGAGAAAGGAAAGACAGGGCATTCGAGTGTGTGTGTGTGTGTGTGTGTGTGTGTGTGTGTGTGTGTGTGTGTGTGTGTGTGTGTGTGTGTGTGTCTGTGCGCTTGCGAGGACCTTGGGTATGCCCTTGTTGATGTAAGTAACACTGTAGCAGTCAAAGGGCTTGAAATCCAAACCGTTACATAAGGTTTTCTGGCCAGCCTGTGTGTCCCCTTGTGTGTGCACAAATTTAAGTATTCTTGTTGCGAGCACATTTTGGTCTGCTTGAGGCTTAAGACTTGGTTTGATATGATATGAATGATATAAGATCAAATGCTGAGTTGCTCGCTCGCTTGCTCACTCACTCACTCACTTACTCATTCACTCACTTACTCACAAAGGAATGAACAAACAAACAAAATATTAATCGATAATGAAAATGATCAAATTATTATGTCAAAAACGTGCCCTTAATAATCATTTTGTAATCAAAAGCCTGCTTGCCAAGAGGATGATAAAACAAATAAACTCAACCCTATTCATCAAAACAACAATTAGTAGTGGAAATGGTTCCGTTTTGTGAAGGTTTTTATTTTTATTTTTAAAGACAGATTGTTTATATTTCTATATTTCTATTGTATTGTTATCTATTATTTATCTCTCAAAGTATTTCTTATTTGCATTTTGCAGTTTTTCTTTCTTGTACTGTTCACACAGTTACAACCACACACTTAAATGAATTAGTTTTTAGCCGATCGAAACTGAAAGTTCATCACTAATTTATCTGATTTCACTGTTTCTGTTTATTTACAGAAGACACTAGCTCAAATACCTTCCTAACAGCTAGCTGACTATTTTAGTTACTGGCTGTAATCATGCCCATGCCCTGACTGGCTTTGGATTCAGCTTGAAGATAACTTGAGTAAACCCAACTGAACATTAATTTAGTGCTCAACCTTTAGTCATAGACCATTCAATTTTTCTTATTTGTAAAGTTATCATTTTTAAATGGATCTACAAAAAGTTTTTTGACAGTATATTTACTACTCTTTCTCCTTGGACACATTTACACAGAAATCAGAAAGGGTGTGGTGGAAATAGTGCAAGTAGAGACTCCTACTGGAAAACAGAGAATGATGTTTTATTAAATTACTGTCATGAAAATGGAGGAGACGCTGCAACAAAATGGGCTTTGAAGTCTGGAAGGCTTGATTTCCATCTGAATATTTTTACAGTCTAACTGACTTTGGCATTTATTGACTCGCATAATATTATCCAAACCCCATAGTTGTCAAATTGAATAAAAACATTATGATTAAGGATAGTGCAGTGTCATATGTACTGCAATGGCAATAGGAATAATAACATTAATATGTTATTAAGTTACAAATGCCAGATAAGATTGTATAGGACAAAAAATAAATAAACATAACAACGAGCCATTTTGAAAATGCCAAATGAGGAGTAAGTTAGCATAAAGTGCACTTGAGGGAATAAAGTTTTCATTGACATCTTTCGTTTTTGTTTGTCAGGGCCTTATTTCAGCAAGTTAGCTAATTCACAAAACGAAATAATCATAATAAGTTGTCACATAACAATAATATCTGTCTGCACTCAATAATACTTCATCACTGCCTGTTTGTTTTCAATTTCCAAAATTTGTTCATCATCATTTACATTTTTTTTAAAACTCACTTGCAGTATGATAAGATATATTTATATTTTTACATTAGAGGGTGCCATTAGCCGAACACAGAGTAATATTGGGGCTATTTCATGTGGTCAGAAGGATGGGGAAAAAAACTTCCTCTATATCAAAGTGTAGATGTGGGACTAAAGTAAGTATATCTTGCCCTGCATGTAAGATATGAATGTAGCTTTGGGCTACACTGCAGACTTCAAAGGAAGGATATGCACAGAGGAAATAAGCCAGCCACCCTGGCAGCATGAAATACTGAGGGGCATCTGTGCGCATGTATGTGTCTCTTTATGTTTATTTTTGATCTAGTTGGCATAGGCATGCAAATGTGTGTGCATACTGGTTTCAGTTAGTCTTTTCTGTGCTAATGTGAGCACTTGCGTACATACAATAAACATATCTGCATGTATACATTTGTGTATACCAAACAGTATAATTACCCTTTTACAGCATTTTTGAGTCTGTTGGGCAGACAGACACAATATTGTATAAAAACAAAAATAAAAAGGCACACATGTTCAGACGGCCTCTCCTGAAAGTCTTTCATGGTGTTGTTCACATGAAACGTGCCACAAATAGTTGTATAACAAATGAAAAAAGAGAACTAGAGAGAGAAGTTCAATCACTGGCTCATTTTTCACCCCTGCACAGCTGGCCAGTCACTGAGTGAAGTGGGTGTGAACGTTGAATCGGCTGCGGAAAGTTACAGAAATGGCTGGACACAGAAACTCCCCCCCCCTTATCCAATGTCAAAAAGGTGTGGGGTGACGGGGGTTTCCGAAGCCAACTGACAATCCTACACACAATAAGAGGCACATAACAACCTCCTGTCTGTACTGTATCTTCACTGTCAAAGTATCCAATGAAGCAGACCATGCCAAAAATAAATAAAAATCGAATGAAATATGAGCGATGCTGCTCTACAAAGGTCGCAGCCAGACAAAACTCATTATTACACTGGTAAACAATCAAAACTGCCAAACAGTTGATTAATACTCTATATCTATGGGAATGCCATAAAACTTGATACATATTGTATGTATGGCCAGATAAAGTGCATGAAAATATTAATTACCTAAGGACAAAAGTAATGTGTGCATGTAAGGGTTACGCATGTTAGGGGAAAGGAAAGGATATGTGACTTGTGTGTGTAAATGCCTAGGATAAAAAATTAATTTTTGTAAAAGAGCAAAAGGGATGCATTAAATGCTGTGAGTTCATTGTGCTTGTCTCCAGCTGTCGGAACTTACCTGGCTGCGGTGCACAGATGGATTCAAGTTAAAGGGGAGATGAGCCGTGGAGCTTGCTGGTGCTGCCTGAACGCTGGAAGCAGTTTTATGTTGTAGCCTGACAGTGTCACCACACTCACTGCAGTCAAAGTTGCTCTTCCACACCATTACCTGTAGGGTGAATATAAATTGTTGCTTATTCTAAAATAATACACCAAACTCAAATGTCCAACAACCGTATAAACAAAGAATGAAATGTGCGACATGAATAAGTTTTGCTTTCTCTCTCACAGGGTATTGATTCATTTTGTTCTTTTGACTACCGAGACACAAGCAAGCTGATTGATCTGGTTATATTTGGTTCAATGTTTTAGGATCAATTAGAAAAACCGGTCATCACCTGTTCATCAGAGCCTCCAGAGGCAAAGTACTCTCCTGTCCTGGAGAAGGCCACACAGGTCACTGGACCCTGGAGGAAGGGAAAGAGAACCAGAGAGATGGAGAATGAAGGTGACGGAACAGTGAAATCATATTTCAGTTCTGCATTATCCTTCTTACGAAGACAAGCATCCTGAAATGCTTAGCTGCAAACTGCTTGCTCAAGTTGAAAAGAAAAGAAAAATCTGTGTCACTATGAACTATTGACTTTCACAGCAATGTCAGCAAAACGCAATAAACAAAAATACAACAAGCACGGTCAGATCTATGCAAATATATTCCAAATCTCATGTTGCGAGCTACAATGATTTGTCAAATTTGTCAATTTGTCAAAGTTTGCTGCTTGTTTTTGTCTATGTAATAATAATTAATATCTTTGGTTTCTGAACAGTTGATCAAACAAAACATGCAACTTAACATTGAACATGGTGATGGGTACTTTTGGATTTTTCTTTGTACCAGTTCTTGATATTTTATAAACTAAATGATTAGCTTCAACACTAAAAAATGAAAGAATTCCTGTGAAAGTGTAACTGTCTATGTGTTCTAACCCATTCATTCATTTTCACATCCTACACATAGTAACTTTGAATAATATGAATAATTTAATATTCTTCCTCTGCCAAGCAATATACAGTTGCTGCAAAGTGTAGGTGTTTATGTAGAACATATAAGAAAGTAAACACTACATAATCTAAATAAAGAATACAGAACAGTGGTTTCAAAGGATGCACTGCACAACTTCCTTTGTAAGCAACTGTTTTATAGCCGAGAGGAATTGATTTAGGGGAAACTGCAATTCTATCCAGGTGTGAATCTATAAAGTTTATTAATAAATTACGTGGTAACAGATCAGTGAACAGACTTGCATACTCGCTGATACCCAACAGCGTATTTTAGGCAGTATCAGAGGCCTTTCCAATACTAGCATCAGTATCAGAACAACTCTATTTTAAACCATCAGAGGAAACAAAATTTGCTCAGAACAGAAGCTCATGGATATTTGTGTGTGTGGGTGTGTGGAGGAGGGGGGTGGGTGTGTGGGACTGTAGCAGAGCAATCAATAACGGAAAGCGGAGACTGAGGTGAGGTCACTCATGGTCAGAGGCAAAAAAGGATCACCTGGGGATGTCAGGAGTTTGGCATGCCGTGTGCGTGTGGTTGAGTGTGCTTGCTTGAACCTGCAGCGCAGACAGGATCCAGCTTTAAAAACACAGAAATCACACTCTCTCTTGGTTTATTCTTTTCTCTACCTTACAATGCAGAACGGGGTCAACGGTTACAGCCTGAGCTCTCTGACTGTGTTCGAAGAGAAGATGAAGGAAAGAGCAAACAAAAGAAGGGGAAAGAAGCGGACAGGGACGCTGCTGGGAAGAAAAAAAGGAGCAGTGTCCTGTGGCTGGCACCCAGACAGGCTGGTTTGGGTGAGGAATGGTTTCCCAGAAGCACCTGAGAGAAGCAGACAGTGTCACTATGGCAACGCGACGGCCTGACAGACAGCATGTTCTGTCTCTGCGCTGACTAATGCCTGCTGCCAGGCTGGCACTCGCCATGGCCAGACACACACACACACACACACACACACACACACACACACACACACACACACACACACACACACACACAGAGTCTGACAGGGCAGTGAACCTAACTGGCAAATTTTATGTACTAATAAATGAACAGGAATTGCAGAAACCAGACAGGCCCCACATGGTGCACTCCATACCATGCTTGGACTGGTTTTATTTAAGAGACTGTTATTTCTTTAAAATATAGCTCTAAGAGTGGTAATAAATACTTTATGTTTATCACTGATCCACTTAAAATACTGTTTCATAGTCCATGTTGCTATAAAGCTGTGATGACGCAGTGTTATTATGTTTCTAAAACAATAATAATTTAAATTTCCACAAGTGTAAAGAAGACTGATTATGAATGTCTCAGATCACAGTTTAGAAAGGAGGTATACAGGAAAAGAACAGAGAGCACTAACTTCACATGGGCACACTGTATTAGCCAGTACTAAAGCTTACTTATCAGAATTGCTATTGGGAATAAATGAGGTAAGTGCATTAGAGCTGAAACAATCAGCTGATTAATGGATAACCTGATTGACAGAAAATTTCCATTTTGATAATTGATTAATCATTCAAAAACAAATATTTTAAGATGTCATCTTGAGTTATGTGAATTTTCTTTTCACAATTTTTTTGTCATTTTATACACTAACAATTAATTGATTAATCAAAAAATAACTGACAGATTAAATCAACATAAAAATAATAGTTGCAACCCCAAAGTGCCATAAATCACCATGGTAAATTACACCTAACTCTAACCTGTCAACAGCCCAACTACTGGCTAATCAGATTCCTGGAAAAAATGCGTCATAATTCCTACAGGAACAACTACATCAGGAACAAAAGAGCTTACAATAAAGTGACAAATAGGCCAATGGATATGTTTAAAGATCAGTCGAATCATCTTGCTGTTTAGGTCTTTTCATGTGTCCACTCTGCTTTTTAAACAGAGCGTCTAACACAGAGAGAGCGAGAGAGAGAGTTTACCACACTTAATAACTATACAATAACTATTATAACTTAATTTTAATTGAACAAAGATTCTTTTACACTTGTCTTCCATCACAGCAGCTCAGAATAATGTGAGGAGACAATAAGTGGAAATAAAAACTAAACCCTTAGATGACTTATATTTGAAAAATTATCCCCAGACTGTTAAATATTTCCCATGGTTATAAATGAACATTTTATTCAGATCTCAAACCCCATCAGACTTTTCTCTGCGTTGGCAGCAGGAACAGTCCCACATTACTTTAATTTTCTTTTTTCTGCATCACATGTTAATAATAGTTTGTTCATCATCAGACAAAAGAGCAAAAATACTCACTCAGCAAGAAACTTAATAATAATTCATGCACTTATTTACAATATATCCTTAGTTTATATTGATTTATATTCTAGTTCGTTTACATTTCACCATTTCCACCTTTTGGATGTTCCTGTAACTGAATTTACCTGCAGGTGGCACTGTTTCTTTTCATATCATATTAACTAGTTTATTCATGGTTCTGACTATGTTGCTTGTAATAAACAACTCAGCCTCTTTCAAATGAACATGCTTGTAGCCAGAGAGGAAAACCGAGATTTAACTGAACCACTTGATAACCAGCTTTGTAGTACATTTTATCCAGGATGCCAGGATGGCGAATGTTAGGCTCAGTGAAGCCAGATAAAGAAAAGATATCCTGGGTATAAAATCATGTCTATCGTCTTAGCCCTCATCCAACTCCTTTGTAACAGGGGCGACGGAGGAGGCAAAGTGGCGACAAGTGATGTGCTCTTCATCAGAAAGACTTGTTCCACACACACTAATTGAACCATTAGGCCCAATATAATTCAACACTTATGACCAGTCATATTTTTTCTGTATTTTTGTGCCATTCATGTGCAAGATGATGGCCTGCTCAGCCAGAGAAACACTTATGCGCACATGTGCTATGGGCCATAAAATGCAGAAAAAGCCTGAAGATGTAGCAAATGTCAATGGAAGGAATAGAAAACATCTTGGTACACTGGATCCAGTTTTCTTAAGGATACCCTGCAGAGTTTACATTCTGTTTCACACCACAACACACTGTATGCATCTTTCTGACTCAAAAAAGATCTGCAACAAGTAGTTCTGGAAGAATTTAATGCCTATGGTTCAAATTGTTCACACCCACGATTGCTAACAAGAAGTCTGCTTCTAATTTGTTGTTATTGGTGCACTGCAGTGTATTTCTTAGCATCTTACACCAACCACCGACTGATAACCATTGAAAGAGCATGAAACCATTGGCGGGACTGTGTATTCCGTCACCAGCTTGCACCCTGTATACAGTATATGTGCGTATGTAGTGTATGTGAATGAGACACAAACAGGATCCACCTTAAAAACACTGCTAAATAGTGTTTCTAATGGTTCATATGGACATTTACTTTATACACATTGTTGAATAAGGCTCTCAGTGCCTATTTTATTTAGGCATGCCTCATTTTTGATTTCTAAAATCAAATCTAACCTGACATTATGTCCCACCATATAACCACTTTCAAGCAAGAGCAAAATATGGAACAACACTAGCATCTCATCTTTTTCATGGGGTCTTTAAAAGCTAAAGCCTATGTGTTGAGTTGAAGACTTACAACATAAAAAGTTTTGGATCACACCTTGAAAGTCAGTTGTTAGACAGAGAAGCAGAGAGACAAATTAACCTAACTTTACATGAGCCAGGTAAGGTTCTCCTGAGGCTTGGTAAACAACACATTTGTCAGATCCAACAGCAAAACACTCCCTCAGAGCCCTTGTGTGTTTTCACATACATTACATGCACATGGGCCTCCACACAAACACAGCACATACAAGCAGACACATAAACACACATAAACCAAACAGATGGGGGTTTCTCCCATCTCTAGCTATGCGATTGGAGAGACAATTAACACCCTGTGAGCTCCCAGCACCAACAGATTGGCAGAGTCATCACGAAGCCAAAAAGAACAACAACAGAAACGGAGACAGCGCAGGAGATGACAAATTTGGAGGTGTTTAGAGAGAAGGGGGGAAAAAAAGAGTTTTTTTTACTTGACAAAGAGAACAGTCTTGGCAAATGGCTGGAGAGCAACACAGGTGACACAGACAAAAAAAGACAAGAATGAGAGACAGGCAATGTGTACAGAGGCATAGATAAACAGACGGACCACATGTGGTACTGGCAAGCCACTGATTTCCACAACTAGCCAGCAAGCCAGTTCATCAGCTGTTCAAACAAACTGATACAGTCAGCGAGCCGTCCGGCCAACTAGTCCAGCCGGCCAAAATGAGAGTACATTGGAGAAAGGGAGGAGGTAGGGGCAAATAGAGAAGAAAAAGAGGAAAGTGATGGCGGCAACACTGAAACATCCCCAGAACACACGAGGACATTAAGAGAGGCGTGTTAAAGTCAGAGAAAAAGGACGGGACGGAAACAGAGAGGAGGATAAAGAGAAGAAGAGGAGGAGAGGATCCAGAGGAATGGAGGCAGAAACAGTTCTGTTTCCTTCCAACAACCCTGAGATGAGTCATCATGAGTGGGCTGCCCGCTCGCCTGGCAAGTACTAAAATACACCGCATACAAAAAAAAGCATCATACGCACACACTCACACACATACACACTTCAGAGAATCAAACATGCACAAAGGAGATGTCAAACACAGTCACACATAACTGTCCACACTGAACCCTCGACACAAACACACACGCACGCACGCATAAATACACAATCTCAGAAACAGCAGAGCAGAGTACAGACATGACCTATCGTGATCATGACCAGGTAAACTGCGCAGTTAGGCCTGCAGGATATGTAAATGGTATTGGTGTGCTCGTGTGTGTCTGTGTGTGTCTACCTGGTGTCCATGCAGTGTATACAGTAGTTTGCCCTCTACAAGGTCCAGTATCTTCACGGTGGAATCGCTGGACGCAGTGATGAGGAAATTACCAGCCGTGTGGAAAGACAAGCTGTTAACCACACCACTGTGGACTGGAAAACAAACAAACAAAACACACACACACACACACACACACACACACACACTTTATAACTGACTGAAATGAAGTTTATTCTTCTGCAATTTAAGACTTAAGTTGTAAAAACCACATCAGCACATCAGACTCCTGTGAAATAACATGGAATCATTAAACATCATTGAGATCAAAATAATGAAAATAAAATTAATTACGACAAGGGCTGCAACTAATGATTTTTTCATTATCGATTAATCTGCAAATTACTTCTTGATCAATACTTTGGTCTGTTAAATTTGCATTGTTGCGTCCAGCAACAGTCCAATACCCTAAAAATATTTAATCTAATGTAAGAATTATATATCACAAATATAAGATAAAAAATATATTGTTGGTCACACTTAAACATAAGTAATTCTATACTTTATTGATTCTTTATTGATTCTGTTTCTTCTCTTTACAGGAAGTCAAAGGACTTGATCTATCATGTCCAGCACCTCAGTCGCTGTTACGAGTACACTGTCTTGCTCAAGGACACTTCAGCAAGCCAGATGCTTGCTAGCATGAATGCCTTGATTCCACTGCTGCACATCACACCACCCTAGTTGCTGTGTAACTTGAGAATGGCTTACCATCAGGTTTACGTTAGTATAGTAGCCTATACCAAGTAATCTAAAGTTCCTCAGGCTTGAAATTATTCTAACATGTGGTGAATGGGTTCTTGGTGGAGACAAATGAGGACAGCAGCAGACATTTAACAAACAACATGGTCCCTCTGCTGGCTGCAAGATGCTATGACACATTCTTATATGGCTCAGGTTCATGCAAGGATACAATGCAGGATAAACACTACAATAAAACACAAAGCCAGGTGAATTAACCGCTCAACAGCAAGTTAAGACAACTAAACATCCTGCGCCATACTGACTATTCATACATAACCCCTTACAGAAGCAGTATTCAGAGGATTTTCTAATCGGGAGGTTTAAAGCCTACATTATGAACATTTATCTGCAATTGTTTGCAAATATTAATAATTCTCATGGGTATCTAACAGTGACCGCACCACATTTTAACCACAAATGTAACACTTTGTGCTGGCTAAATAGGTAATTAACTACAGCATGTGAAGTGCAGCACTGTGGAGAGAAGGGGAGAGCAGAGGAGAGGAGAGGAAAAGCTTTTATCTTCATGCTCAATCTCCTCAGACAGATGTGATTATCCATTATTAGATCTCACAGCTTAAATCCATTTAAGAGAGCTGATTAGAACAATCAGACTGAGTACCAGACTAACAAAAAGGCATCAACATTTGTTTTATTGAATATGCAAGAAATCATGAATCTTTATTACCACTTTAATCACAAACTTTAAAGCTTAGTTTTATCTTAGTGTTATCTCAGTTATTTGTTGTAAACCTCAGCTGTATTTTTCACTGTGTTTAAAGGTGAGGCTCTACTTTAGCTGGTGATATTGGATGTCAAGAGTTGCCATATTAGCCCTTCCATTGGGTTCGGGAAAAGCAGCATACATCCAACCCTAATATATAAGGTATAAGGTATCGGGATTGGCTTAATTTAAAGTCTTGAAACAAAAAAATGTAGCAAATGCTTGTCTTCAAGGTCGATGTGGTTGTTATTTATTAAAGCAAATAACAACTTTGAATTAAAGCTACAAATATGTTTTGTTTGAATGCAAATTGTGGTTTTGCTGTAGTAAATGACTTCATTGTAAGCACTGTAACCTTTCTGAGGTGTCTTTACCTTGGTAGTGTTGTAGCATCTTATGGGATCTGATGTCCCACACCTTAACCGAGTTGTCAGTACTGGCAGCAGCAATGCAAGTTCCACTGGGATGGAAATCCACATGGTTTGCATAACTTGGGAGAAAGGACATATGAGATTTAATGAAATTAGGCATTTGGTCAAGTTTTTACAGTGCTTACTCTGACACATCCATAAAAAAAAAAAAAAAAATTATTACTTTGAATATTTTTTACATAATTCAACTAAAATCAAAAACAGTCTACATATGACGCTTTTAGCTGATGCTTTAGGAGAAGCTTTTAATCAGTGAGCAGGTGTTCAGTGCCTTGGTCAGCAGAATTTTAACAAGAGGACACATGATTATGGGGCCTTCCACCTTTTTCGTCACTCTGCATTTATAAAAAATAAAACAACTACAATGACATCATCTAAAATGATCATATTGCTCACCATCCACCAAACCAAAAAACACTACATTACCTACAGTACATAATGCTATAAATCCTATACTTTCTACAAAAAATACCAGGTGAAAGGTGGCTCTCTTTTGGTTACTGCATTTCTTTCTCCAACACACATGTACACACACACACTCACCCAGCATGTTCATAGAAAGAATGAATACAGTCTCTGCTGTTCTTGTCCCACAGCTTTATAGTCTTATCATCACTGGACGACACAATCAAACGATCGTCTGGAGAAAACCTGCAAGAAATACATTTTTGTAAATCAAAATTGTAAATTTTAAATTGTAAATTGAAAACTGGCCATAAGCCAAGTCTCCAGTAACAATTTTGGTAATGACATGCATTCATTTACGCTGTAAAACAATTCAGAAATATATAGAATATTTGTATATTTAAATGTAAATGTAATAAATAAAACAAACAATAGAATAAGTCAAAATATCTGCAGTAATAAATTATAACTAATTGTTAACACTAATTGTATGTGTATGTGTGCATCGTACTTAGCACAGCGGACCCAGTTGATGTGTTGGTTTAGAGAGAACAGGAACTTTTGCCTGTGGACCATCCACACTTTGATGGTCTTGTCGTCAGAGGCTGTAACTAAAGTTTGTCCATCACCAGAAAAGTTAACACTGCGCACAGTAGCCGTGTGAGCCCTGAAAACTGTTGACTCAGCCTTCCTGTAAACGCATGCAAACACCAAGACAACACTTAAGTTTAAGAGAACAATCAAACCCAGTGGGTGTTCTGCAATGTGTGCCTTCCTCCGTACTGGCAGAAGCAGGAGAAAAACTGTATTCAGCAAAACTGTCTAGTTTTGTTGCTTTTATGAGTCAGCATCATTGACCTTTGTGGGGGCTTTCTAACAGATAACAGATAACAGATAACTTACATGCTGGGCACCCAAAGACGTACAGTCTTGTCTCTGGAGGCGGAGGCCACCAGGTGGCCAGAGGGAGAATACTGAACAGAGGTGACAGCATCTTTGTGTCCATCAAAGCGATACGCTCGCATTTGAGGTTTCATGTTCCAGATCATCACACAGGAGTCCATGGAGCCTGTGGCTGGTGGAGGAAGTGGTACAAGTGAATTAAGTAAACACAGTACACAGAATAAAAATACACACAAAATTAAATAGTAATTACCAATCTGTTTCATGTTGCAGCTGAAGTCCACACTTGTCACAGTGTCCCTGTGACCCTTGAAATGTCTCTCTAGAGTTGGATCAGACTGCGTGGACAAAGAGACAGAGAGATTGTTTGCAGCAGTGATATATTAAAGCCAGTGAAAACTTGGTTTCAAATGTTAAGTATTCTACAATTAAACATTCAAACATTCAATATTTAAAAAACTTCACCCATATGTATCATTTATTAAGAGTTTAACACTCAAAAACTGTTTATGTACTTCTTCTGGACTGTGTGGGTGTGTGACATAATTGACAGTTTGTCAGCAAGTAATGCAATAATGCTGGTAAAAATACACATACTGAGAACTGTCATAAAAATGCTACTGTGAATCCAGCTGCATATATTATGTAGCCAAAAGTATTAGGACGCCTGAACAAAGTATGTGTTCACTCAAAGATAGGTCTTTCTTCACTGAAGACAAGGACTGTTAAAGCACTGTTACTTTTTATTTCATGAACTTAAAAATAGAAAAAAAAATCAATTAATTGTAATTATGGCATGTGCAAAAGCTTGGACAACATTTAGCACAAGCTGAGGCTTTTGGAGCAGCCCTCAGTCCCCTGACTTGTACAAAAATGTGTGGATAGATTTTAAATATGCTGTGTGTGCAAAACAGCCTAAAGATATCTCACAACTTGAAGTGATTACCAAGGAAGAGGGGGAAAATTCATAAATCCAGAATAGAAAGTCTCTTTGCTGGCTAGAAAGTGTTTGCAAGATGTGATAGGGTGTGAAGGGGGTATCAAAGTACTGACTTAGCAGGGTGCATAAACTTTTGCAAATGCCACAATTACTGTTTTTTTTTTGTAATTTGCCCCGGAATGGCCAAAATTTTGCATTCAAACGCATGGTGAATTTTCTGCTACAAAAAGACCTAGTGAAAGTTGGAGGCACTACAACCGTGGAGCGGCGCTGTTTCGCAGTGTACTGGTTCTAGACTCCAAAGCCGATATAAACTCTAAGGAAACCAACAAATTAACACTCGTTTTTAGTTTAGCAGGGAAGCTGCTAAGTCATCCTCAGTGTTTCATTATGAGGAATTAACACGAAGTGTTGTCGTATTTTGTGTCCAGTTCACGGGTTTTCTTCTATAAACGATGCCGTACAAGGAAACAAGTCAAACACATGGACAAAATGCCCTGCACTTAGCTTGTCAGGCACCAATTCCTACTGTGAGCCTCCACCAATTTAAATAGCTCTTTTTCACGTATACTGTAAAAGCTAACATAAATATGGCACACGTTGGGCTTTGGTGTTTATCAACCTATTCAAAAATGCAGGATGTGCAAGCAGCCTGACAGGAAGTGCTGCCTGAGAGGCGTAACGGAGGGTAAACGACAGCCCAGTAAATCAGGCTGAGTTACCAAGGAGACGAGAGCTGTGAAGCTAATCACAGCTAGCAGTTAAACTCGGAGAAAGAGGACTTTCGGTGCCGCATGTATTTGTATAAGGGGACATTTGTGACATGGCAGAGCTGCATATTATCGGCCAGATCGTCGGGGCCAGTGGTTTCCCGCAGAACAGCCTGTTTTGCAAATGGGGAGTTCATACGGGAGGAGCATGGCGTCTTCTGTCCGGGCTGAAGGAGGGTCAGACCCAGGTGGATATACCCCAAATCGGAGACATGGCGTACTGGAGTCACCCGATTGATCTGCACTACGCGACAAAGGGACTTCAAGGCTGGCCGAAGCTTCATCTCCAAGTTTGGCACCAGGACTCTTTCGGGCGCTGTCAGTTGTACGGGTACGGATACTGCCACATCCCGTCTAGCCCCGGACATCATCGGATAAGCTGTGTGACTTGGAGGCCGCTCGGATCCTGGCAGGAGCAGTTGGCACAAATGTTTGTCGGCGGAGGACCACAGCTCCGCAGCCCGGACCTCATATACAACGGGGCGGACAGATACAGACTGCAAACCGAAGCCATGGGGACTGTGGAGCTGGAGCTAGGCGTTATCATGAGACACTTCGACAAACATGGCGTCGAGAGTTAACACTGTGGAGTGAAGGGGATTTTTAGGAAAAATTTGATGGATTGTAATTTGTGTAGGCGGGGATCCTTCACGTTTTAATCAAAGCTTTGTACTTTTTTATAAGTTGCGTTTGTGTTTTTATATTCTATATATGTAAATAAATACATTAAAAAAAATCTATGACGAAGTTTGTTCCACATTGCTGTCATTTCCGGAGCAAATCAATAAAAGTCACACCACGAAGTAATCAGAAAAGAGTGCAATGGTTAGTCGTTTAAGTGATTAGTCACTTTACATAAAATTATTCGCCAACTATTTTGCTATTCAAATACCAATTTCTTTCCATTTCTAAGCACAAATGTAATGTATTTTCTATTTATAGCTCTATGAGAATTTGATACTCCTCTTTATAAAGATAGCAAATTGAATATATTTGGATTCTAGACAATTGATCAGACAAACAGATAAAGATGTCACATTGGTCTGTGGGAAATTAATGGGCGTTCCTCACCGTTTTCAAGCATTTTATAGACAAAACAATCAATCAATAAAATAATCAGCGGATTAATCAGTTATGAAAATAGTTGTTAGTTGCAAACCTAAAGCAGATAATTCCCAATTTTTCATCCTCATCTACTTGATAACCAAAAAAGTTCTTAAAATGTAATATTCAAGATGTTTTGGCCATTAAGACTCCCTCCAATGTACTGCTAGCTCATCATCTCCATGGGCAACATTATTTTGAGTTGTACAATTATCTAATTCTTTGTGCAATTTTCCTTGGGATTTGAAGTTGATTTCTCTCCTAAAGTTTGGTACACACATTCTTATGACTTTCACTTGTTGCTATATATATATATATATATAATATTAATATTAATATATATATATATACACAAATCATTTGCTGAACATTTGCAGAAATAGTTGCAGGTGCACCTTACACTGTTTATGTGAAAAATAAAAAATTACTGGGATTTATGTTGTGAGTGTTTGTCTACTAATAAAAACAAGCATGATTACTTGAAAATCTGAAAGAAATGTATCAAATGTCTAACTACAACCTAAATAAGACACATAATCAGCATGCATGAAGTGAAAGTGAGACTCCAAAGCACAATTTACTGCAGTGAGACAATACATTTACATTATTTAACATACAACCTCCACAAGCTATCTTCATTACACGTGTAAATGTGTAGATTGCAATAATCATTTAGAAGGAGTTGTTCAGTAGACCCTAAGGTGATTAATCTGGGGTCGGTATTGCACATGGACAGCCTTGCAACATTTAAGATACCGAGTATTGAAAACACACAAAAAGAATATTTTTGGCATGATTACCCCCCTAGTCTCAGAGTGACCTATTTCATCCACAGAGCTGGCCATTACTGATTCACCCACTACATCAAAACAGTGTCTGAAATAACTTGAGACACAGCATTGAGGCCAGATACAACAAGAGTGAAATTGTTACAAGTAGGACTAAGAATAGAGTAAATTATGCTCAAGAGAAAGTTCCAATTTCATGTCAAAAATAATCGTTTATTCCTATGAATCTCCTGTTTCCTCCCAACTTTTACTAGTAATGAAGTGGTCGTGTGAAACCCCCAGTACGAAACGCACTTCAGCTCCGTGGTTGAAGTAACAAGTGCCAGGCAGCTAAACTCACCGATGCAGAAGTCATCTTTCCTAAATTCGTAGACCCAGTAAGAGGGACTTGTTGCTGTTCTGACCGTCACAACCGAAATACAACGGGGCTCCACTTCTTTGCTAGGACGAATAAAAATGATGATATAGTCCTGCTAGCTAACCGGTCGGCTAATGCTATCTTACAACTAGCTGGTAGCTGCTGACAACAACAAAGTTCAGTTTACGCGCCGCGATTGGGCGCTGAGCATCAGTCAGACTTCTTAAAGGGAAAGTTGCACCGTTAGCGTTTGTGTCGACAAAACAATCGATGCCACGCTGATAATATAGTACAAGTATGGTAACATACAACTATATGCTGCTGGAAAAAACAGGTTAATTGATCAATTAATCCATCTAGATAATCGATTGAAGTTCTTGATACAGGCCGTTTTAACGTGTAGTGACGCACCGTTACCACCAAGTGTCAGGAGTGTAGCACTAATTGAAAATCTCTCTTATCGAAGATGCAGTAGCTGTATCAAAGATTTGGGAATGAGTTTTATATCAAACTGGTGCACGAAGACCGTGAAAAAATTCTAAGGTGTATGCTTAAAACCTTCTCTTAAATCTAAACAAGGTAATGTTTCATGCAAGTACAATAAGCAATCACCATGGGCAGATTGTCTATCCTAGAAGGGCCAGAGGCAAAACAAATGAGCCACAGTTAAAACCCTGTTCCTAACACTCTTTGTGTAATGTGTATAGCTTTTCTAAGCTGGAAAAAAACAGCTCAGCCTCAGATTTCTTATGTGGTAATTTGATTTAACATAGATTTAGGAAATAGCAACATATACAGTAAGTACAAAGCTAAAATAAAGAAGATTTTGACCCTGGGATCTTCCTCAAGACAGGGCTTAAAGATCAGTTAATATAGCAGGACCCACTTTCAGGCCCTTGTTATGTCACAGTGTCACAAACCTGTAGAAATACATTAAACCGGGATCATTCCAGGCCCCTGGGACACTTGCCCACTGTGCTGGGTTTGTTATTCTTGTGTGTCCCTTAAGCAAATGTACAGCATGTTGTCACAGGATAGCAAACACATGTTACCTCACTGAATATGGGTTGGATCAGGTCATTTTTACCTCAAGCGTAATATTGTTTGCTTTTACCAGATATGACCTGCATTGCATACTGTCATATCTGAAGGCTAAAAATAAAACAATCCAGATTACAGTAAGCTCATTTGACAAAGGGCTACATAGATTTAACAGGTGGCTTGATAAGAATAAACAAAAAACTACATAGACAAGTGCTGATTTAAGCATTCAAGTGTGGTATTTCAGTGGTAATCGATTAAAGAAAATAACTCATTCTGTTGACCTGTTCAATATCAACAGAAACCCTTTCTTTAACCAAATCCCCTGTGGCCCTTTTAAGATGTATGTTTGGTGTGTCACACAGCCAACAGCTCATACCACAAATACTGAAATAAGACACCTTACTTACCCCATATTTATACAGTATGACAAGCTGCATTTAGGTTGTTTTCATGTTATTTTCACACTATGTAGTCATTTCTCTGATTTAGGGTGTATTTACAGAAACAAGTTGCACTTCACCTGGTAATAATCTATTGACATGGTTAATGAAATACTTAAATATGTTATGTATATGTATGTAATGCCTTTAGCAGATGTTGTGAGAAGGAATTTACAAAACCTGCTAAACTTGTTCTGATCTGTCAGAATACAATTAATACCATGTTCTCCTTTTAAAATACATTATATGTTTACTTCCTTATACTATTTTACAACCTACATTGCAGGTGAGTCGAGGTTCAAATTCCCCATCTGTTGTGGTGGTATTTCCTGTTCAACGTAGTGTGTGAGGAATTTCCCCATGTTGTGTTATAAAAAGAGATAGTGGCTTTGATTAATTTAAATTCCTGGAAGAAATAAAATGATAATAATAAACAATAACACCAACCTCACGCTGATTTTTATACTCTGCATTAGCCATGGGTTTATTTTTTCTTATTAAATACTTATAGTAATATTAATACACTATGCACACTTTTTATACAATATGGTATAAAAAAAACAAGACAAGTTTATATATCTTGATAAATGTAAACAATCATTTCCAGTAGATGAATAGGAAGAGGAAGAAGGAACAACAACAGACGAATGAACTGGAAGTCCTTTTAACCACAATTAATAAATCATTGTCTGTAAGTGATTTACCAACAGATCCAGATGGTTCACATAGACACACACATGCACACACACACACACACACACACACATCCACCTCAAAGGTTATCTTATCTCCCTCGCTTGCAACTTTCACCGGGAACCATATGGTTTTATGTTGCTGAGAACTGTCATTGTTTTGCCACCCATAATGCATAAAGAATAGTCTGGCATATTTTCTTATTTTGCTGTCTTATCAACATGAATTACAGTCTTGTATGCTGAGAAGATAGGAAGATGTGTGATGTATTACGCTTAGCACAAAGACTGGCTGCAGGGGGAAACAGTTGTCCAAGCTCAGGTTTAACAACCCCAGCACTGTCTGTTTACACTTCATATTAAACGTGTGTGATAATAGAAAATGAGGCATTGTGGTTTAATGAGCAGCTGGAGTTGGTTGGAGCTTTGAACTGTTTATTGTTATTTATTGGAGTTTTGATTGTGGCAAACTGTTTACCCATTCTTCTATTCTTTGTGCTGAGCTAGGCAAAGCTGTGTTATATGCCACTGGGATACATGATCTTTCAGCTAATTCTCAGTAAGACAGAAAATAAGCAAATTTCCTGGCATTTTTAGTTGCTTGTGAATTTGAAACCAAAGAGTCTGATCTTTTTTATTTTATCTTATTTTATTTTTTTTTTTTGTAAAAGTTTTGCATTTGTACATAAACGTAATGGGGAAAAAAAGAACATATGATACTAACAATAGACTGATAAGCCACACAACAACACATAACATAGAGGGTGGGTGTCAGAGTGACATAACCAAAGTACAGTACTACATAATTGAATACATTATTTAGGTTATTGTATTGGTGATTATAGGGTTTACTTGCCCTTTGAAGAGAGCCACAGACGTAGATAGGCTACAATTTACTGCTAACATTTTAAAATAATACTGTGTGCTTATATAGGTTTAAGTGGCCCAAAGATAATTAAAGTCACTCAGTAAATACGCTAAACTTTATGAATAAGTTAAAATATTTTCTTATTTGAATCTAAAAACAGTAATTATTTTCTTGATTTATGTTCCTCTTTGTCCCTGGTGTTTTGTGCAGCAGATTAAAAAAATGCATCAAAACAAAAGTCTGTCTCTAATACTGAGGCTGAAGTTATGTTTTTTACTGGTAGAAAAGTGATTTCACAGAACAACTTAACTGTCTTTGTAGTAATTACTGTGAAACCATGATTGTCATATGAGTGTCTACTGATGACAGTCAGGGATGAGGTGTGTGGTCTAACGTCTGTTCAAAATCTGAGTCACATACGCTGGTATAGAGCTTTTGGTATGAAGCTGTACATGCATCGTGTTTGACAGTATTTCTGTCACTAACAATAGATTTTCATATAATGGATAAGTTGCGTGTGAGAAACATTACACAACATCCTTCTTCCTCAAGTTTACAAAGGCACGCCTTCACTCTATCAGCTCTTTTATAGGCAGACAAACTCAAAGAGGGAATTTCGCTCCATTGTTCCACAGCGTTAAGGTATGATTGTCAGGCCGCAGTCACGACACAGTGAGACAGTTATTTTCAGAGACTAAAGGGAAACAACCCTGCGGCTCATGAATGAGGAAATGTGAGGACTGAACTGCTCATGAATGCGTATAGGAATCTGCAGCATTGCACTTTTATCTGTCAGATCATGTTTTGCCTCAGTAGAAAGGAAACAAAGGAGAAATAATTATGAAAATGTATAAGTATATGTTCCCTACAGACAGACAGCACAAAGTTATATTATGTAATACGTGTTCAGTGCATGATGTTCTATAACTGTGGTAGCAGAGTCAAACACACTGTTCCTTTTGTCTAAGTCATGTAACAAAGTGGTGTGCTTTTTTTAAAGCAGAGATTTTTTATTTGAAGGGTGTGTATGAAGAATTGTAATACTTTCCAAATTCATGTGTTGCTCTGTAGTTCCAGGTGTTCAGGGTTCAAAGAGAGCAGCAAGCTTTCTTATCTTGTTTAGTTTGCCTACTGTGACCAGTGCATTTCTGTAGGTGGCATGGACCATCAGTACTCATGCCAAGTATGCCAGCCAAATATGACATGAGTACTGCGGGACTGACAAAAGTAAGAATAAAGGTGAATTTAATTCCACAGTGTTATGTATTTAATTTGATCAGTTGTTTTTATTCGTCCATGTTTTTTGCTCTGGGTTTTTCTTAAGGCCTGTAGCCATCATATTCTTATAGATTTCCCATGTTTGGTTTAACAAGATAATATCCAAAAATCCAAACACTTGTTTGTGTGATTAATGTCAGTGCTGTAAACAATCATAAAATTCCCGATTGAAATATTAACGATTGTTATGTTACATAACTAACTACCGTGTGAAACCCTGTGGATTATATACACATCATATTTTTTTTAGATAAATCAAACCCTGCGGGTGAAAAAACAACATAACTATAAAATAGGATTTATATTTTTCTCCAAAACATATCAGTTGAAGCAATTACAGTAAATGTAATTTCAAGTCAAAAATTAGTTATGATAATGGAAAATATGCTTTAACTAAATTATGATATCTATTTTGAAATTAGAAATAAACTGCATGTGACAGCAGAATTTCTGAAAGTGGCAGTTAATTTGGAGCAAATGTTTTCCAGGAGGAATGTATTCTTGTCTTTGTTATGATTTCTATGAAGGAATGGAGGAAACAACAGCTGATTAATTTCCAAAGTGACATCCTTGTTTTCTGTTCATGAACGTCTTGACATGGCACTGTGAAATGAACAGTATTAATTCTCACTCACATGCAGAACTCTAAAAGGAAAAATCAATGAGTACGTTACGCTGAAAAATGTTAAGTGAAATCATTATGCAAAGGACCAACTATCCACTTCATGTAGTTCCTGCTTGTTTGTGAGAGCAAAGGGTCAGTGTCTCCCTCATGTATTTGCCTGCTACCCTTTTACCTGCATGGTGTAGAAATGAGTTGGCAACATGGAGAAGCAGTCACAGGAACAAAGTCATGATGCTGCTGCAATTTGTGATGTCTTCTCACCCAGAATGTTCATCAAAGGACTCACCCGGAGCACAGTTTTCATTACAACACACATTAACCACACAGTGCACCAGAACCATGCTCCTGAAAGCTAATGTTGCAGGCCTATTTACTGATCGTGAAATCAGTCTAATGCATTCATGATAATGCTCTCCTCCTATGTTGCTGCATGCGCTGTAGTGGTGTAAGTTGCGTGACAGATTTGTTTAATAAGACTGCTTTTTATCAGCAGCCCTACAATAGAAAAAAAAAGAAAAAAGGAAGACTCGTGTGTTGCTTGGCCGGCCGGGAGGAAAAAGGAATGAATGACCTCATCCAAGCCTCTGCTTCTGTGAGTGATATCCTTTACTCAGTCTTCAGTGTCACACACATGCGCATTGTAAATACAACAATGCTCTTTCTTTCTCTCACTGAAAAAGTGACTAACACAAAACTGAATGTTTTACCACTTTACTACTTGTGTGCAATGGATGAAATGTCTCGACTTTAAAAATGACCCACTAAGAGTTCAGAATGTAAAGCCAAATTCCATTGCCTCTTTTTTCAAAGAGTTAAAAAAAAAAAAAAAAAAAAGTTTTATAGTTTTAAGGGTCAGTAATTACTCTTGTCTCTTGTTGACAAACATAAATCAGACTGGAAATGAACAGCAGGACTCTGAGAAGGAAGTTGTAGGCAAAATGCTGAAAAGTTACCAGCAATATGATGGGACAATCTCTGTGACGGAGACAGTGACCTTCGCTGGAATTCTGTTACCTTTACACATCCTTGTTCCTGGTGTGGCTTCAGACAGGCGTGGACAAAGTCTGCCTGAGGTTTTACTGGTGTAAAAGTTGAAACAGACGACACATGTTGGCAGGAAACGAGCAGGAAAGATATGAAAATTTTTTATTACTACAACAACAACTTCTACTACTACTACTACCACTAAGTATAATAACAAAGGCCAACTATTACTCAAGTTCACATTTAAAAATCAATGGTTAAACATAAACATTTGTCCACCTATTATAACTAGTGCTACAGATCGCTTGTATATAAGGTTCAGCACATGGACAAGAAATAAAATTTGTCACTATTTTGCCCTCATCTGTAACATGATCTTGTCCGTCTGTGGAGGTGTTTCTAACTCTAGGACAGCGGGCACGAAAGGCTAAAGAGGGAGAGGAATGTCCAGCTGGTGAACCTGGAGAGTGGCCAGTCTATGTCTGTGTCTGTGAGTGAGTAACAAGGCAAGCCTGACCCTAGACCTCAAACTCCTCATACTCTATAACTGATTTATCCAAAATCCAACAGGTTTCACACTTTTTTATGTAGCCGTGAAACCTATTTGTTACGCTTTATTATTTGGGTTCATGATTAATTGTCTAATACTTTTCAAGAAGTTTCCTGACAAGAAATATGAATTTGGTATTAAATATAGAGAAAAATAGAGAGATAATGTTCAACTGCTACTAACTAATTAATTGTAATTGCTACATTAACTTAAGTTAGTGCACACCTTACAATGGATAAATGTGAAATTTGAGATTTAATTGCTCAATAATCAACAAAAGCAAATTATTTTTCTTTAGAATTAAAAACCCAGAAGACAACATTATTTTATTTATCCAGCTTCATGCTGTAGGCTCTAAAGAAGGCTTTCAATGCTGGAAGATTGGAACACATAGGGCCTAACAAGCTGTACAGATAATGGCAGCCTTCACTTATCATAGTAAACTGGTGAGAGTGATAATTGTCCTTCTTTCCACATACAACCCTGTCAGGGTAGTTTCATTCCTCTCTAATCTCGTGTTCCATGAAGAGGAAGCCTCTGCAGTCATAATACCATTCACAGTAAACAAGCAAAGCTTATCTGTGTAGTTTCCTGTATATTGCACCCAACAAAGACTGTATTTACGGTAGCAGTATTTCCTTAAAAAGTTTGCATCAGTTGTTTAATAAGTAATTAATGAGCAAAAGATACAAAGCTTAAAGAATCAATATACAGTGAGAAGAGGTGTTACAGTCGGCATTTTTTACTTTTACTTTTAAGAAAAATTTGTATAAAATCTAAACGTGATCAAGCATACAAAAAAAAACTGCTCACACTGTCATGAATCCAACAAAATAGTCACAAGGAATCAATACCCACAGTACGTGCATGTGTTGTACCTGCGTCAAACCCTGGAGGGAATTCCATAGTTAATCACTTCACTTGTCTTTTTAGTTTCTTTAACTGACACGGGAAGTCTTAATTACGGTTCTCTGGGGATTTTTTTTTGTCATTCTCTGCTGCTGTGTTGCAAGAACAGATGTGTCTATGGTGATCTTTTTTTCTCCACAACAGACGTAATTGAGAATAGCCAGTGCAATAACCGCTTGTCCTTGGTGGTCAATGTCAATACATTTACACAGGGAGGGATTATTAAGTGTTCCAGTGTGACTCAGGGTCGCCTGTGTTAGACTGTATGATCTAAAGGAGTCAGTGACAGAGATTAATGATAAAGTTGCCAACTTTATTGCCTTCTTTCTAGCGATTTATTTAGCGAATTATCTGGCAAAATAACAAGTGCAACTAAAAAAGGCTCAAACATGAAAATAAACTAGAGAACGTGATAGTTAGACAGTGGATTGACCGTAATGTTTTGTCTGAGTTACAGATGCAAGGAGAGTGAATGGAGCTTTAAAAAATTTAGCATTAGCATTTTATAGCCTACAAAAAGGTATATATCTCATAACTGTGCATGTCATCAAAAAACGTATTCATGGCTGATCAGTGTGCAGAGGTGATCATTTTGTACTGTATACAGGCACTGTGTTATAAATACAATGGGACTGAAAGACTTTAATGTATCATACCACTCATAAACAAGACAGATCATTAAAAATGACGTATGTACAGTTGATAAGAGTGCAAAAGTGAGCATTTTAAAATCAGAATGGAGTCTGTGCTGTACACAGTCAGTGGGTTAAAAATACAATGGGACTGACTGGGCCTCCATTTTCTTCCCTGCATCATATTACTTGTAATAACTCACACTATGCATGTCATCAAAATCAGCTTACATACTCTTAATCAGTGTGCAATAATGAGTACTTTAAGCATAAATGGAGTTTATAGCTTCTATATACAGGTCCTGAATTATGATTTGCTATAATTGATCAGTGTGCAATATTGAGCATTCAAACATTTGATTGAAGTGTACAGGCAGTAAGTTATAAATACAATGTAACTGAATAGGCCTCCACTGACATTAATGCAATACACAGTATAAGAGCTGCTGCACAGCAAACACATTAATTCTACAAATTTTGTCCCAGTAATGACATAGCCCACAGACCCAATGTATACTCAAGGCAGCTTTCTATGTGCATATGACAGCACGCAAGTCATGCAGACACATGCACTCCTCACCTTTCAGCTGAAACAGTGAAACAGTCACATGGTAGCATTCCTAGAGGCCCCAAGGACCTCCAGTTATCTGGACCCTGATGGCTTCAGTAAGGCAGATAAATGAGGTCAGTGCCAAAGACAACCAAAGCATGAGATTGGAAAGAAAAAAACATTTTCATTACGCCTTCAGCTAAAATTATATCAAGACAGCAGCCACAGCCATTTTGATAATGCAATGTAAGTCTTTCTTTGAATCATTGAAAGCAGAAATGATACTACCTGACCCCAATAAAGTAACAACCTGTATCTACTCTAATTCTTTGAGAGCCAGGTGAACACAGAGTTATGAAATGATCATGTTACATTTCAAAGAAACTTCATTTTGAAAGATGACATTGCAGTCCTAATAAGGGACCTATTGTTTTCAAAACCCAGCTGCAGTGAGGACCTATCCGTGGAAACACAGGAATGATTACAACTTTGAAATCGAATGCCGTTTTAATCAGCTTCATACTCTACAAGACAGTCACACGCACACACATGATGCCAAGGATATGAACAAGTAAAAAATACTGTGTAATCATGTGTGTGTGTGCACTAAAACATATCTGCATATCCATGTTTTAGACATGCAGTGGGCTGTTTAACCAGTTAATTACCTGTTTGTCTCTATGTACCTCTTTGCTCCCTGTGTAATGAGGAAGTGAGTTTTCTGAAAGCGGTTAAGCTCTGACAGACATAAGCTTTCAATCAGTCGAGCTGAGTGGTTGATTTATCCGTAGCCAGGGAGGTTGACACTTCTTTAGTTAGCAACTCAGTTAAAGAACAACTGTGATAAGCACAGTCATCCTTTTAAAATGCTGTTTTTGTCTATTGCACTACCGCTGGTTCAACCAGCGGCCAGTTCCTGCTCTGCAACAACTGTTGCAGAGCAGGAACTGTAACTATTTCTCAAAAAATGTTGAATTAGCTTGGTCACAGATCCTTAATATCTCCTATAACCATAATGAATGTCCTTTTGGGTGAATGGACGTCTGGTTTCCCACTGTGGTGTTTCCAAAGTGCGATTCAGCGTTGTTACCAGGCAGATAAGCCAAACCATTGAATGTTAGAAGTATCTGACACTTTCTAACCTCAGCTGTGAGCCTGCTGCAAGTTTCATTGCTCTTTGCTTTTGTCTGGACCCTGAGAGTTTGGCAGCCATGCAGGAATCAGTAGTCATGGAAATGGTGGATAAGGGTGAAGCACATAGAGCTAGCTGGTGGGGTCAGGGATATCACACACGAAGTAAACAAATCTCACAAAAGCACAAAAATGCTGGTCAGTTTAATGAGTCAATAAACCATACACAACAGTGACAAAGATGCCCTAACATCACAGATCAATTAAATGAACTATAATGAAACAATGACGACAACATCAAACAGTGACTGAGACGACACTCAGATTAGTGACGGACAGAACAGAGTGCACAGTGTACTGGAACACCACACACTCACCAAGGGTCAGGGTCTGAGATTTCCTATTAGTGATATTATGCTGTGGGAAAATAAGTTCAATCAAGTTCATGCACTGTTCGTGTGGACATGAACAGAATACACACAATAAAGGAAGAATACATATAAATTAGTTGATTGTAATTGTGGTTTCAAACAGGCAACAAGATGTGACTGACTGATTTGATGCGCCTGAAAATATATGGGGAATCATGTGCTGTAGACAGACATGCAAGATAATTCTGTCCGCCGCCATCATTGACGCCAAATGAGGGAGCATTTTTTCCCCTCCACTTCTTGTTTGAAGTGTTTTTGCTAATTTAAGTGGGGATTCAGGACTTGTAGGCCAAAGTGCAGAACCAGAGCTGTAGGATTAGGATAGGCCTTGTAATACATTTTTTTTTCTAATAATAATTTTAATAACATAATAATATAATATTATTATTATATATATATATATATATATATATATATATATATATGTGCATATGACAACTAAAACAGTTGAATCTTGGAATACAGGCATTTGTACACATGAGTTTATTTTTGTGTATCTATCTGTGTGTGTGTGTGTGTGTGTGTGTGTGTGTGTGTGTGTGTTTGTGCGTGCGTGCGTGTAGAGGGGGTGGGGTTGGGGGGGTGTGAGTCACGTAGTTGAGGGTATAAAAATAGCTGAGGAGTCAATTAGCCAGAAGATACTGTGTTAGTGCTACTTTACCCTACACACTCCTAATCCTTCTACAATAGTAATACTAATACTGCTACAATTCAAAATTACAACAGCAACATGAGCGGATCGGCTACGATATTAACACAAATTACAAAGTACATTACTATCAATACTATAATCATATACTCACATAATGTAAAGTTGCACAAAATTCCATGTAGAGAACCAGAATGTTCTAGTGTCTCCTGCTCTAAAAGCTCTCTCCTCTCAATGTAGAGAACCAAACTGTTTATTGCAAAGTTGCACCGCAGATATTCTTAAGCAGACACAGTGAAGAAGAGGGCAAACATCTGTAACCACAGGATGAGGTTACAGCAGAACTGATACCCTATTTATGCTAATGATCTCCTCTGATAGCTCAAGTAGAAATAGAGACAAACACAATTCAATCATGATCAGTATTTGGCTGCTCATCACATGAAGTATGTTTTGATTTCTCTGGTAAGAATGCATGAAAACCCACTGCTTCATTAAAGTTAATATATTAAAATCTTTAATATATTGAACAGTTGAGGACTAATATCAATCTTAAACGTACGTATACCATGATATGAAATCTTATAAATGTGTGTTGATGTTACAGACAGTTCATAGTTTAATGAAGAGTCAACTCAAAAGAGGAAGTATCCTTACTTGCATAAACCAGTGGCAACATCAATTCTTTGCAACAGCTAAAAATATTTTCTCACTTCCATTTTCATTTTAGTTCTGTCTCTTATGAGGCAACAGTGGCTTTTACAACACCTGGACACTGTGCAAGATTGTGATTAAATTACAGTAACTTTGGATCAATACGAGCTGATAAAAGGGTGATCCAAACAATCACATTTGCTTGTCTATGTGCCTGAAAGTGATGCTGGCCTGGTGTTCATGTCCCTGTAACCACAGTCAACAGTAAACATGAGCCATCTGTGATGTCTTCTCAGGTGGATCTGGAGGATGTGTGCTTGCGCTGTTGTGACCATTGCGCCCTCCTTTATTTTGTGGATCTAGGTCATCTCAGGTGTCATAGCTACATTTGTGTCATCCCCATCTGAAATTACAGGACAGTGGGTTAGCAGGTCTGCCTCAGTGCAAAAGGTCACCCGATAAAATAGGACAATGTACAATCTGTTGCATTTTATGAGGAGAAAATGTTTTATGTTCTAAATAGCAGAGTTGCTATTGCTTCCTTAAGGTGTTTCGTCAGTGCCAAACAGGAAAACAATCTTTTTCAATGTCCTAAAAAACACAAGTAGGCCAGTGGATCAAAATAATAAGGTTACTAATGCCACCATCAGCACTACAACGGTTCAGCCTTTTCATCTTTTGAGCCAATCCAATTGTGGTGACCCATTTTTGTAGCCTTACAAAACTAGGTGGACTTCTTGTCAGTATCAGAAGTGTAATAACGTAATTATGTCACTTTTCTACCTTCTTGTGATAGGATTCAGTCATGGCATCATTAGCCCAGTTCAGAGAATGTAAGCACATCATCTATGTAGCCTTAGATGGCCTTCCATAGGAAAACTGGTGCACACAAAAATAATCTAAAGTGCTTAATGAAAGTCTGAATATATACACTTTACATGCATTTCATTTGCGATGCATTTCCCTTCTTTTTCATGGTTCCTTATGAAATCTGCGAGACTATTGTTTGCTTCTTAAATTTTGAAAAAAAAAAAAAATACCACACGAACACAGACTTACTTTCCATCCAATATTTTATTTGGAGCATATAGAACATCTGAACATAGAAGATTTTAAATAATGTGTACAAGGACTTATCAAAGATAATTAATACATTCCATGACAGTGACAGGGGAATGGGTGTGTGTATGTGCCGTCTCGAGCCTGCAGTGATGGGTAGTGTTATGCACAGGCTGAGATAGGGTGGCTGAGGCCGCTGAAGTAAGACTTTTCTCGTTCGCTCATCAGCTCGAAGTGCAGCGGCTGCTGACAGAAGGTACACTCTGCTGAGGAGTGGGGCTTCAGCTCCAGGCCCACCTCCTTCCATGTGTGCACCAGCCTCTCTGAAGAGGGAAAACAGAGCAGAGGGGAGGTCAGGAGTTTGACTTTAATCTTTCAAAGAACAGTGAAAGCATGAGGTAATTATGACATGTATACTGATTAAAATCAGTCCATAGTTTAACCACCTTGAGCTGTTTGATCAAATAAGTTTAAATACTTGGTCCGACAGGGTTAAATTACAATTTCAATGAATGCACTGTCACATCAACAGGACAATTACATCATCTTACCAACAAAGTATTTCATCATCTCAGGGGTGTGGTGGGGTGTTGGAGCGATACGCAGGAGCTCTTCTCCCCTGGCAACGGTGGGGTAGTTAATGGCCTGTACGTAGATGTTGTGGCGACTCATCATGATGTCACAAACCTCAGTATTTTTCTCTGCGTCTGACACCTAAAAACAACATAAGACACACATGATGATTAGGAAGGAGCCATTGGGGAGACAGACTAAGAACCTCTTAGTTAGGTTTTAGTTGTAATGTGGCTGTGTGTATCACTGTGTCTGTTTGAATGGCAGTAGGCCATAAATTACCCGGAGGGGGATGATGTGGCTGGGGCAGTGCACCACAGGCAGCCCCGAGTCCATCAACATCTGTCTGAGCAGCTTGACGTTGCGCTGGTGTTTACGTCTCAGTGTGCGACCCTCTTCCCCTTTGAGAACCTGGATGGACTGCCTGGCTCCAGCTAACAGCATCGGTGGCAGAGAGGTGGTGAAGATGAAACCGGCAGCGTAGGAACGCACTGTGTCCACCAAGGCAGAAGTACTTGCAATGTAGCCGCCCACACAACCGAAAGCCTTGCCTGGAAGAGGACATGACATACAGATGGTTATCCTCTCATATTATTTGATGCAACAGCACCAGAGACATCATTTTGGATCCCTTAAACCAAGATTCTTGTTTAAAAAGTCCCTTTAGAGGTCTATGCAAAATCTTCCCACGCTAATCTCAAACTAGATCTTTCTGAAATGGCAGCTGCAGGAGTACAAGAGCTGTAGAGCTCCGAGTTAGAAATAATTGTCCCTTCAGCTTGACAGCGACACACACAGAGCGTAATTCAATAAGAGCGCAACAAGAGCCCAGAGTCTCCTAGCAACAACAGAGCTGCCCCAGCTTCTTTAAGCCCACTGGCGTATTTGTGACACAGCTGAGGCCTGATCCTGAGTATAACAACAAATCAGACAACAACCAGATTCCTAATTTCTGAGAGCAGTTTTTTGTTTAATAAATAAAGAATACAACAAAATAAAAATGAAAAGATCAGTTCAGTGATAGAAGTAGTAATGGTTCAAGAACATTTAAGTCTGGCTTGAAAGTCAAAATAGCTCATATAATATTGAACAGTAGTGAGTAGGGATTTCATGCTGACCTAGTGTCCCTGAGATGATATCCATCTTGTGCATAACACCATCCCTGTCTCCGATGCCCCCTCCTCTGGCGCCATAGAGGCCCACAGCGTGAACCTCATCGACGAAGGTGATGGCCCCAAACTCGTGGGCAACATCGCACATCTCCTCCAGTGGACACACAGCACCTGTGTTACAGAGAGAAAAGTGCAAGCACAAACTTGGTCATTTTACTCTGGCCTTGCACCAATAACCTATGCTTCGTTTGCTAGACAACATTCAAATAGCTCAATTTGATCAAATGCTGGGATTTGTGCAAGTGCAACTTTCCAGGAATACATGTGGTAAAACACTGCAAACCAACCAGTAAATCCCCATTCCTCACAACTGCCACATCAGTGATTCCAGACATTTTGATCACAACAATGATGAACGGATGGGTGACCATCCTATACTAACCATCCATTGAATGGACGGTCTCAAAAGCCACGATCTTCGGTTTGGTGGGGTCTCCCTTCTGCAGCAGCTCTCGGAGATGGGCCACGTCATTGTGGCGGAAAATGAATTTCTTAGCACCACTGTTCCTGATACCCTGGATCATTGAGGCGTGATTTCCTGCATCAGAGTAGATCTCACAACCTAAAATAGTTCAGAGTGGAGAGACAGGTGAGAATAAGAAATGTTAAAAAATAACGTTAAAGTGACTAAATGCCTAACTATAAAATATACTTTAGTGTTAAATGTATTGTACAGTAAATGTATAGAACTCTTTTGTATACCAGGCAGCATCTTGGCTAGGGTGAAGAGGGTGGAATCATTGGCCACAAAGCATGAGGTGAAAAGCAGTGCAGCGTCCTTCTTGTGGAGGTCAGCCATTTCTTGTTCCAGTTCCACGTGGAATTTACTGGTCCCAGAAATGTTCCTGGTGCCTCCTGCCCCTGACCCATGTTTTCGTAAAGTATCCCTGGAAACAGAGGACAAATTTAGTTTTACCTTGTCTGTTTTTCTGAGGTCCCACAGAAAAAATGGTAAACATTTGAATGCCAGATGTAAGTTTAAGAGAGGGTAAGACTACAATAAATGGAAAATTTTCAATAATTAAAGCTGCTGAGTAGTAACTGACACCTTGGTTGAAGGTGTTACTGCTACACAGATCTGGGCAAGCTCAAACACGCCGCAAGGAAATGAAGAAAAACACAGGGCCCATGAGGTTTAGGTGTAATTTATGGCCAACTAACACTCTACACCCACACAAACAAAAGACTAGGTGTCAGGTTGTATTTAATTATTACGTGCCGTCTCTTCCTTTCTCAGTTTCTTTCTGTCTGAACTCTGCACTCCCAGTGGGACGAAAGGTAAAAAGTAATCGGAGAAAGTGAACATGCAAGAAAAATATTTATTCGTCAACGCATCTGAACCCAAGGGACTGAATCAAATGTATTTGTTCCTACGCCACGCACACAAACAGCCCCTTCAATACTCACATGATGGACTGCACGACCCGAGGGTGTCGACTCATGCCTAGGTAGTCGTTGCTGCACCACACGGACACCTCCCTCTTTTCTGCTAGAGAGCCTGTGAAGTCGTCGGCCATGGGGAACTCGTTGGCCAGGCGATTCACTGTCTTAAACACGCGGTACGTGTGGTCACTCTTCTTCTCTTCTATCTTCTTCTCAAAAAAGTCATCATAATGGAAGCGGGACACTGTCAGAAGAGGAAGACAAAGCTTGCTTAATATGGCTCAACACTTCTTGCATGTTGATGGATGAAGCAATTTCTAACCTGAAATCATTTCAGTTCATCTTATTCAAAAATATTTAAATTACCACTTAATATCAGAATAAAGGTGAAGTCGTTGCAAGTAGGATCACAGTTTGAGAGAGTGGCAGTTCTATCTCAATAATTTTCCATTTGAATATGTTGCCAGAGCACCAAAATAAAACTTACTACTGCCTGGCAAGTTGTCCTGCAGCAAGTGGGAGACCATTTTAGGTCGCTGTTTCAGGAGGGTCCTCATTAGATTAGCTGGCTCCCCTCCGCTTCCCTTAGAGGTACTGGCCAAGGACGGTTTCTTCAACTGGGCAGGGGGCACTTCTGATAAGGGCCAAAGGAGGAAAAAACAATAGCATTAAATTCTGTACAAAATAATGGGCAAAAAAAAAAAAGCATAGGCTGGTCAATTTCTAAACGACCCTTACCCTTCTGGACAGTGCGGACTTCCTGAACATCCTCTTGGAACTCCATGCTGACCTGACGGACCACACTGCTGTTCTTCTGGCCCATCTCAGCAGCCAGGAAAGGGCATTTTGAAGCCACCGCCTGGCCTGAGGGTGGGATAGGGTGACCAGCAGGCAGCTTGGTCTCCACTTCTTGTTTGGGTCCTGCAAGTGGACAAAAGGAGTTTTAGACCTCAGGTATATCAATTCTTAAAACCCCAAAACAATATCATATGTAGCAATAATTTAGTCTTTAAGTCAACTTGGATATTTCACTTCATGTAATGGCGATACAGTGTAAATTTAGATATTCAGGTTAAAAAGTTCATCACCCCTACCTTCAACAGCAGACATGGTGTCCTCAGTCTTCTGGTGGGAGGAGGATGAACAAAGGGCCCGTACCATTGAAGGGGCCATGGGCTTTGAGGCTAGCTCCATCATGATAGGGCATCGCTGGGCGTACACTACCAGAGATTTTTTAGGCTGCTGGAAGAAGGCCTGGGGCACACGAGTCAGGAACGGACATCGACGCACAATCACATCCATAATCAGCAGTTGTGATGATGATTGTCCAGAGATCTGAAGAAGACAGTTGAGACTTCATTGAAACATGTGCTGTGGACAGTTAGGTACTTCTTTCTATGTGCAGCAAAGAGCTGTTTTGCAGGCTGTCGTCTTAAAGGTACAGTACACCCAAAAATACAAAGGTGGTAATGTTTTTGCCCTTTTTACCTGAAATGCAAACAATCCATTCTAATAGTTTCAGTGTCATTTCGACACAGTAATACACACATTTAATTAAATGTGTCATTTCCCTTCTATGTAAGGTATGCAACTGTTGAAATGCAATGGTAGAGAAATTGTTCTCAGTGAGCTCTCAAATGAAGAAAGTGGAAAGATAATTTATTTTACTTGAAAATCTTTTAAAACGATTAGTACATTATCAAACTAGTTGTCATTAATTTTCTACTGATCGGCTGACCAATTAATCGACTAATCCTTGCAGCTCTACATCTTTGTTCCTTACATTCATGAAACATTTCTTCCGACGAAACCATCACTTTACAAGTGTATTTCTTTGACTGGATCAACTGTTGTGCTTATAGCAACAGAGGTCTCATCGTGACACAGTAATACGCGTTTAACAATTAAGTTTGGTTGCGTAAAACCGAAAAGTACATAGTTTACGTCTATCCCTGCTAACCCTACCCCCAGCTGGAGTCAGATTTACACATTCCTCGACAGAGTAATCACTCCCGTACTTTTTTCCACTTCAAGTTCTCGGGAAAAAGGACAACAGCCAGTAAAAGAGAAAAAAAATGTGTTTATATAATTGTGACTAATTTTATTTTCAAAATGGTCAACAGCCTACCTAAACGACTTATTTTGATGGTAATTTTAAAAATCACACTGAGTGTTGAGTTTTTCTTCTAATGAGTCAACCCACGAGTCTTGTGCAACAGAGAATCTCCAGTTGTGTCACACTAAAAACTGTATCCTGAACGATTGTGTGTGACCTTATCAAATATCCTTTTAACAATAACGTGTGTAATTTTACCGATGGAATAAAAATGAGGACTTTGACGCAACCCAGGAGCTACTGTTATTAAAAGCTCGACAATATTAGCCACGTTTAGTTTGCAAGTGCTCATAAGCCGATTGAGTTGGCCTTGACTGTCAACAGATTTAGCGGTTATTACACTTTCTGGGAGCAAGAGTCACGACTTGACTGTCTTTGACGTTAAATAACATTATTAATAAAATGATATATCACAGTTAAAGCGTTTTGGGAAAACCTAATCTAAGACAAGCTGAGTCTTTGCCCAGCTGCTCGTGATTCTAGCCGGTTGACCGGTCTTCACATTGGCTAGGCTGCTAGCATTAGCTCAGAAATTACAACCAGAACAGGAAACGATGCAGAAAATCAGAACTTACCTCTACAAAACTGCAAACTTTAAGGTCTAATCCTCTTTATCAGTCGTGTAGTTTACAGGAAAACAGTAGCACAGATACTGTGATGCTTGTTGTGAGGCGGTGAAGGTGATGAGCGCTTCGTTATCCTGCACTGAGGACGAACGAAAAGGACGAGGACGTGTTTGCGCTTATAAGAGCAACACTATGGACGATACCAGACGGAAGTCCCGCGAGATCTTATTCGTTTACGTCACAAGACATGCCAGGCTGCCATACGAGTTATGCACGTGATCAAACACTCTTCCCCAATCTAAGTTTGTGAATGATTTATTTAATATGCAGAGGTGGAAGAAGCACTGAAGTAAAAGTAGTAGTACCACTTAAAAAGTACCCCCCCCCCGTTCTCCCTCGTGATACGTAATAAATGGTTTACAATAGACTGTAATGAAGTTGTAAACAGATTTAGCTAACGTGTTTAATAATACACTTATTGACAACTATAACTCCTCCCGTTAGTGGATGCTGCTGTATAAGCAGATGATGAATGACAATATAGTAAAGAACACTATAATAATATGAAATAGTCTGTCCTCACGGGATAAGCTAGAAGCTGTTTATACACACTTAAATATGTCTTCAGTATATATATATATATATATACACTGATTGCACAAGATAAATACTTAAGTAAAGTTTACCTATACCTTCTTATTGGTTAGTAATTATCAATGTGTAAGCATCACTTAAATGTTACCATTGGTAAAGGTGAAGCTAATTTTAACTACTTTATTGCTGGGTAGCTCAAGCTATGATAATATGCCATGTTTTAATTGTTAATTAAATTTTGAATACATCTAAATCTTCAAAGTAACTAAAGCTTTAAATGTGGTGGAGTAAAATGTATATAATATTTAACTCTCAAATGATGTAGAGTAGAAATAGCATGCATATACAACATAAAAGTAGCCTACTCAAGTCAAATACCTTAAATCTGTTCTGTACAGGAGGGTCCTGTACAGTTGGGGTTCACAAGATCTTCTTCAATTGTCATATGTCCAACTTTTATCACAATCTAGTGTCTTTGAATGGATCTATCTACATGAATTCTTACTTTAGATGAGGACTTGAAAAGATTACTTGATGCCCTGGAGTAGAGATCTTCTGCACACTTGTGACCTCTGGTGTTGAAAAGGAGACATCGACCCTGAACAGGTTCTTGAACATAGATGTATACATGTGTGTTGAGTGACTGTATGTTAAGTCTGCTGGATAGATGAGAAAACATAATCTATGTATATGTGTGTGTGTTTGCATGGGTAATTGCTGAAGACCATTTGAAAACTAATTATAAAGGAGGTATCCACTTGAGGCACAGTGTTGATTTCCAACCTGTGTGTCTCAAACATTTTAGTCAAATTTGAAATTATATTCAGAATGCATTAACACTTACATATAAATATCGGATACAAAAAAATTTAACTTCACTAAGTATAACCGAACAGCACCACTCACTCCTGACCAAAATGACCTCAATTCACAGGCAATAGGCAAATATAAGCAAAGCTTATATTTAGCAACTGTAGCAAACAAACACATAAATAACAGATCAATAAACTTGGCTTCCTAATTGAAAAAAATGCTAAATTGTCTTCTCAAAGAAAGGAGCAAATAACTTAGTCTGCATAATTGATTTATAAAATCAATTTCTGTGACATCTGAATGTGTTTATGGAGTCTTGTGTCCTGCAGACCTTGGCACAAAGTTACTTCCTTTGCATGGACAGCCATGGTGTTTTGCTGCCCTCTACAGATCTCTTTAAGCATTGGCACTGTTTGCTGTAAGAGTTTACCTGTAGCTTGATGAGGCATGTTGTAGTTTGTTTTAATATACCAGAATAGCCTTCTCAGACTGAAAACAGCAACCAATCCAGATACAGATAAATTTAACATACTACGAAATCTTATAATGTATAGACTTGATTATTTAACTTTTTTTTTCTTTTTAAAAAATCTTTTCAGGTTTTTTTTTTTTTAATCCAAACTCGAGTGTCTTACTTTTATGTGGCAGGGGTGCAAGACCAGGAGAGGAAGCAGGAATAGAATAAGAGATGATGAGTGGAGTGAGAAGGGAGTGAAAAGCTAAAGTTAAGAGCAGAGAGGAGGAAAACATGTAATAAAGAACCAGGAAGAGAGGAGTGGAGAACGGGTGAGAAGAGGACTGAAGAAGTCTGGATTTGATGAGTGAAGAAGAGAGTAGAAATGGAGGAATGAAAGAGATAGGGAGGAAAAGAATGAAGGAGAGAAAAGGAAATGAGATGTGAAAACTTGTGGAGAAAGTAGGTGAGGAGCAAGAGGGACAAGTATGGAGGTAGATTTTTCTAAATATTAGTGTCTACAGATAGTGTAGACGAACTTTGCAGCTATGGTTGCCCGATCCGTGTGTCAAGATAGTCTTGCCCTCCCATTACAGCGTCCCCTTCGGTGGTAAGGATTAGGACAAGGGTCATAAGGGTACAACGTTAGGGTTAGGGGAAAAACATAAAAACGGCGTAACAGACCCCGCCATAACACCGGAAACTCGATTTGCTCTACGCATGTGCGAAAATGCTCGCGCATGCGTGACGCAAATCGGGTAATGACAGCAGCGGACCATCCGAACATATCAGACCAGACTTCCTTTTACTAGCAGTCGGAGTATATTCCCATTTTCTGCCCTGAATCCGGGAATCTCGAGGTAGCCATGGCGTCCGGCCTGTGCAGTGTTGTTGTCTTGGTTTTATGTGTGGCTCTGGCCCCTTCTGTATCTGGTGAGTTTGATTTTGAAACTGTAAACTGGCCTATTCACATCGTTTCTCACATTCTTTTAGGCGTTGTTTTGTGAACCGCGTATTTTAACAGTTAGCTCGGGTCGACATGTAGGGTTAGATACAAACCGGGCTAAACTCAGGGCGATGTCAGTGACGTTAGGTCGGCCACTGAGAGCCGGGTTATTATTATTTTAACATTACTTTGTCTCAACAGACTAATGGGAAATCAACTGAATCCGGTCTCTTTATTTGTAGTATTTGTTGGTCAACATTGGTCGAGAAAGTAAACACCAAAATACACACTGACCAATTTAACGTTTAGGGAGTCAGCTGACTACCCACCCTACCCAGTGCTTGGGTATTTAATGTCTATTCTTGTAGCTTTAGTCCACTATACTCTGATCATTTTAAATAAAAATAAGGCTGTCTTAAGAATTTCCATTTAAAAATCCGTTGTCTATACAGTATAATGTAGCCATGAAATAAACACTGCCCTCATGAAAGGTATAATGTTCAAATGTTATTTAAATCGTAATTAGTGTTGACTTGTATGGTATTGTATTGAGAGGTGTCTCTGTTATGTACTCCACCTTCGTTGATATAAATGTGGTTGGACAGAACACGAGCACGCAACATAATTCAACAGCACCTCAAACTACAGCCCCCGAAATAACCATAAAGCTGAATCAGCACCTCTCTAAACGTGTCTAAAACATTACATTACAACATTACAACAACATTATAATCTTCACGAATGTAGCTTAGATTTTTTTTAAAATTGATTTTAGATAGGTGTACCATATAAACTGGCGACTGAGTGTATATAAGGGTGAACAAAGTGACCTCTCTGTATAATGCAATGCAGTTAAACGGCACCACTAACTACAAATTACTGCAAATTACCATAAAGGTGAACCAACGCTTCTCTAAAACAGTTTCAACAAAGACATATGTATGATTTAGTTATTTTGTGGGTGTTGAGCTGAGTATAAATGCACATTATAACTGAACAGAGCCCAGCAACATATTTGTCTTTTTTTTTTTGTCCAAACAACAGTCCAAAACTCCAAGATATTCAGGTCATTAACATATATTATTAAGAAAAGCAGCAAATCCTCACATTGGAGGAGATGGAAGTAAAGAATATTTAGCATTTTTGCTTGAAAAATTATTGAAACAATTAGTCAATTTTAAAACTAATTTTCTATCCATCAACAAATCCGTTAATTGTTTCAGCTTTATTAGAGTGTCTTAGACAAGATAATATATTCCAGAATTACCAGTGATGCCTTTTTTGTAAGTGGGTTCAGGGATATGTGTGCGCTACTCCTATTTTACCTGTCTCTGAATTAAATCACTTTTCATGTTTCACTTTTCCTGCCTGTCTCTGCTTTTTTATCTCTGCTCTGTTACAGCAGAGGACAATTACTGTAAGTCCTACACAGATATAACCAACACCTACATTTCATCGCAATATTGCTTCCCGAGATATTGCTGTGGTTCCTGCCAGAACAGATACTGCTGTGAAAGAAAATACCTGGAGCTTACTGAGGATGAGCAAGATGATTGGTATTCTCTTCTGTTTTACTCTGTACTAGTTGAGGAGTTGCCTCTTACTTCAGTTCACATTGTTGTGTGTGTTCTCTCTCCTTTTTCCCGTGTAATCACAGTAGAGATGTGGTTGCAGCCCATTATTCACAAAACTTAGAGTAAAGAAACAGGAAGTAGTGTCTTCCTGTGCACGACCACCAGCATGAAGCAACAGTGTGAACCAGCTAAAACTTGCAACAAAAGACTTTCACTTACGGATTCATAAAATACCAGCTTTTGTAGCTTATGTGCCTGATGTAGGATTGACATCATTCAGCTGTTATATTATTCTATACACACGAATGGCAACATAAATATTTTTAATTAATTCATTTTGTCTTTGTTTTCCTTTAGTACTTTTTCTAGTACTTACCATCATATCAACCCCTTGCCCATCGTCCTGAGTATAAGTTTTCTTGTCGTCATCGTGCTCATCTTCATCTGCTGCTGTGTCTGTCCCTGCTGCTGCCTGTACAAGGCGTGCTGCAAGCCACGACGTAAGTACCCCTTCATAAACAATTTTGCTGACTGTGGCTGTTGATGATGCTTTTAGATTTAGAACTGGCAGCTCTTTGGCCAAGAGTTCAGCTACCTTGAAATTTACAATAGCCAATGTTTCAGAAGCTCAGAATGGTTAGTGGTCTGATTTTTTTTTTTTTTTTTTGGTACATAGGTCTACACAAACATTTTTGTATCAGTTAGGCACTGATGCCTCATTTTGTTTGGAATTTTTCTCAATAGTCTTACTGTTTAGTAGCCATATTGTAAACACCAGAAATCCCCTCAAATTTCCACTTATGATGAAACGTATTCCACTTCTGTAGAGGGATTTAAGAAAGATGTAATTTTGGTGCAGTCCAATGTTGCTGCTAAAGTAACTACCGGGTTACAAAAAAGATCTTGAAGGGGTAGTTCAGCTTTTTTAATAATAAGGTGGCATGAGTTACTTATCATTCATGGGGTTATGAGAAATGACAATATAAACCAGAAGATGATATAAATGTTGTCTACCGTTATAGATTTTATCATACAGTTGATACTGTATCTATCCTTTCACTATCTCCGGTTGTATTGTTTACCAAAGTTTAGCCAAATCCTGTTAAGTCTACATCCTGGATCTACCTAATCAGCAAGTTAACACAAATAGGAGCAGGTGTTTAAGCTAAAAATAAACTTATATAGAAGATGTATAGGGGAAATGTAAGGAAGTAACTTGATCTGAAAGGCATCTAATTTACTGGAATACCACAAAACAAACATCTATTTATTTCATCCAGTTTTCCGATTGATTTACCAGAACGTCACTATTAAAAGATATACCTTGATATCACAATATAAAATTACAGATGCTAGAAGATTTTATCACTATTGTCACCTCCTGACTCATAGAGATATGATCCACAGACACACGTTCAGTCGTTTGGATGGAGATATCCTCATTAGCTGGTGCTTTGTCAGACAAAGAGTGACAAATGACCCAGGTACCAAAACATAATTATGTAAACAGGTAGTTAATAGCTAAAGCAGTAAGTCATATATTGACAGCTTGTAGCCATGTGCTGCTGCCTCTGCAACATGTCGCTGCTCATGTGCAGGTTTCCTGCACACAAGCAACATGTTTTTGAGTTGCTGTCTGGCTGTTGAGACCTTCTCTACCTACATATGCATGTACTGTCTGATTGTTTTCCTCTGTTTAAAAGAAGTCAAACTCTTGGTTTCCAGTGTGTTGGAGTGTTTGTCTGTCTAGTTTGCAAAGCAGAACATGAGGGGACTCATCATTTCAGGACTGTTGGCCCACCCACCGCATGACTTTCATTACTGCAGTTGCTTGGTCTTAATAACAACGCAGACTACAGGAAATGGAGTACAAATGAGCTAATGCTTCCAAAATCACAATGATATGCAAAGGATACGTGGCACTGATATCAGTTACAAAGAAGTACTTCATTCATTTAAGTTCAGCGCGGTGAAATTCTTCATTTGATATTTGTGTTTGTCATCATTTGATATGCTGTGCAAAGTTTCACTTGGCTTTTGTGGTGAGCAGTGTATCCCACAGGTTAATGTTGCAGTGTAGTCGTCAGAGAGGGTTGTTGTTTGAATTCAGACCAAACTTGAATGCTTTTTTCTGCTGTGTTACGAGTCAGGGCCTGTATATTTGCAATGCTATGAGTAAGAGCATAGATATGATTGAATAAATGTTCTGTAAATGTAAACGCCAGCTTTACGATGCTTAAAAAGCAGGGTTTATGGGTCTTTAAAGTTCTGATCAGATTGTCTTTATTAAAGGATAGTCTGGTGATAGTCTGTATTTTGTCAACAAATCCCATGAAAAGACCAAAACCAGCAATGAATTGATCCTACTAAAAATTGTTGCCTGTGTTGCCAGACACATAACACATTAATAAACAACATTCACAGAGTGACATGTTCTTTTGTTACAATGAACATGGGTTCTGTAGTTTATTTTGAAATGATCCCACATACACTGTCCTTCTGTCATAAATACTCACTAGTGCACCAAACCACGTCTGAAAATAGTCCCCCAAAAATTTACAATTTACTCCTGTTTAAAAACAATTTCCTTAAAACTACAGTGCCCAGCTATTTGAAGAAATTATTTGACTTTTTTAAAAATAGAAATATACATGTCTTACCAGTTTGTTTGTTTTTTGAAAGGATTATATCTACAGTAAAGGCCAGTGGGCTTGTGGCTGAATGCCACAGACAGGGTGGGGAAGTTGGAAAGTTTTGAGAGGAGAACTAACACATTGTTGGCTTTAGTCTTTTCATGGAATTTGTTGTCACTATCCCTATCCTTTAAATGATAATACAACTTATATTAATCTGTAAGTACTATATACGGCTATATTTACATCTCTTAAATTACAGTAACACCCATCTTTATATAGTTTTCATTAGAATCATCATTAGAATCATCGTAAACAGTTTTAGAGGTGTAAACATGAGCTGTGGTGTGCTTGTCTGCTGTCTCTGACATGGGTACTTCAGACAGTCTCTATTTTAATTTTCCACCAGAATTTTGGTTAGTGTCCTTGTTGTCCTATGTGGAGGTGTTTAGGTGTGGCGTCTGAGCAGCAGACATTAAGCTTTAACTGCTTCTTGGCTGTGACCACTCCTGCTTTAGAACAGCTATCGTGTTCCCACAAGACTCTTTCGTTTTTGAGACAAGACGTCAGAATCAGACAGGTTAGTTGAACATCTCCAGGAAGTGGGCTTAGTTTTATGACGTTAGAAACACTCACATGGTTTGCAACCAGGCTTCTGCCTTTCACAGTTTCATCTACATCACATGCTGATCTAGAGTTCAAGTCTTCATTTTGTCTCGGTCTACCAAATTTCTTTCACTACTAAGAGGTTGAGTAATGAACTAAGACAGTGACCCTCATGCGTGAACATTTTTAGTATCCTAAACCTCACTACTTTCTGTGAGGTGTCAGAGTAGGAGTCCAAGTCAGATTCACCAAACCCCCTTAACTGGACAAAGTTTTTGTAGATCGCGTGTTTCAACCTGATGAATGTCACCCGCTCATGAGGGGTTGTCATCATTTACATAACCAGTGTCCTTTAAATTCCCATAGGAGTCGACCCGTTCCATCCCCTGTGTTTCTGTCACAAAAATATTACCAAAGAGTAAAAAGAAGTACTTCACACTGCGGAGCTCCAAGTCCTGCTTTCGGAAATCAGGAGACAAAAACATGACAAGTTTAGCAATTTCCTTGGAGGTGTTAGATTACCCAAAACAGTAAGAAACTATTAGTACTCTTATCCACGACATGTCATCAGATCAGTGGCATACTGTAACAGAGATAAAGAGATCGCACTTCATATGAAATACAAATAACAAATATTATAGGCAGGTTCAATAGAGGATGACATTGCACAACATGTTAATTTGATGAACAGAATATAAATTTTGCATCAAGTCTGTCTAAGTTATGTTTTATTTTAGTTAATATTGGAATCATATTTAAAGTCCAAATTCAGTCAGATTAAGGCGCTATGATTTCAGGTCAAATGAGCGTGTTTTCCTCCTTTGAAGAAAGGCAGACTGTCCGTACAGGATTAGTACGACAGGTCTGGACTACTTGTGAATTTCACTTGTATCTAAAAGAAAATACGAGAGAGAGAAAATTACAGATTCTCTTAGATCGCTCGTACAAGCCACTTTAGATTGAATCTGTGGCGGGTCTTGAATGGGATCCCCTGTGCTTGGTCAAGACCAGCATGTTGGAAGGAAAAACACAGACAGATGCAAATATGTATTGGGCTGAGTGTTTGATATTGTCAGTCTAGTTGATGACTCTTTGACCACTCGCAGTAAGTATACCATGTGATATTTCCATGCCTTTTTCTGAGCTCTTTGTAATCAGTGACAGACAGCCTCTGTCCACTGCTCTCTCCGTTACAACAGGGTAGATTTCGTTGCAGTTTATGTCTCTTTAGTCCTTCTTGCCCTTAACCCATTATTCCTGCTGCCAGATTTCTATTCACAGTTATTAAACTAGATAGCACTTATGTTCACCCTTTGATTCACTTCTTTAAATGATTCTCTTAAAAATTCCCCACAGTGGAAAAAAGCACTCGAGTTGTGTGAGTGTGTGAGTGTTTGTGTTGGCACTCAAGCACGTACATTGTTGGTAATAATACCCACTCTTGCACTTCCTGTCAGTTTGGTTCTTTCAGCCCACTTGCGCAGGTTGTGCCAATGCGTAGACTAGGCTCTGGCAGAGAGCAGCAGTAGGCAAAATCACAAGCAAGAATTTGGATTCCCTGACTCGGGCTGATGCATGTTGGGATCACATCCAGGAATGCAAGAGCTCCACCTCGTGTGACTCATTGTTTCCATGACAACCACAGTAGGGAAAACTTAAGATCTTCCCACGTCATTTACAGGAAGTGGTCATGATGCCTCCCCCACTCCCACAATGGTGGTGGAGTGACATGCCCACACACGCGCACACACGCACACGCACACATCTGTCTTCCCTCAGGTTTTTTTTGCCGTCTTTCAATTTCAGTTTCCCCGTAAGGGTGAGGGCTTGGTTCTGTATTTATCTACATTTGTGTCAATTAATAAGTAACATGCTCTCCCTAACAGTGGTGGTAAAAAAAAGCCTAGCTAGTCCATATTAAATGTATTTCTCATCTCTTTCTGTGTTGTGTTTTTGGCTTCAGCTGTGGTAGCAACAACCACCCACACAACAGTGGTCACCACTTCTCCTCAGCCGTACCCCCAGCAGTCGACTTCAATGCCCAGTCAGCCTCATTCCTACCAGGGGGCCCAGTATTCGCCCTACCAGCCCATACCAATGCAGCCAGGATATGGAACCCAGCCCATGCCTCAGGGCTACGGAGCTCAGCCCATGCCCACGATGCCTTACTCGGGACAACTGTTCACACCAGGACCACCTCCAACATATCAGGAAGCCAGTGAGTGTTACAAAGGGTGAAAATATTACAGGTGTCATGGGGATAAAAGCTTGTTGTCCAATCAAGGACAACTTGACCACCAGTATTAATATTGAGAGCAAAAACGTGGTTAAAAACACAAAAATAAAAAGTAGCCATTGAAAATGAGAATGAAGGTGAACATTTTTCATCAAGCAAACGGGCAAATCGAGCAAAATGGACAAATGAATTAATATCTGTTTTAATGCAAAGTCTTCTTCAACCTGAATGCATCTGTGGAATTACACATTGAAACTCTTGATTGGTAAAATGTGTTGTCCTCCACCCAAAACAACTCTTCTTCAGAGGGTGATTTAGCTGCTAGGCTAACGGGCAGAATCTTACATTCTGGAACACAATGTCTCCGTCTATAATATTATCTATTATAATCGTTTATATATAAGAGCTGTCTGTGTACTTCATACACGACTTTAAGAGGGCTGTGTTTCTCACACAGAGCTGTGGGGAACTGACAGGGATGAAAGTCTTTTAGGAGTAACATTATCATTACACAAAGTTGATGATTGCATAGTGTTATTTTAGAAACACACAGCATGCCATAGAAAAGCACCCTTTAACATAAGGTAATGACACATTACAGTGAAAATACAATTTGGGAGCTTCAAAATGGCTGCAATCGGAAGCGGAGGTGGTATAACTGCTGCCGGTATACACTTGTGTCATGTCCGGATTTTGTGAAATAGTAAATGATCCATTTATGGTTACTCTGCTTGACAAAACTGAAGTTGTGGTTACTGTCTAAGCATTTTCAACCCTTTCATCCTCTTACCATGTTTTCTTTCTGTGTCCAGCCGGTCCCGCCTACCCTCCCAAACAGATGCCTTACAGCCAGGCTGCGTTCAGCCCCGGCCAGCCAGCGTACCCTATACAGCCTCCCGTCCAGCCACAGCCCAACGCTCCGCCCGCACACACAGACTACCATAACCAGCCTGCATTCAACCCAGATTATGTTGCACCATAGACTGGATAATGAACCACAGTGCCACACTCTCAGCCACTTTAAACATGCTGCAGAACTGGAAATGTGTGATCTGAATCAATATGAGAGTTCTTCCTGTGCGTCTTGATTCATGTGTTTCAGTGGTTAAACATGGAAATTTAACTACACATATGTAGTTGTTGAAGTGCTGTTGAAGAGTTACCACGTGAAAAATGTTGATACCTCTTGACTCGTATTGCATGGACTTATACAAGAGGTGAGATTACTTTTTGTTTTTATATTTCTTAATGGCTCCATCATAGTCATCTTGGTGAATTAACCATAAAACCACTGAGTCGGATTTTAAAGAGTAGATAAAGTGATTGTCATCAGGCTACTGAACATGCCTCAACATCTCCCTCCTAGTCCTTGTCTATACAGTGCACTGGCTGAACCTGCTTGACCTCTTTAATTCACCATCTGCAATGATTGTCGTCTTACTCAGTGGTCAAATTTTGGAGGAGTTGTCAGTGTCCGTGGCCATAATTTAATTGCTCACTTTCCAGTTTACTTCAGACCAGTAAAGTGCTTCGAACTTTGTTTTTCATGTACTTTCCCAGGAAAGCGTGTAATGCTTCATGTGTTATACATCTTAATTGGGGTAAAATCAAGTCCAAAATATGTATTACTTCTCACTGGAGGCTTTATGATTGTCAGTTGACTACCGATATTCAGAGGGTATTAGGGTCTTCTTTTAACCCCCCAGCAAAAGGGAACATTCATAATTTCAATTCAACAAAGTAAGCCTGGTGGCACACAGGGAAAGTTCACTTGTTCATTTGTTGTTTTATGTTTTTTTTTCTTTTCTTTTTTTTATTCATTGTTTTCATTTGCCCATCTTACAGCTGTGCAGGTGTTACTGAGCTAAAATGCATCGGCAGCTTTGAATCAATAACCAAAGGAGATTCATTACTTTTATTGCAACCAAACATTCACATATTCTGCAATTAACACAAATGTTATACTTAAATGCAAGAAACAATTGTGCCTTCTTAGCCATATGACTTTTATGAAAGAACAGTGTGCATGTCATTTAGAGCACTTTAAAACCTTATTATGTCTTTATTCTTGAGTCTCTTTGTTTCTTATATTTTTGTGCTAGTTACACTTAACTGTTCTCACAAAGGCTTAGATTTAGCCAAACGTTCCACAATATTTTTCAGTGTGCCGTGTTCAACATTACTGCCATCAAACTATGTAGCCTCACTTCTCTATTTCTTATACAGTACTGTGTTATTTTGCTGTGATATTTTCTCTTGTCATTGCCATCACCATTGCCTTTATTAGATAATAAGGATTTTGGAAAAATAATCTTAAGGTTTTTTTTTTTTTTGTATCTAAAAGCTAAAGTAATAAGCCTTGTCATGTTTGTTTTCTTTGGTTAGTGACTTTTCAGCAAAGACATCGCTTCCTCTTTCTACTAACTGAAATTACTTGAAAATAGTTTTACTAAAGTGACCTTTTCCTTGTAGATAGTCACAGCTCATGTGATAGACTGATCTTTTGAGTCACCCTGTTGCCTGATTTCTGAACTTCCTTTGCGATTTTGGTTGTGGTCAAAGAAAATAGTATCTAACATATTGCATTATATGCGAGTATCACGGGTGCTGATTTAAGAATGACTTCCAGCCACATCTATGCTGTGGCTTATTTTACCCTCTTGACATATGAGAGACCACACGCCAGCTAATGAAAGGGGGCCAATGACGGCTAACCACTTGCAGTTTGCAAAATAGTTTATCTGTGAGGAGGGGTTTTGTGCATGGGTTTCCTACATCAACCAATCAGTTTCTGTATTTCATGGCAGGCATGCCTTATGACTCAGATCTGTCTTTATAAATGTGTTCTGCCTCTGATTTTAGTCTTCTGGCCAGTGTTGATTCTTCAAGGTGACTTAAGTTGGAGTGTTTTTATTTGTGTGTGTGGATTATAGCCATTCATGTTCCATCTGTTTCTCGGCCAAGAATAGTTGTCATTGATGCTTGTATGACAATATATGTACATGACTTTTATTTTGTTAAAAACCCTCCACTTGTCCTTTAGAGTTCAATAAAATATATATTTTTGCTTTCCCCAACTGGTTATTGAATTTGCAGCAAAATGGTAAATTAGTGAATACAGTAAAAAAGCACCGAAGAAATACAAGTTAGTTGAAGGAGGGAATATAATTATTCAGAGTAATTCCATGAATTACAGGTCTAATCAACAAATAATTTCCCAAATGTTTTCTAGAAAAAAAGTAAGGTACTATATAATTTGGTTTTAATTCTGGAGAAATTAGAGACAGTGTCCAGTTGGTATGTTTAGATTTAATTCTTCCAAATAATTGCTAGTGTAACTAAGAGAGGCTTTTTGTAAGAGCAGAACATATGTGAAGAATAAAGCTGATAAATGGAACTATATTACAAGTGCTAACATGCACAAGGGACAGATCACAGGACAGTGGGTGGAAGCAGATAAAAATACTAATTCAAAGTCAATTTGGGTGGAGTCACATGAATGTATTGCATCCACATGCTGTATTGCTCAACTGAACAGGAAGAACATTTAACAATGCCAGACATGCCTGTGGCTTGAGTTTCTATATGAGTTGTTTTCAGTTTCATCCTTTATTACCAGTGGTGTAGGAAGTTTTAAGATCCTTTTAAGTAAAAAACACAATGTTTCAAGCAAAAGTTTTGTGTTGTATTGTATATTCAAAATGCACGTAAAGTATAAAGGTATTCAGACAAGGCAGACAAATGTGCATCGTATGCGTTACGCAATTAACTTCAGTTACATCCCCAGTCTACAGGAAGCCATTTGGCAGGAGAGACTAAAATCAGTTATGAGGGGAGGATTCTGAGGCCCGATGATCCCAGGACTCTTGGCGTCTTTCCAAATATCCCACCTCCACTGACTGACTTCATTATGTAGTCCGACATCATTAGAGGCCTTGGTTATGAACAGCTAAAATTAAGTGTACATTGTATATACATTTTCTGCAAACAAATCTGAAGGTAGTAACTGATGGTGTGGCCCCGGTCAGTGTTTCTGAAATGGTAAATTACAGGTATTCCTGCTCATCTGAAGTACATGCTCATCCAAAATGTACAAGGACACGTGGGGTAACTTGCTTATGCACGTGGCTTCCGTCATGCCTCAACATTTGTTTTCAGTGTCTCTTTTGGCATTTCCCTACATCCTGTGCACCATTGAGGCACACCCAAACCGTGGATGCACAGTATAAACTTTAAGACAACTTCACTGAGTAAATCAACTCCAAATGCAACTAAATCAAATACACAGCCATGTTTGTAACCTTCGGACCTCCTCTATCCTCTCCACCGTGAGACCGAGATTTCTGTGGTTTGTGGTTGATGGCAAGTTACCACTTTCTCAGCCTGTTTGTCTGTTTGAATTTATTATTGCAACACCTTTTTTTAAACCTGTTGTCTTAGCCAGCTCACTTAAGAATAATGGTTTTAATCTTAATTAGGCTTTGAAATAAAAGAACGAGAAAAAAAGAATTTCTAGGGTTCAGCAGTAGTTAGATTTAATTTGAATGCAGCAACAACTGCTGCAACAAACTACCACAAGTGTTTCACATGAAAGGAATGTTGCTGGGTTACTTGCGACAGGGTGGTACAGGCATACAGGTTGAAACGGTTGTCTCAGTGTAGTCGGAGTCCAGAGTTCCTTACCACACTACATATATCAGTTATGGTTTCAAGTGTCTTATCCAGTCTTGTGTGTGTTTTGTGTGTGATCCTGCTCCCGGCTGTTTGGGGTGAGTTTTATTTTGGTACTTATTCATCAGGTTTAGGATGTTTAGGACTTCGTCAGTCATATGTCGACAGTCACCGAGCGAAGCCAACATGATCCACTCGAGTTACACTAGATAATAATCACATGCCACAGTTTAGTAACTGCAACTTTGACTTTACTTCTCGGGAGGATCACTGGCAGTGACACTTGTTGTCGAGTTTAATTCATCAGTTCATATTACATATGCTAACTCCTTAATCTCTCACCCTCCACCCACTCTTCAGCATGACCCTGTGTTTTATGTCTTACAGCTGATTACTGTAGCGGCTATAGGGGCACGGATGGTCTCTACCATGATCCTCTCCAATGTGGCTCACAGTATTGCTGTGGAGACCTGAACAAAATATACTGCTGCAGTGAACAGGAAAACCGTTTATTTCAAGAAAATAAAGAAGGACATTTTGAAAGGTGTGCTCCTGTTTTGAACCCGTGTTTCTCTCTCCATGATTTAGAGATGAAAAAATGTTTAAAAATCAATGTCACTTAAAAAACATGGTTTTCTAAAGCAGTTGCATCAGTTCACTGGCTCATTACCTCTGAATATTCTGTTTTTAAAAATATGATTACTTTAATCTTTATACTTCTAACAACGGCTGTTTTCTGTGCTTTTTCCCCAGGCTTAGCAGCCGCCCCGTTATTTCTGCAATTATAGGGAGCATTGCAACTATTATTATACCCATTTTGGTCTGTGTGATTCTCATCATTTGCTGTGTCTGTCCCTGCTGCTTGTTATACAAGAAGTGTCGAAAAAGACGCAACGGAATGCAGCAAAGTAGGACAAATTATTGGTTACAGTTTAGTTTGTGCAGGCTGCTATACTGTAAAACTCGATAATGCACTCACTATGCAGCTGATAACAATTACATTTAGGAAAAGTTCTACATTTTGGGGAATACACTTATTTGTTTTCTTGCTATGAGTTAGATGATACCACTCCCATTTATGTACACTAGGCTAAATACGACGTTAAGCCAGCAGCCGTGCTAACTTTTATATTTGTACTTCATTCATGTCGTGTTGTTTTAAACTGTAATTACAGCGCAGTCAAGTGGGAAAAACAGTTCATGTCAGCCGCCTACATGTAACTCCAAGGCAGAGACATCAGGAAAATCTAACAGCAATGATATCTCCTACTTGGTGAAAAGAAATGAAAACAATCTGTCGCCAGAGTGGTTGCAAATACACCAACAATGGCAGCTACATTAATGTAAAATCCAGCACTAACACTAATACAATCCATTTAGCTAATTTTATAGGGCCTTCACACTATTTGTGTCTCTATCACTTGGTAATGAGCTGCAACACACAACAACAATGCAGCTAATTTAGGCTACTTATATAGTGTGACCTAAAGGTTAGCACTAGGGCTAACCATCTCAGAAAAATGTGTCAACACTCAAGGCGGAAATAAAGGGTGTTCTTTCCATTCTGCAGACCCTGTGTGAACACAGCGTTAGCAACAAGACCTGATGCAAGGGGAAATAGCTAGTTTGGCTCCGACCAACGCAACAAAATCCAACCAAGCTGCACCTGTACAGCCCCACTATGTTTAATGCGTACAATCACAAATTGCTATTTTTTAAGCAGTTATGCATAGGCTTATCTCTTTACCTGTAACACTTGCTAGTCAACCAGTGTAGACTCCAGGAAGTCCTGACCAAGACATTGTCCAGTGCATAACCACCTGTAAAACAGAAAAAACACATGATATATGAAGCGTTACTTAGTGAGCTTTTAGAGGTGCTGGTAGGTGAATTTCTATTGGACTGAGCCTCTCAACTCTTGGCAAGAAAGCAAATATTGTACTGTATTTCCCAAAACTGAACTAATGTGAATCTAACTAAACTAAATCTATGACTTTACCTACAGCTGTGATAACCACCACTGTAGTGAACCCATCCCAGCTTCCACTCACACCCTTTGGATACGAGCCATCCCACCCAGGCTACCAGCCTGTACCTGCCCTGCATGGATATGGAGGCCCACCCATACCTACAGCACCACCACCTTCATACCTGGAATCTAGTGAGTTCTGTAAACTTCTGATTCCCATTAAGAGATCAGTGTTCGTGTTTCTTACCGACACTGACAGCAATACTCAGTTTTAAAGGACAGGTCTGGTGAAATTCTTTTTTTGTCATACCAAAACCAGAAATGAATTGGTCCAAGTATTATATAAAATTGAGTGCCCAGGTATTTTAGGAGATTATTTAGAATTCATTTAGACAAAAAAAAAAAAATAATATATATATATATATATATATATTTCTGACATGTCTTAAAAGATTTATGTCTTCAGTGGAATAGGCTTTGGGCTGAGAACAGCAGATGGGATAGAGAAGTATTGTCATTGAATATGTTGACAATAACCAAAATAAAGAATAACACCTTTATTAGAAAACTGGGAAAGCAACACAATTATTCAGTAACAACAAACCAAATATTTGTTTTTGTCTTTTCAGCTTATCCAGGTCACTCTCCAGTTCCATACCCTCAGGGGCAGCCGATGTACCCCCTCCCCCCTCCTGGCCAGAATTATCCCCCGCCATCGCATTTAGACGAACTCGTACAGATGCCCTACAACCCCTCTTATAGGCCAAACCCCTGAACTAGATAGATAACCTGATCACTGCATGGTGGTTGTACCACTATTCCCATGGCAATGTGTGGATGATTGTGTGTATTGGATTGTGTTTATACAGCTTTGTGAGATGTCAAATTAATTACAACTGGTGAAATTTTATAGTAATGTATCCATGATTTAAACCAAACTACTAATAATCTTTGCTGTATCTTGCAGCTGCTGCTTTTTATGTGTAGACCTATATGAAGAACTTCAGGAATTACTAGTTATTTAGTATCCAATTTTAAATGATGATCAATTTTAAATTGAAGTGTTGAATGTTGAAAAATTCTAAATTTCAGGAGAGAAATACAAGTATCAAACACACATTTCAAGTCAGGAGAGACAAAAAACATAAAAACAATTATTGGATAAAAAACTGCAAATGCCTTAAACATGAACACAAAAATGAAGGCAATGTTTATTCAGAGAATTATTTCTCTGAAGAAATATCATTACACTGAGTTTATGTTTATTCTTGGACAACTGAGGAGTTTTGGGATTTCCTCCTATAAGAGGCAATTTAAACTGTTGTGTTGTAACTGTTGAAATTATGAGGAAACACTATTGATGCACTATTTAAAACAGCACTATGTAAGAAAATACAACTAAAATTTAATTAAGTGTTGTTTGTCATGGAGTGTTGTTCTTGCAGATGATGATGATGATGATGATGTTGATGGGTTATGTGTTTGACTGTGTCCCTGTGAGCTGGTGATTCATGTCTTTATTTTACCTTGAAGTCCAATTTATTTTGTAATAAACCCAAACTGCCACTAGAGGTCGCCTCTGCTCCACTTCTGTATATAAAAGGGAAACAGTGGAACACACTATGCTGCAAGCCGGTAGTACACAGTACTGTTATCAATCAGATTGTCTTAAATGCAAAACAACAAACCTATGATTCTGACAAAAAGGCAGCCTCATTACGATTAAGCGCACTTCTATTTCTTGCAGAGGTCCAGGATTAAAAGCCCAGGTGACTGTATTTTAACCACCTGATGTACAGGATATGTGGTTGGCTGTCCTGTTTCATTTTGAGGGGGTAAATAAGAGGGTAATCCTCTAATGTCTTTAATTACTGTAATAAGATATAATTTTTCAAAAATTACACAGTACTTGCACTGAGTGAATCTACAGTGAGTAGAGTTAAGTTAAGTGAGTCGCATAGGTCTTATAAAACCAACAACATTTTTTGGGCTGTGTAACCTACAGCAATCTCCAGAGATAGTTAAGTACAACTCTTTGCTTTTTCAGCTCAAGTGAAGTACATTTATTCTCTTTTAGGGATACTTGGATTATTAAAACTTACTTTTTTAAACTTACCTGAACCCATTTTGGTTTTGTGCTTGTACTTTAAGAAATTGTAATAGCTATAATAATACAAGGTTGATAATACCTATGGTGATTATCGCTTGTATGGAGTACTGTATAATACATACACTTTTTATTGATTTTAAATAACTGCGACATGAAAAACCTTTCTAAAAGTTCTTATCTATTTCATAATAACACTGCAGATGAAGCAGAAAATGATGAAGAAATAGGCCTTCTTCACAGTAGACATTTTGGCTTGTAGCAGTATAGCACAGGTGTTAATAACATTAGATGACTCTGTTCTATCAGTGAACCAGCTTGAACAATACCATGACCCTGAAACTTGTTTTTTTTTTTAATTTCGAAACTGTTTGCAATATGTTTCGCAACATGAGCAATTAGTCCATTTCACATGTGGTGAAATCCAATGATTTACTTTCTCTGGTTCCAGATTCTCTGGTTTTGTTTCTACTAATGCATCAAATAAATGGAGAAACTCTGTCATTTATGACATTGCTTCATGAATCATCACAATGAAATCCATAATGTTGTAGCTAAATATCAAAACCTACAGGCAGTGTGATAAAACCACTGCACTCGGTTTAGCCTCTTCCTTTGGGATCATGTGCAATAAAAGGCCAGAGTGGGCGTGCTTGCATTTAATCCAGTAATAACCATCACCACTCCCTCTTATGGAAACCTGCACTATCCATTAATCAATACGGTAATAGTGCTGACTGCGGCTATCTCAGTCATCGAAGTGACGGGGGACTAAAACGGGAAAAATGAACCTGCCCGTATGCTGCATGCCGTCTAAAATAAGCTCTCTCCTTGAAGTGTGGCTCAAACTGCTAATGAGCACTTGTGTAGGGATGCCAGAGTCACGGACAATGTGGCAGATAATCTTTACAGCCAGCCATCTTCGCCTTCATTCTCTACATCCCTTTCTTCTCTGCTCTCCTCTGTCCCTCCCTCTGACTGTGCTCTCCACTGTCTGAAGGCTTTCTTGTCTGGCCTCCTGCCTGAGCTGCCATTAAGATGCTTTCAGCATTTTTCTCGACATCCCACACCATTCCTCTCTTCCTTTTCCTTTTCTTCTGCTCTGTGGAATCCTCTGTGGTATTTATATCTCACATCGGAGCTGCCCAGTGCATAGATAATGGACTCACTGTGTTATTGAATATCAGTTTGATCAAGTTTTGCTGCTATGAGTCAGTGAGTTGTGCGTGGGAGCCACTGCTGACAAAAGCACAAACTCCCCAAAGTGTGCCTTTGCCCTGGCCAAGATGAGCCAAAGAGATACAGACATGCTGAACTTTCCAACATGCATGGAAACACAAACAGACATGACATTATTTATATTTGGATATTTTTAAATCTGCTCCATTTGTAAGGATGAGTGATAAGAAATTTCCAACATTTTTTTTTTCCATTACTAAAGATATGAGATAACAAGGCTCCATTAAAAGGTACAAAATATTGAACTTGCAAAAGATTGAACTGAGTTTTGTTTTTATTAGCTATGGTAACTGCTTGGCTTTATGTATAGCAGTGTGAAATATCTCATCCATCTATCTAATAGTCTAATCCATATAAGTTTGTACAGACATTCATGGCCCCCAGAGGATGAATCCTAATGACTTTATCGAATTCCTGACGTTTCTTTTACTGCCACTGTGAGGTTCATATCTGTAGTTTCTAGTAAAATGTCTAACCCTAACTGTTCCGAGCCCTGAAATTTGATACAGAAATTCATGTCACACTCAGGATAAATTGTAATCACTTTGGTAATCGCATCATGAAAGTTTTATTTATTCCAGTGCTTTGGTATATTCACCAATATACATAAACCGACAGCATTCCCATCAGCCTCTGCTGTACTTTGTGTTTAGTGCTAATAAGCAAATGTTAGCATGATAACACGCTAAACATCAGCACGCATTGTCATTGATAACATGTCAGTGTTAGCATTCTGCTCAAAGCACCACTCATAAAACCCCTGGCATGGCTGTAGCCTGTTATCAAAATATGTTGTTTAATCAGAGGAACGCACAGCTCACTGAAAAAAGAGGTCATCCTCAGCACCACACAACAAGAGGACAGAGTTATGTTCAATCAAAACCAAAAAAATCATGGAATTTTTGAATTAGATTTTTGTCTCTTGTAGTTTATTCATGAAGCTGCAACCTGACTTCATTCATGAAAGAATAACTGGTTCAACATGAGTCAGAAACTGAAAATTCTTCAGTTTTTTTCTTTCTTTTAAATATCACATAGGTGCAGCAGGGGGCACAGACTGTTTGACACCAGAAGCGGGTCCATGATGCCAGTCAGATCACATGAGAGGGATTCAACCTCATCCTTCCAGAAACCTGGTGTGTGTAGACATTGATGATAGTTCACAGAGACACAGTTATTGATATATACAGAATTTGTGTCCTCATTTTGATTTTCCAATGCCACCTCACCTGTGTATTCCTTGCCCAAGCAAGTCAGACCCTTTGGGTAAGTTCAAAAATAAATATATTGATGTAGCACTTTTAGACACAAGAAAATGTATAACACTTGATTGAGAATCCAAATCGGTGTCGTATTGTACACCGATTGTATTGTATTGTAATATTGTTGTATTTGTATTTACTTCTGCAGGTAAAAATAGTTTTGGGCGGGTTGTGATATTTTGGCTACTTTTTGTATCATTTGGGCAGTTTCCACTAATGTTACGTTAGGCTATATTCCAATAAATTGGTTCCTCCTCTCTTCTAATTAGTTTGATTGAGACTGAAAGGGGGACAATAGGCTTTGCTTAACATACAAAGTAAGATAATTGATGACGAACAAAACCAAATATCATTTCAGTAAATTACAATGAGGCTGAAACTTATTTTCTTCTACTCAAATGATTATTTGGTTATAGCTCTGTGATAAAAATGACATCTGTTCCTATAAGTGAAAACTTTTAAAGTTTAATGTGACATTATCCAAGATGTAGAGAAAAAACATTAAAATACTGTATACATAAAAGAACTCTCCTAAATGAATTTGGCTACTTTTATGATGACTGGGCAGGTTCTGGGGCTGAGGTTATTTATTATTTTCATTATTGATTCATCTTCTGATTATTTTCTTAATTAATCAATTAATTATTCAAACTTTTGATCAATGAAATGCCAAAAAATATTATATAAATATTAATACAAAAAATAGGCCCATCACAACATCTGGTCCAAGGTGACGTCTATATGTGTGTTTTTGTCCAACCAACAATAAAAACCCAGAGATGTTCAGTTTACAATGATATAAAACTCACATTGGAGAAGCTGTAACCTAAGAATCTGATTGGGCTATTTTTTGTCAGCCACATGTCGCACCACAGATCTGAACCTACAATACCTCACTGGCTTATTGAAATCCCCAAGTTGCATCCCTCTTGACAACCAAAGTTGAAACTAACCTATCCAAATTAGAGAGCTACAAAAACTGCAAGAATAACACCTTCCTGAAAAACCTGTACACTGAATATTTCACCTGTTTGTGTCGTTGCAACTGTTGTGTGTGGGGTTTATTGTGCGGAACAGTTGAGTTGACTCACTGACAGCTGCACACAGATTGACTCGAGAGAAACAGAAATCAGCTGGTTAAAACAGAGCAACTGTGGATGTAGTCGCCTCTCACGGACACAATGCAGAGAGGGCATAACAGAGACAGACTGGCATACTGTTGTTCGAGATATCTGCTTATAGAATACAGAATTATATTTGATATGGTTTTCCTGTTTATGCCCCTCTTTCACAGCACATACATTTCTCCCACTCCGCCTTTTCAGAAGAGCTAAAGGTCTGTAATAAAGTTTCCTGGGTCACTGTGCACATTTCAGCCCCTTTTGTCTCCCAGATTTATTCCAGATCGCAGCCACCAGAAGTCAAATGTCAGGCCTGTCAGTCCTTGAATAAATGATTTTTTTTATTCAGTAGCTTTTTAACTTCCAAGTTTGTGCCTCAGTCTTTCCCCTTTATGCTCCTCAGATCTACAAGCACCTGCAGCAACGAGTGGCCCCAGAAGGAGGCAGTTTGGACCGTGTGAACTCCACTGATAAAACAGTCTGCTGTCTTTTCACCCTCTCTCTCTCTATTCAATAGCCTCCAAGTATCTTGACAACCTTGCCTGGTATTTTGGCAGCAGTCCCTTGAGTGTTGATGTCAGCTGAGAGAGGGGAGGGAGGGAGGGAGGATGGGGTGGCTTTGGGGGTGAGGAGGGGAGGGCGGGCTGAAAGAGAGAGAGGAGGGGGAGGAGGAGTGAGCGGGCTATTCAAGGCACTTGTCCTCTGTCTCCCTCTGAGCATAGAAGAGGGGGAGGCGCACATGCATTGAGAGAAACACACTCACACACACATACTAGTAGCGGCCACATTTTCACAGCCTGCTCTCCAGACTGACAGCAGCAAACGGAGTTGAGAGCCAGCACGACACAGAGCAAGGGAGGGAGAGGAATAGAGGTCTGGAAACAAGACAGACATCCACAGAGGAGAGGGAGGAAGAGGAGACTTACACAGGATTTGCCTCTTTTTTTTTCTCCTTTAGCTCTCTGGGAGCTAGAAAGGGAATCTGCCCTGTTCTCTTCTTGATCTCAACTTGCTCTGCTAAAGGACCTGCACCCTGCTATGGCAGCCCCGGTGGGACATGGGAACATTGTTTCCCCCTCATCTTGCTCCTCTCATCGCTGGACTACCCTCCTCTGGGTACTGTTGACCCTTTCAAGTCAAGTCTGGGGCTTCAACCTGGATACTACCCACACTCTACATAAGTTTGGAGACCGTGGCACCTTTTTTGGTTTCTCTCTAGCACTTCACCAACAGCTTACCCCAGAGTCTCAGAGCTGGTGAGTGGGTGAATGTGGCATTGAGCTTGTCCTGTGTGTCCTGTGTGATTGTGACTTTTTGGTGCACCTTACATACTTGTATTTTGTATCTGCACCTGCACCTGCAACATAGTATACGAAATGCTCCCTATGCCATGAATTTTCTTTTTAAAAAGCTGGAATTTTATCTGTGTGGCTGCTACAGTCAGCGTTTCTATGCTGCAACAATCCTTAGACCTGCTAAATCATTGCTACACTAATAACTCTGAAATGGGTGCTGGGTGAGTTTTAGCATGTTTGTGTGAGCCCTCTCTACATGGCTCACACAAACATGCTAAAACTCACCCAGTAGCTTGAGCTCTGAGTTAGCCTAATAGATGATGATTTACAGTAAGTGGAGAGTGGATGAGAGTAGGTTTGCTGAGTCAGCAGGGATTTCTGTAAAAGGGATAAAATGGTTTTTAAGTGATTTTTCTGGAGCAGATCAGGTCTGATGACAAAGATGCTTTGATGGGACACTGTTAGAGGAGAGGACACACTAAAGTGTCCCATAGTGTATTGGTCTGTGATTATGTGTTCATGGATGAGTTGTGTATGTGTGTTTGCTTGTCCATGTGACTGTGCGTTCTTTGATCCGCTGTTTGCCAACAGCTGTTATGGTGTGTCTTTCAGTGTGACTGGATTAGTCATAAGCCCTGTTCCCGTCCTCCAGAAATAATGAATAAATTATGACATAAAGTCTGCTAGTAAATGTTTGCAAGTGTTTACTGCATGACTATAAATAAGAAGTAACCTTAATTTATCTCTCCTGAAGTTGAATTAATATTGAAGAAAGGGGTGCAGATATTTTTTCTGATTACATGACAGAGAAAACTGTTTTGTAATACACTGTATTAGCCCATAGGTCTGTGCTGCATTTACCACTATAAATTCACTTGGCATGATTAAAGCCATCGTAGATGCCCCTGTACATTCACTACCTCAAGATCAACATTTGTTAAACATCTCCTTTTAACAGAGAAGCAATTGAGCATCACAGATGAGACACCAACACAATGCACAGATACGGGAATATGAATCAAACCAGTGAGGGAAGAATTAAAAGTATCAGTACTACAATATAAAAATACTATTTGCGGACTAAATACTAATTATAGCTGTGAAATAAGAGTTAAAAGTAGAATATATGCCTTTGAAATGTAGTGTAGTAGGAGTATAAAGTAGAAACTTAAGTGGCTCAACACTGTACTTAAGTATTTCCACCTGTGAGTATAACAAATGCAACACTGATGTGTGGTGTAATTCAAAATGAATGAATAAGGGAGTTAATTTACTACAGCTCCCCATTTTGGAGCTCCATATTTAACTGTTGGCTCCTCAGTTTACCCGGCCTGCAGTCATCCTGTCGCCTGGTAAGACAGGGGGAATGAAATCAGCATTCACACAGACAGTCGTCAGAGCCGGAGAGTCAGGTCACCCCTCTGAAACCTGCTCACTGTCCAGCAGCATTCCTGGAACTTATTTTAAAAACTGACTGTGAGCTTCAAGTATTGTATCACTCTTTGCTGCAGCTTGTTTCAAACTGCAACAGAGGGAACACTCCTCAGAAACAGTCCATGCTGCATCAGCACAGCTGATACTGCCAGGAGATGGTCAATAAACTGGTCTAACCTTAAGTGCTGATGTGATGCTACTACTGGAAGAGTATGAATAATCCTGTTGCCAGTACGCTTTGACATCACACCTGCTGTATGACTTGCCATAGCCAGGACTTTAGAAATACTCATGTCATGGGTCAGTGTTCCCCCTCCCCCCATTGGACACCAAAATTAATGTACTGTATGAATTTCCTGTAATTATTCAGATTTTTATCATTTTATTCATTTCATTAACTGTAGTTATGTTATTTGCAAATTCTACATCCCAACATGAAGGCTTATTCTGTCCTGTGAAAACTACGAGTCTCAGCTTTGTGACAGTGTAGTCCAATGTCCTTTTAAATGCTTTGGAATAAGAAGTAAAGGAGAGTTTTCTCAGCTGGTAAAGTAACACTTAATAAACAATAACTGACTTTTTGTGCACTTGGGGGCAGAAGAAACAAGTTGTAAACACAATGTCCTTATCATTGCCTTTTAAAATTGATATGGCAAATTTGTTAGCACATAGTTGTTTGTAATTTGGAGTTATGTGTCTGGCTTCTAGGTGAATGGAAGTCCAATGTTCATTCTCATTTAGCTCTGTTTTTGGTCTTCACCAACTCCTGAGGGAAATTTCTTCTCTCTTTAGCTGCTTAATGCTGCGCGCTGTTTAAATGTTAGTAACTAACATTGTCTGTCTGTTGTTTTTTGTGGAGCATGTATTGTACAGTTGCTTTTTAGAGCTGTTTTGCTGAAAACAGCTTCCAGGTGCATTTGAAAACAATGCGAAAGACTAAAAGAGTTGTCGGACAGTGAGCTGAAAGTCACTATAAAGCTTCAAAGGAGTGGAGCTGCAGATTATTCTCTGTAGGTTCATTGCCGTGACAAAAACCCTTTCACGCCGTCACATTTTTTTCACTTTTCATTTGATACATTTGTAGCTGCTGCAAGTTTATCTTAAAAATCAAATCAAATCCCCCAATATAAAATGTAAATTTGCAGGTTCCTTAAACTCCCAAATTTCCAGAAAAAATACAGAGATAATGTGCTCAGTTATAGCTCTACGGCCCAGATGACATGAGATGAATTCATGTGGACTGTAGGATGTGAAAAACGTTTTGGATTGATGTTATTGCACTTTCAGAGTTAGAGAAATATATTGAGGTAGTCTTTCCTGTCTGAATAATACATTCCATTAACCATCATGATAGTGCCCTCTCTGTTTTATTGCAGTTCAGATCAGGGAGTTTAGTTTCGAAGGTGCTCACGTTATTATCTCTGCTGATAACGTCTCTTCTGATGTACTGTCATGAAACTATTTGTGCGAAACTTACTGTAATTAGATGCTATTGACTCATTTTCTCTTTGTATTATGAAGTTTTGTGTTACTGTGGCCTGTGGCCATACTGTGTTGCTGTCATTGTGCATTATGCCACCAAATTCAAGGGTGAAAATGATATTACTGCTTTGATGTGCTGTCCTGTGCTTACTCATGAATGTATCACACAGTCTGTGATGTTAGAGTGCAAATACAAATCAGCTTAGTCATACTGTGGAGTTTCACCTTTTTTGGTTTTGGAGTTGCCCAGTTTGTTGGAGGCTCAGGAGATAAACTGATTCCTAGAGCATCAGAGAAGATGCGTTGCATTTCTTTAAAGGCTGAACCACACAATGTCAAGGCACAGAAATTCAACTTCACTGATGGCAGGTGTATGTATTCAATGTCTTCTTCAGCTTTACAGTATCTCCTCAGTACATGATTGTGGCTGCTCCAAGCCCTACGCCTCCTTTTCAATATAAGACCAAGGCAAAGGTCAACCAATGTGACACAATGATCTCATATTGATTGATGTGCTGTAAGGAGATCCTGGACAGTGACATGTCAGGAGGAAGTAAAAGTATGGCACACTCAGAGGAGGATAAGCGCCTCGATCTGGCATCTCAAACCTCTGTAAACTTTCTGTATTATCTGTCTTGGTTGATGTTGTCCTGAAGCAGAGGCCCCAAGCTGAACTTAAGGGGCTTCTTATGCTGCTGCCGATCCCAGACAGAGGATGAGATGAGAGGGTATTTAAGTCCGAGTGATGTGTGGGTCTGCTATTTGTACTGATGAGAAGTGCTTCCATGAATAGTTCACTGCCTGGTGAAGACAGGAAGCCCCCTGACCTTAATCCCTCCACTGCCAATCTTCCTGAAAACAGCTACTGCATGTTGTATTATAGTAAATCTGTCAAACAACATGCAACAGTAAAATACACCAGTCTTCTCCAGAAAAGCAAAATAAAAATATGATAATATGATCAATTTTAGGAGGTCATATTGGCAATAGATAGATACCAAATAGGTGCGTTTTGGGGACTTAATATCTTTGTCCTTACATTTTCACTTCCAAGGGCATTTTGTTTAGTCCAGTTGTTTGTGCGGATCTGAGCACACCAATCAGACTCGCTTCTGGACCGAAGCAGATGCACTGACACCATCTAGAGGAGGTGGTCATGGTCCAGTCACAAACTAATTCTGATGCCGTTTGTTTGTGGTGGGAAAGTGATTCAATCTCTGTTTGACTCCAGAAATTTTGAGCTCAATGGCTTTGGGGTAAATGCTAATGTTAGCTTGCTAACATACTCACAGGGACAATATTAGCATGCTGATGTTTAGCAGGTATAATGTTTCCCCAACTTAGTTTAGCATGTCAGCATATTTGCTAATTACCACAACATTAGCAATGATGGGAATGTCAATAGTTTTGTATCTGGTAATAAACCAAAGAACTGGACAAATAAATGTTTCACTTGATGACTGCACTAAAGTCAAGGGATCGCCAAAGTCCTTAAGTCATTAATGTCCTTATCAAGTTTTATTGTAATCCTCAAAAAGAAAAAAAGTGAAGTGTGTTCAGTCAGTAAGATTCATCCTCTGGCAAACATGAAGATATGTACAAAGTTTCATGGCAATCCATTTAATATTTGTCGAGATATTTCAGCCAGGACCAAAGTGGTGGACCAATAGATCGGCATTTCAGTCCCTTGAGCCACCCTGCTAATGTGGTTAAAAACACTGATAGTCTATATTCAGGATAAGCTGATTCTACAAACTGCAGGCTTTTAATGTCCTACTTCAATATACTTAGAATAGACCTATGACAGCAAGATATAACATGCAGCTTTCTGTGTACAGTGCAGAATGTCAGAAAGGGTTAAAACCCCTTTAATATTTTTCACATTTTATATTGCAGTCTTATGCTTAATAAAAGAAATCAACCTTGACACAATCATGTCTCTGAGCTCTGCAGGCAGTTCCTTCCTCCTCAGAGCTTTGCTCTGATATGCATCGTCGTCGGTGAGCCCTTATATAGACAGGTGTGTGCCTTTCCAAATCAGTTCCAATCAGCTGAATTGACCACAGGTGTGCACCAATCAAGGTGCCGAAACATTGCAAAGCTAATCAAGAGAAATGGGAGGCACCTGAGCTAAATTTCAAGTATCTGAATATTTATGTCAATGTAATATATTTTTCCTTTTTAATAAATTTACAAAAATTTGTTAAATTCTGTTTTCAGTGAGAGTGATGAGGGGAAAGGTTATTTTTGTGAAAGGCTGCAACACAACAAAATGTGAAAAAATTGAAGGGGTCTGAACACTGTATGTAAATGTTTAGGTCACTGAGCCAAAGGCGTGTAATATCTAACATACTCATACAGGCTGGAAAACCTCCAGCTTTTAGTTTCATATCTTTTTTTTATATTGATCTGTCCCTCATGATTTAATGTAAAGGTTTTTTTCTGTTTGTGAGTGCTTTGACAAAGGTGGGGGAAGGTTCTGCCTGCTGCTCTGATGTAGGCCACAAATCATCTGTTATTGTTTTTTTCTATCTCTCTGGCCTTGAAAGACACCTATTGTGCTTTATCTCTTCTGGCCTGATTGCTAGCCCCCTTTTGTCTCGTTTCGATTCATGGGAGTTATTTTCTTCCTCTAAACACTTTTTCTGCGGCAAATTAATAAATATTAAACAATGATTTTTTACCAAGACCCTATCAAGTCTGTTTTGGGTGCAGCGTGGCTCATATCATTGACAATATTGTCAGGCCATGATTTATCTATTGATTTACTGTTGATTCAATAGATCTAGTATTTACTCTGTTGCATTGCTGTCATGGAGACAGTAGGTTCATGTTTACTGTGGACCTGCTTTGGAGCCTTTCTGAGCAGGAATACTCAGTCTCACTGGCAGTGGGGCCACAGGTAGCTGATATAATCCCAGACATCTAGTCTGGAGTTCAGTTTCACTGGCTGAGTAAGAATCTAAAACAGAGCTTTCTGAAGCTGAACAAATCCTCTCACTGAACTGGAGGCTTGATTAACACAGCTTAACAAACAAGAGTGGCAATGGAAGTCATTTTTGGATGACCTCTGAAAGGTTACAGAGATTGCAAGCAAAGTCAAATGCAAATGCAAAAAAAAAAAAGATTGGTATCAATCTTCTCTTCTAACTCAAAGCAGGAAAGCAAAAAAGCATATTTTCCAAAATGTTGAACTATTCCTTTAAATTAATTTTTTTATTTTACAGTTACACATTTTTTCTTTGTGGTTTAATTGTGAAAACTAACAATACGTTTGTCTTCATGGGTCAAACACAGTATCCTCTGTACCTAGCGCCATATGTGATACACATAAATGTGTTTAAATGGGGCCCAGCATAACTGCTTCACACATTCATATCACAAAGAAGAATTTCTGGGTGCTAATTTGCATTAAAATAGCTAAATAAAAGCAGCTTTTTCAGCCCCGGCTTAACAGTTGAGAATGAACCTTCCCCCTTTTACCCTCCCTAATTCAATTCATGACTTTTCTCCTGCTCAATCTCTCCCTCTCTCCTTTTCAGTTTGTCCCACAGTAACTCTTGTTGCTAAATCTCTCAGAGGCCATTCATGTGAAAGCCTCATAAATGTAGGAACTCACCCTGCTGCAGTGCTTATTTATATGAGAGATCAGAAAAAGCAAAGGGTATATAGCATGGGCTTTACAGTCTAGCATGAACACACACACACACACACACACACACACACACACACAATTAATGCTCTTTACTACCTCCCACTTACTCTCTGTCTATTTAGCATTCTCCCATTCCTCCACTGGGCTGCCTGGGTTCGGACAAAAGCTCGGTGGGAAGCAGCGCTGCCTGGCTGAGAGCTTTCAGGAATATTACTCTGCGGACCACGTGCTCACTGGAGGGAGAGGGACAATCTGCAGAGTCAGGAGGAAACATACAACTCAGATCAGATGGAGGTGCAGAAAAAATACACAGTTTGGCAGTGTAGGTGGAGCAGAAGCTGCTGCTGCATCTGCACTTCAGAGATAGTTGGCAGATACAGACCTGAGGTCACACGAGAATGTCAAGATTTCTGGTGTTTTGTCGTATTATCAGAACAAATACTCATTATCTTTGGTTTGAATTACTCATGTTTGAGAGTATAAGGCTTGCTTTCTCTGTTAGTTGATGAAAATCTCAGCTGTTAATTCATTACCTTGACATGACTATGAATATCATATGATCTGTGTGTTGGGGGAGGGGCAGAGGGACTGATGGGGACGGGAGCTGCGGGGATGAATAAATCATGGCAGGCCTCCCCTTTGATTAAATATGTGTGTGTGTGTGAGTGTGTCCACGCTTAAGTGTGTGTGCATCTGGAGGCAGTTGAGCCAACTCTGATAAAGACGCAGTTTAATCAATCAGCTGATGGCAGCTCCAGAGGGAACTGAAAAACTGAACTGAGATCAGCGATAAGCCATAAAAAGCAGACAGGAACAGGAAATTAGTGTGAGTGTGGAGGCTTTTTGTTTATATTTATCAAAAGACATTTGTTATTGGATTTTGCAGGATATATTCTGGTTAAAAATAGTCAAAAACATCATATAGATATCTTTTGCATTATCACAGGCTTCTCTTTTCTTGTAAAGATTTTCTTTTGTTGGCATTTTGCCTTTATTGGACAGTAGATAGTCTAGAGAGAGACAGGAAACAAGGACAGCGAGTAAGAAGTGAATGGCATGCAACAAAGGTTCCCTGGTCGGGAATCAAATCATAAACTTTGTTCACCTTTTCTAATTTCCTCACAGAATTATGGGTTGAATTAGCTGTGTCAAATCTGCAATAGATAGCCATCGCAAAGTACCAAGACCATTCTTTTATTGTGACAAAAGCCTTTAGTTATTGGCTTGTTCATTTTGTACCATAGTGCTGTAAAGGGAACGTGGCTGTCAACCTGTAAATATGGCTGCCAGTGTTTTTAAACAATGACTATCTCAGTTTGGTTGAGGAGGGGCTCCTAAGTTTTTTAAATACCCCATACAGGGGTCAGTATGACACAAATGTTGAAGAACCAATTAGCAATGTTTACTTTGTTGGGTGAGAAATTAATCAATGTTTCTGCTCTTTGTTCTTTCTCATTTTCAGATTTTTTTTCTAACAGTTTCTGAAACACACACACACACACACACACACACACACACACACGTGCGCGCGCGATAGATGGATGGATAGCTGAAGCACATGACCTTAACTACAAGCAAATTGTACAGTATTGCAAATGCTACACTTACAAGACAATAAGAAAGGGAAAGAAAGAGCAGCTAAAGGTGGAATATGAGAACCAAATGGATAAGTATCTAGATAGACAGATCAATAGATGGATGAATGGGTAAGGGGGGACAAGAAAAGCAGGAGGTAAAAAGGAACAGAGGATGGATGGTGTAAGGGGCTGTGTGCTCTTTACACTTCGGACCTGAGGGCCAATCATTACCCCATCTATGTCTGGAAATAGCCGTTCATTTATTGATCAGTAGTGGGGCAGGTGGTGAGCTCAGGGGTTGTTAAAGATGCATGTAAAGTGAGGATGGGGTTACCATTGTCCTCTAACATACAGGAAAACATTCTGTTCTCACGCTTAGCTGTCCCGAAATCTACTTTCAGTGTTGCCTTAAGTTCCAAGGGTCTTTGAAAAAAAATTTTGTTGAGTTTTTTTAATTTAATATCAAACAGCCCTTGCGATTTCAACAGAACAAATCTTTTAAGCAGGAAGTTGAATTACATCCGTGGGCAGTGAACCACAATATCCCAAAGGGGTTTGTGCATGGACTGGCAGCTGTTTCTGTCTCTCTTTTTGCACTTTATTGTGCAACTCTTTTCTCCCCTACCCAGAGACGGAGAGTGTCGAGATGTTCAAAACGAGATGATTCAGAGTCGGTCACCTCATTCTCAGCTGTCGTTTTCTCATCAGCAAATCTGAAAGGTGAAACTGGAGTCAGGTGTGAAAGCAGCATTTTCCGAGACAGGCCCTTTAGCTCTGTTTTATGAGACTGATTGTCACAGTGGACGTTGTTGGACAGGCTGCAGTCACTGTGTTGATCCGTAGTTTACACAGTTGTCGCAGAGCCTTCTGTTGTCTGGTGTGTATCCACTTGTGTGTGCGTGAGATTGTGAATAAATATTCAAGTTATTTGTACACTCATGCCTCTATTAATGTTTGCATGCTTGCACATGTTTTCCTTTGCATGTGTGTCTGTGTGTGTTTCTGTGTGTGTAAGTGTGCGTGTGTGTTTGTGTGTCCAGGTCAGAGGTCACAGTCTTGCCTCAGGATAACAACAGACGGCCTAGAGAGCCCCTGGCCCCCATGCTGATCCTATAGAGCCACTGTCTGTAGAGCAAAAGCCTCACACTGATCTCGATGGACAGATGTTAAAGGGTGTGAGCAGATAGATTAGGAAGAATCAACTGAAATGATCTGGAAACTAAAAATTTAAAAAGTTTTGATTCAGCATTTCACAAGGTTCCACGCCTGGAAAATTCCAAGGAAGGGTTGGGTTTTTGAAAAGGCTGCATGCGCTGTTTCAGTTGCTCTTTAAATTGATCTTTATGCTAAAATTAAGTGTGAAAAAGCCTTTATTCCCTTAAGCACACCGTTTGGATGATGTGCAGTCACTTTGAGGCCCTTTATGAATAGAGGTAGAGGCAGCTTGTGTGGCCGCCTCATCAACGCCTGAAATGTTTCCCTCTCTTTTCTTTCTCTCACTTCATTTCTTTCGCATTTTCTCCTTTGTTAGTTTCAGTGCCAGTACTTTGTCTCCACAAACAAGACAGGACTTTGAATTCTCTTGGGATTACTAAATACCCTTGTGCAGATGTTTGCGTGTATTGTTATACTGTATTAGTGTGTTTACATGTCCCTCACATCGCCAATATCTTTTAAGTAACAACAAAAAGGCAGCCTTGTTCTCAGTTGGATGTTAGTGAACATTTAAGTCTGAATAAAATGATTTTTAGCAACACAAAAGTTGCCAAAATGGTATTTAACAAGCTTCAAGTGTACATGTTTAAAGGTTTGACACATACCTATATTTTCTGGTCTGTTTCTGAAAGAATGCTGGTCTGAATGTGATGTACTTCTTTGCTTTGATCACATTGTTTTGTCTTTCTGCCTCTTCCACTGAGGCTGTATCCAGGGATGTGACTCCTAGGAGTGGGGGGGTGGGGGTGGGGGGATTTAAGGAGGATTGGATTTTGTGTGTGCATGTGTGTGTGTGTGTGTGTGTGTGTGTGTGTATGGGGGTTTGCATGGGGGAGGGGTGGACAGGATTGTGGAGAGTGTTGGGGTCACTGCACATGGGTATGAGTGCAGTGTAATGAGGATGCTGTGTGTGTGTCTGTGTTTTGTTTGTGATGATTAGCTGGAAAAACAAGGATGAAGACCCAGGGTGGGCTCATAAACCATTGTTTAACAAGCTCCAGCTTTATGAATTTCCGGGGTTTTGGCAATATGCTGTAATACACTGTTATTGTTTCAGTGATAGCAAATTTATCCTGCACCATGTTCCATATTCATGATTCATTCTAAGTACAAGCTACTATAGGGTCTCCAAGTAGCGCTTAAAGTAACTAACTTACAAATACAAACAGTAGCTGAACCAAACTGATTTCCAAACACCCTCTTTATAAAATTAGCAGTTTATCTTTGATTGGTGTTAATTACTTGATTGAACAATGACTGACAGCTTGATGGACGCTGTGACTGGCTGACTCTTCTCTACCACAAGTTCAATACTAGTTCTTGATCAATGACGCAAGATGTCTACATTTAATCTCTGTGTATGTTTTATGTTTATACTATTTATTTGACCACATTCTATATATTTACCAATGTTAACAGTCGAGGACCAGTCTGTCTGTCTGAGTTCACCATTGCTATCAACAACTGTTGGATGGATTGCCATGAAATTTTGTATAGTGACATTTGTGTTCCCTAGAGGATAAATCCTAGTGACTTAACTTTTCCTTTCGCACCATCATGAAGTCATATTTTTATTTTGTCCAGTAGTTTGATTTATGACCAAATACCAGCTGTACTACTGTAGTTTAATGCTAATTAGCAAATGTTAGCGTACCAACATGCTGAACTAAGATTGGGAACATGGTGAATGCTGACATTAGAATTTAGCTCAAAGCCCCACGATGCTGCTGGAACGGCTGTAGACTTGTTTAAATCAGTTTGTCAGATTTGTCTGATGCAGACAGGCCCCAGGTGCATGATCTAATCTATACGTACAACCTGGTAATGTAAATCACACAAATCCACACACTTCAGCCATGCTGGTGCCTGCTTTGTGGTGTCTGGGTTCATGTGGGTATTTCACTATAGACTCCATCACCGTCACACTCAACACACTGATATCTCCCCCAGACTCAATGTGCAGCAGCAACAACAACATATTACGCACAACCACTCACATCACACACACACACACACACACACACACACACACACACACACTCCTCTGACTCAATGTCAAATGCGGGTTTAGTGAAAAATGAGCTTGGCAGAGGAGATCACGATCATACTATGTGACTCAATCGAAAACAATGAGGTGAGCTAAGACGTGGGCAAAATAATTGAAAGTATTACTCAGCCATGACGTTTTATCCGTGTCAAATTTGGGTGTCAAATGTGTGCCTGTCTGCATCTCCACATGCTCCCAACTTCAGATAATCAATCACTTAACTTCACAGAAAGAGGATGAGCTGTGACAATTTTTGAGAATTTGTGCATTCCCATCTTTCCCTACAATAACATCTCATCCTATCCTCAGTATCTCATCTGACCCTTCTAGGCAGACATTTTCTCATAGTGATCTTGTATTAAAATGATCTTGCATCTATCGTAAGTGAAATGTGATGCCAACAGGTATAAATTTACCTGCCGTTGAGCCAACATATCCCATTTTTCATTTATGATATGATGCTCTCTTACTGAAGAATTATTTCTATCTGTCAGGGTTGACCACATATAAGGCTTTGCTACCCAGACAGGTTGGAAGCCATCCACCTCTCTTCTACAAATACTGGTGGTATAACAGCTTAACAGACCTCCCACCCTTACACCCTGACACCTGTGTGTGTGTCTGCAAATGTGGGGGGGGGGAGAGGTATCACCTTAACCTCCTGAACATAAACCAGAGCCCCCTGGAATGCTGAGCTGCAAGAGGGACCCGATCTTATCAGGTTTTTTTTTACTGATATGTTCTTCCTCTTAACCAGATCCCTTTTGTTTAACATGTGTTTGCATTAGATTAACACTGGTTGGATTTTTTTTTATTTTATGTGGACCACCACTGATGTGTGCAGCTGCCATTATCACATGAGATGTCTTTGCTTTGGGTGACTGTTTTGGGTTCTCATTCATTAAGGTAAGGGGAATCATTCCTGAGACATGCACGGCTGCACCTCAATAGAGGTAGCCTATTTTTCAGGAAAGACCAGACAGGAGTAAAAAATAAAGTGGAGCTGTCTGGCAGTCTGGGTGGTATCAGCTGTCGTTTGAGTCTCTGAGTGTAATATTGTGCTTCGCCAGGATGAAAGGGTGGACAAACGTGTTTTCTTACACTGGAAGAAAAGACAAGTCAGGATCTACTGCTGTTATTGTGGTGGTGTAAAATTAGTATGACAGTTTGATGTAGTGAAACTTTGCTATTTTAAGATCCTTACTGCGAGTACTTAATAATATCTGGGCCATGTTGACAGCATGCTTAAAGTTAGCAGTTAGCACTAGCCCCAAGTATGACCTCAAATGGTTGTATGTTACCCTATGATTAGGCTGCATTCAGACAGACATTTGCCCTGTGTTAAAACAATGCTAGGGCCTGTGTTGGTGTGTGTGTGTTGTTTCATGTGCCAGGGAGACATTAAAACACGATTCAGGATGTCCAGTTGGAGGAGTGGCCTTGCATGTATGTGATTGGCCAACTCAGATGATGCCACAAAGCAGCGTTTGTGTTACAGCATTGGCATTGCAGCATTTGCTAAATGGCAACACAAAGAACAGTTGTCACAGATGCAAGTATTTAGTCATAAACTGAAGTATTGGGGAAATTATCATTTGCATTCCTTGCACAGCGATCAAAAGTAAAAGCACATTTTTCATGTGTTACAGCAGCAGGTTGCAATCTCAAAGGTATTTTCATGATCCCACAGGTTTTAATGTCCAAAAACATTTGCCAGTGTTTGAACCAACAGTTAAATCCACAACATTCAGTAGTGAAAGCGGTAGAGAGGAACCTCGGACAAAAGCCAAACTTAGATCAAAATATCAGAAAGAATATTCTGAACAGTCTGTGGAAATATTGGATCTAAAAATTGCTTTCATTCTCGGCAAAGAGTAAACATCTGTTGGATCACAAAACACCTTTTGAACATGTATGATCCTACTGCCAGATAACAGGTCCAATGAGCATATTAACATATGATATGTAGAAATAGCAGACATTTTTTAACCAGCTGTTGGTGCTAACGTTAGCGTCAGATGAAAAGTCAGTTGATCATCAGGTCTCCTTGGGACTATGAATGTCAGTTCAGTAGAAGAAACTTTATGAAAATTACCATTGTACAATCATGCAAAATCAATTAATGACCACATCTGTAACACTGTAGGTAAGTGAGAATTTAGCAAGCTTCGTATTTCCCTATTTTTACTATGAAACATGAAGATACATACTGCCTAGAGGGTTGTAAATAGTATTGTGTCTGTATGCTTGCTGTCACCTGTTGCTCAGTAGGAAAGGAACAATTGACTCACTTACGAAGAGTGGAGCTAGTATTGTCAAATGCTTATCATGTGCTGTATCAAACATAACTATCTCAATTATCCAGCACAAGAGTAAAAAGGAGTTGCTGCACACCTGACACTCATGTTATGGCTGCCTCTTTGAGATCACTCAGACATCCACGTCTCTGTTTGTCTGCATGGTCTGTGCAGTGCTATCAGCTTGCTGCTCTGTATTTATAGGCAAAAATACTTCCCAGCCACAGAGATAACTTTAATTTAAGTGTGTACACAACAAGGTAGATATGAAGGGGGCTGGTGGAGGGCACCTTTCATATAGGCATTGCAGCTAGTTAGTCAAACTACTGAGCCAAGCATTTTCTTTGCCAATGTCATTGTTATAATTAAGCTGTAAATACAATGTAGCTGCTGTTGTTGCGCCAAATTTAGGATCGATCTCTCTCACTCGGTATGTTCTAATCCTCTCTTTCTCGTCTCTTTCTTTCCATCTTACATTCTGCTTTTTATGTTACGATCTGTCTCCTCTCCCTCAGTTTCTCCACATCTAGTCACGCTTCCATGCATACAGTATGCCACGGCTGACGGTGTTGGGTGGAATGTGGCCCAACGCTCGGTTTTTAAATAGCATCCTAGACTGAATCAGCCACTCCTAATAAGGCAGAGGACAGTGACACTGGCCCCAGAATATCAGCAACCAACTCACTGAGAATAAAACTTTTCCTTTCTTTGATAGTAAAGCTACAGTATCCATAGACTTCACAGAAATATTTTGAATCAATTTCAAGTCAAGATAATGTGACAGCTCAACTGTAGGCTGTGTCAGCAGGATTTGAATAATTTTGCTTAAGCGGCAGGTGTTTATACTTTAGAGTAATGGTGGCTTTGGTCAGCTGAGGCTTTTTGCCAAAACATGTCACATGCCCCCGTCACTTTTCAGAATTCAGTTTTTGTCCACCGCACTTTTTTTGTTTTATTGTTTCCGTATATTTGATGTCCGAGTCACCTTTAGTTATTGCCTTGCATGCAGAGAAATAATATTTATGAGCAGCAGCAGTCAGAGCTCGATTGTTGTTTGACCCTGGGTTTTGCCTCTTAGGCAACATACAGGCTGCTATAGATTACTGCTTTTTGGGGCTGTGTACAGCATCGAAGCAATACCTGCAGACACTACTTGGGGATGAAACCACTATTACCAACTTTGTTTTTTGATTTGAAAAAAATCTATGTTCATACTTACAGTTAAAAGAAAGTATAGCACAGAGCTCTTTGTTGTAAAGAAACAAATACAAAACTATCTATCAGCCACCAACAACAGTCACATTTGGTTGGCATCACATATACAGTCACATTATGTAAATATCTTTGTTGTGTTTTAATGGCTGCATTGATTGTACCTTTCATAAATATAGACTCGTAAGATCTTAAGTATGTGTGTGTGAGAAGTTTCTTTCATGGGATCCCGGACAAATTGACAATGACATTTCTGTTATGTGTGTGTGAGACATACCTCTGCAACATCTTCCATCAATCTTGGACGCCACGTATTACAATTAAATGTCACTGATGTTCCCTCAGGATCCTGGTGGGCGCGCCACAGGCAGCGGGGCAGGGGAGGTTGCAGGGCAGTCGACCAGGAGCTCTGTTCAGGTGTCCAATCACACCAGAGGAGTACGACTGTGAGAGGGTGGATATTGATGGAGATGGTGAGTTTGTAGTAGAGCTAAAATCATTAGTCGATCAGTTGATAAATAAGATAATCAGAAACTATTTTGGTCATTGATGAAGTGTTTATGTAATTTCTTGCCACAAATGATTTTGTTCCAATTTCTCTAATGTTAATATTTTCTGCTTTTCTTAGTCCTTTTCGAACAGTAAAGTGAACATTTTGGATTTTCAACTGTTTAAATTTAGAATTTTACTGGAAAGATTAGTGCCTAGGGAAAAAAAAAAAGTTTGTTTCAGTCCTAAATTTGTACACAGCAGAGATTTTAAAGCACTATTAAAACACTTGCTGTGCTTTCTATTTTTGACTTTTCCACTGATATCAGTCTTGAATTTATCTTCTGACTAATACTTTATCAGTATAGTAATATAAGAATAAGCCTTTGTAGGTCCACTGGCTGGCTGCAAGATTATGTGATTGTGAATGTCAACATACTTTTGTATCAGTGGCATGCATGACAGATAGGCAAGCAGAGCCAAGCCCCCCACAACCAAACTCAGTGTGCATTTTAGCTGTTTACTACTCTGCAACTAAACTCAAAAATATGGACCAGACTTAAACATACCTTTTCATGACAGTAGCAGTAGGAAATCTCTATTAAATTCTGGGCCTGTACTAACTCTTGATTTTGCGCTGCCTGTCTTACCTGAGCTGAAAGTTTCTCCTGCATCCTGCCGCTCTCTGCCTGGACATCTTCACCTTTCACCTCCCTGGCTGAAGAAGTATTAGCATTATTCTTCTGAACTGACAGTAAACATATCAAATGTACAGTTTGGAGGTTAAATATCTAAAAAATAACTTAAATTAAAAACATTTACCATTAACTGACAAATGACACGCTCTGTAGTGACAAAGCAGAATCCTGCATTTTCCAGCCTCAGCGTTGTTATCCCTTCCTAGATCATAGTCTGGCCTGTAGTTGAAGAGCACAGGGGAGACGAGGGACTTCGGTCTTGAGGAGTTGTGGCTGTAGTTGTAGTTGTAGCACAAACAGCCTAAAGTTTACTTACATCGCACTGTATGTTCAGAGCAATACTGCTAACTGCGAACTAACTAGCTAACTCTCTGCTCTGGTCGCCAGCACTGCTCTCTCTCTCTCTCTCTCTACGCACACAACCCACGTACTGAGCTTGTGTAACAACATTCTGTCCCAAATTTACTGCATAATTTGCACGGAGATAATAAATCAGTGTAATTTGCTAGTTTACTTCCTAATGCTGCCTGTTAACGCGAAGTCTAGTTTTCACACACTTCTGCGCATGCGTATGATGCGTCATATATCATAACTGATCTCACAACGGTAGAATCTTAGTCAAGGAAAACTTTACAATGGATGTATTAGTTTGACAAGCACATTTTGGCTAAAGCTAATCACCATGGACCGTCAATAATCCCAGGATTATCCTCACTGCGCATGCGCAAACTAAAACAAAAAAACAAACAAACAAAAACAGGATGCTGTCATCTCCGCTTCAGCCTTTGTCAACGGGACATGGTCACACCCACGAAAACGACAGAAACGACGGACGCAACGGTTTGTAGTCAAGCTAGCTTTCATAGACAATGTCCTGCTGCCACCACAAGTGGGCAGTAAAATACATGATGAATGCAAACAGGCAACACATCCTTTATGGCACAGAACGCTGTTGTGAAATCAGATGTATGGAGAGATATCACTTTCACTTCGGTATCTTTCTAATTTATCTATTTTTTATCTGTAACTGGACAAGCACTGCTTGCCTTGCCTGCCCTGCACGCCACTACTTTGTATTCAAAAGCTTCTAACTAATGTTGCCATTGAAATGTATTTACTCTCAATTTTACTTAGTCATTAGCATTACATAAGAGAAGAGTATATTATCATTTGAATTCAAATAACTCCACTGCATAACAAAGTGCTGTTTGCTTTCTGTGGCTCAGATCCTAATTGGTTTACAGTATGGAAACCAACATGACAGCCATTTCCTACTGTGTTTTCTCTCAGTGAGTCTGGACAGAGAGAGCAAGGACAACCAGTGGCTGGGAGTTACTGTCAAAAGTCAGGGAATTGGAGGGAAGGTGGTGGTAAGTGCAGATCACATCATGTAAATTCATCATTGCAGGAAGCTAGGTCTGGTTTTTGAGAATGAGACTTAGATGATAACATAGAAGACACGTTTTCAGCTTTGGATGATCTGTTACGTTTTACTGAATAAACCATTATAACTTTTTTTGTCATCACTTCCAAAAATGAGTGAAAATAAATATAACAATGCTGTTACCAATCCCTCACCAGACCTGTGCTCACCTGTATGAGCTCAGACAACGTGTAAGTCAACCTTCAGAGACTCGTGACCCCATTGGACGCTGTTACGTGTTGAGTGAGGACCTGACAGAGCGGGATGACCTGGATGGAGGGGAGTGGAAGTTCTGCGAGGGTCGACCACAGGGACACGAGCAGTTTGGTTTCTGTCAGCAGGGCCTGTCTGTCAGTTTCACCCCAGACAATAACTTCATTCTGTTTGGCGCTCCAGGAACATACAACTGGAAAGGTGAGGACTCTTGTTGGCCTGCAGAAGTGTTACAGACATGTTTTATTCTTATGGAGAAATGGTTAGTATTTTTATGCCTCTACGTGGCAGCAACAAGTGGACTCTGCCGGCATACATCGCCTTTTAGAGATATTATGGCTAATGTGTATGTTATGGCTAATGTGTTTGCCACACGCATGCAGTATCAGATGTTGTATTGGTGTGTAGATGATGTTATTAAAAGAAATTTTTGTCGGGAATTACATTTTATTGAATTCCCAATTTTGTATTGATTACCCTCTTTTGCCATTACTATGTTTCAAATGCTTGTTTTTTAGATTTTTCTCTGATTTAAAGGAATAATTATACATTTTGGGAATTATACTAATTAGCTTTCTTACTAAGAATCAAAAGACATGTCTGTATGGTAAATAACAGGCTACATCCAGCAGCTGATTAGCTTAGCAGAAAGACTAAAAACAGGGTGTAACAGCTAGCCTGGCTCTTTCCAAATGTAAAAAAATCTGTCTACCAGTAACTCTGAAGATTGCTAATTAACCTTACTTTAATTGCCATTTCGGACCATCAGCAGAAAGACCAGAAAGTTACTGTTCCTGGCAAGAAAACAAATAAGTTTATTTCCCAAAACATTGAATACTGAGACTTTTTTTTGTGAAAAAAATGTAGTGTGAGCTAGAGAAGACAACGAGGCCATGTAAACAGTCTAAATAAAACAGTGCTACTAGTAGGGCAATACTCAGAGATAAAAAATGTAATTGATTTGTAAACCAATGTAGTAATTGGACAATTAAATTATTCAGAGCGGCAGCATCCAGTTAATCAAAGAAAGCACTGAAATTTTTCTGATGCAATAATAAGTTAGTGGATTGATTTATATTGTATTGTCATAGTCTGCCACACAAGATTAATTCTATGCTTTATTGTGTAATTGTTTCAGGCATTTATATAATGCACACTGTAGTACCCTGAGATTTGATTCTGCATATTGTCTGCCAGATATGATTGATTGCTCTGATTCAGCCCAGTGTTTCCACTGGAATTTATCAGTATAGAAGTGCAATCATGCACATGTGTCCGTAGTCCTGCATCCTCTGCCAATGTTGTGCTGTTGCTTTGCTGTTCCCTCACCTATTTCCATTCCAGGTGAGATGCGTGTCCAGCTCCTTAACCAGACTCTGCTTGACCTCGGTTTCTATGACGACGGACCCTACGAGGTGGCAGATCAGAAACAACTTAATGCTCAGCTCATCCCTGTGCCTTACCACAGTTACCTGGGTAGGATTCGCCCTCCCTGCTCACTGCTGCCTGCGCACAGGAGAGAAAGCGAGGGCCGGAGGAGGGGCGACACCAGGGCTCAGACTGTACCCTAACACGACTGACATAATTACTGGAGCTAGCAATAGTAGCGACTGCCAAACTGCCCCTGACCGGTTGTGAGAAAACTTGTTTTAGTGTCACTGTCATTCCCTGGAGATTATTTCTGGCTGAGCCTATCTGTGTGACTCATAAAGCCTTCCATATGACCCCACCTCATTTTTTTAAAAAACACTTTCCCATGTGAATGTGTTTAACATGTTAAATATTTCCAGAGCTTATTGTGGCCTGAAATAAATTCTCATGATGTCAATATTTGTTCCCTTTCTTGGAAGAATGGGGTGTGATCTTCATTCCATCCACTGCGCTCTTCTAGCAATGAAGCGCAAGAAAACATGTCAAAACTTTAGGTGGGTGGTACAATGTCAGGGTGCAGTCTGAGCCTTAAATGTCATCTCTCTACCGGGTACCCAGTGGTTTTGCAGGAATAAAAAAACCACTGTGGCACCACAACGACAAAACTCCAATCAATCACAGCTTGTCTCACCTGCACCTCCCTTTTTTCTCTCTTGTCACTCTTTTTTTTCTCCTCACCATTTCACCACCCCATCACTCCCCTCCCACACTTCCCCCTCTGTCTCTCTTTCTCTTTCTGCTTGTCTTTTCCTGTCTTGGGCCATAGGGCTCTTGTTCATGGCTAGCCCTGTTGAAGATGCACTGCTGTACAAAACTCTGGAGCCCTCCAGCCGGCCCACACCGTTTGAGGATGTAGCTCATAATAGCTACTTAGGTTTGTAGGCGTGAGGTCTTATTGTTTGGACCGGACCGGGCTTGTAGTTGAAGTAGTCCAACCTTCTTGTCCGTCTTCGTCTTAATCCTTTCTGCTAACTCCGCCTCGTGTTTACATGTATGGATTTTAGCACGTAATTTATGTACAACATGGGATATTATCACCTTCACTATTGTAAAGAGACAGCCATCCATACCTGAAAATGTATTCTAAAACCAGCTTAATTTAATTGAAAACTTTTTTTAGTGTTTGATTATTTTTTCTTTTTTGTCCCTTACTAGTAGTTGAATTGTAAAGATGGTTGTCTCTTTGAGTAGCAGCAGGGTGTTTATCTGTTCTGTCTGTAGATCTCTGTCGTCTGTAGTGTGTTGAGTCAGTCTGTCAGTCTGCATGTGTGTGTTGGTAAGAAGCTATCCAGGTGGTGGTGGTTTTCTCGTCGGTTGTCGTCGTTTCACTGATAAAAAGGGTTTTACTAACAAACAAGACCAAGTTATGTTAGCAGCAGTACATGCTAATATCAGTGTGCTAATATGCTCATAATTACAATGCTAACATGCTGATGTTAAGCAGGAATAGCCTAATGTTTTTGCTTAGTTTAGCATGATAACATGGTAGAATTTGCTGATAGCACAAATCACAAAGAATAGTTGAGGCTGGTGGGAAGTTTTGAAGGTATTTAGTCGTAAACCAAAGTATTGGACTAATTTAAATTTGGACCTGATGATGTTCACGGATAAAAAGTCGGGGATCACCAAAGTCATTAGGATGCATCGTCATGGAAGCAGGAATGACTAAATATTTCCACCAATCTGTCCTGTAGATGTAGAGATATTTTCACAGGATAAGTGAAGACTGCTGAGGAAAAGTCATGGTATCATAAAAGTCAGAGGGATTCATCCTCTGGGGAGTAGGAATGTAGTTGTTGAGATATTTCAGTCTGGACCAAATCGGTGGACTAGCATTAGTTTTTTTAATGAAAGTATTCTGAGACCCTTTGTCATTAATCTCTCAGTATTTCGTGTCCATGTGTAATGACTCATCATCGTCTTAACAGGGATTTTATATTTATTGTTATCACTTGGTTCCAGCTCTTAATTTTCACTATGTGTGTGGATCTGCTATAAATCTCTTTATTCACATACCTCCAAGCCTGTTTACCCTCCTACTCACCATATTGAGCCGTCTCCTTGACAACACTAATTCCCACATGACCTTTTAGCCATCATCATAACTCACATGCTTCTGTTGATCCTAACCAGATGATATGCCACACCTATGCATGCTTACTAAAATGACACAGACAGTGTTGTAGATATTTCTGAATTATTTTCCTAAATGCTTATTAAATCTCACATGGCACAGGATTCCAGTTGTTCCTTTTCTTATGGTTACATACAAACAGTAAATCCACAGTATGAAGTAAATCCATAGTATGACATTCCAAGGCGCAGTACTGAACAAAGGCATATGTCCCTTTTTACCTCCATCAAGGCTAAAGCAAATCACATCCATATAATGGTTTTGTGGGGGTTTTATGCCACATTGAAGTGGTTACAACTGTTGCCAAGGTCGTCCATGTTTTCATTTTCCAAAAAACAAACATGCTCATCAGCCTTTGTCCTTGCTTTACATTGCTTAGTTTGTCCAAAATTAAGGGGAAAAGAGCAAGAACAAAAATAAGTTATGATTCTAGTTGCTGGGATAAATCTGAAAAAAATAGACACTGAAGAAAGAAACAAAATAAATACATAAAACAAGAATGTTATAGGAGTAAATAATAAAGAACAAAGAATCCTTTCATAATGCCTCAGAGTTGTATGACTTGACAAAAACATTAATTTCAATTATATCAAGCTTTTGCTACTGTGGCACAATACCATGCACAATACCATGCAAACTGAAATTAAATGGGTGAAGGTTTTGAGTTTGAAATGTAGAATTAGATAAATAATAATATTCATACCATCACTCATGTAATACTTGGAAATTCTCTGTTTCTAATGGAAAATAATCAATTGATATTTTCTAACATCAAATAGATTCTTGCTGAATAGTCCGTTGGTGATCATAAGGTAATGAGGAAGTGCACAATGGCGTAGTGAGGTTATAGGGTGTATGAAATATAAAAATATAATTACATATAGACTGATCATACAGACAAAATCATTTGAAAAACACAGCGCACAATTATTACAAGTAATTTCTTAGGCCTATGAAATGAAGCAAAACCAGAACAGTTTATTGAGATTTCCACTGCTCGCCCCACCTTTGTGAGGCTGATGCAGGGCCCCCATCCCCCTTAAAAACCCTTTGCAGCATTAAGCTTCCATTCCCCATTTAGTTTTACAGTGTCGACCTTGTAGTAAGCCTGTGTGTTAAAAGCCACTCTGTGTGGAAAACGTAGCGCCTTGTCTCTTGTCAGTTGGTTTTTACAGGAGCTGAGATGCAGACTGTTGCATTCCACATCGCCACCCTGGAACTGCTCACTGTTTGTCTCTGTTTTGTCTCCCTCTGCATGTTTACTCAGGACTAACAAATGTCCTAATTGATTATCCTCCCTTTTCACACCCTCTGCATGTTTTGGTTTTTTTTTTTTTCTAAACTAGCTAAGCAAAGGCATTGGGTTGCTTCTGTTTAGGTGAAATGTTTGATATGATGTGCAATTTTTCACAGTTTGATAAGAAAATATCTACGCAATCTTGTCATGAAGCAAACACACATACACACACACACACACACACACACACACACACCCATCCCCCCTTTCCACTTGTTCTCTCCTTTGCTTTACTTGATTTACATGCAAACACATCCTCACATTCCTTCACACACTCACACACACACACACACATACAGATGTACACTTCCACAATGCACACTCACACAAAGGAGGAGATGCTTTAGGCTATAAATCTGATTAATATCCACCTACTGTGTTTACATACTGCCTTCCCCATAGGCAGCTGATTCAGAACAGCAGGATCATGAATCTTGTGAGACATTAGGTGAAGCCCAATACGTCTCCCTCTGCCCTTTTGCTTTTACTAGTGGACACACAACCATTCACTGGCCTCCGACAGCCAGCACACAGGACATTTACACCCATCATGAGTTTGGCATAAAATCAATAGTCACTTAAGGCAAACATTTCATTAGTAAGAAGATGAGCAGAGCATGCTACACTGAGAGGAGATGAGCCTCTGAGCCCCACGGTCAATACTAACCCCTGACCCCTCCTCTTCCCCGGCCCTGCTTTCCTCCTTCTTCTTCTTCTTCCACCGTCAGGCTTTTCCGTGGACTCGGCCATGGGGATAATGAGCCTCAGAGAGCTGACCTTCGTGGCGGGTGCACCCCGGGCCAATCACACAGGGGCGGTGTTGCTGCTGAGGAAGGATAACGTGTACCGGCTGGTGCCACAGCACATTTTCTGGGGGGAGGAGCTGGCCTCTTCATTTGGGTACTCGGTTGCTACGACGGATCTGAACAGTGACGGGTGAGGGAATGCTGAATGTGAAGTCCGTGTGGATAATCATCATAAGACAAAGAGGGATAACTGAGGATGTGAGGGTGTGGGTTGCAAACAAAAAAATGATAAGTTCTAGTGGCAACCTGAGCAAAGCAGTTAAACTTTTGAAATGAAGCATATTTGTATATTTATAGATGGATTCTGGATTTTTCAATGAGGGAGAAGAAGTAGATGTAATTTTAAAAAGAATTAAACAAAAAATTTTGAACTTCTCTTCTTCTGCTTCATTGTCAGATTCAGCCAATTACACACACTATCAAACCTTTTCATAATCTTTTAAAAATGATATCATACAAACATAATTATTCACAGCAGAGTATTTTGCATTATACGTTCATAATGTCTAGAGGGGGTCTTTAACTTTAAATTCTCTGTTCCTGTTCCTGTCTTTAGCTGGACAGATCTGATTGTTGGAGCTCCTAACTTTTTTGACCGTAAGGCAGAGATTGGAGGAGCTGTTTATGTGTACCTGAACCCCTCTGGCCACTGGGACGATCAGGCTCGGCCGATCCGTCTCAATGGGACGTATGACTCCATGTTTGGGATGATGGTCAGCAGCATCGGAGATCTGGACCAGGATGGATATGGAGGTGAGAGCAATGTGTTTTCACTCAGCTAATCATGACCCAACATGAAAAATGGCCTTGAGGTATTTGTCATACCCCCAAAACCGTATTTTTTTAGAGCAGGTGTGCCTGGAGTCTAGATATTCATGTGTTTAAGTTTCAACCTAAGACTTCTGATATTTAAAACCAAAAATATATATATTGGTGCAAAAGAAATATTATGTTTTCCAAACAAAATATAAATGTAAATTTGATTTCTCTTTAACTTGCTGTGAACAAAAAAAGTATTTTGTAGGAATTCATGATCGTATTATATTTAATTGTATTATAATCTGAGGTTTAGCTATATTTTAAACTTTTCATATGTAAATGAGAAGAATAGATGGATTTTCAGTTCTAATAAAACTGTAAACCAGCCACTCCTGTATATGTGTGCAGATATCGCTGTGGGAGCACCGTTTGATGGAGATGGCAAAGTTTTCATCTACAGAGGCTCAGGTGCTGGAATAGAGACAAAACCTGCTCAGGTGAGATATAGGTTTCATATGATGAATGAGTGAATGTTAGGAAGAAAAGAGGGATAAGAATGAAAGGACTGAATGAAGGAAATAAATGGATTGTGAGACTGGCTGAATTAATGACAATGAATGATAATTGATCAGTGTTTCTTATCCCATCAGGTGTTGGACGGTCGTGACTTTGATGTGAAACGTTTTGGATACTCCATCTCAGGTGGTCTGGATATTGACAATAACCAATATCCAGACATTGCAGTGGGCTCTCTTAATGATTCAGTGGTTCTCTTCAGGTGAGAAATATTTGAAACATACCGGCCCAAAAAATCTCAATTTTGAGGTGCGAAAAAATCAGGATCAAATTCTGCATCTAAACAGACATTAAACATACAGTGACATACAGTTTTATCATAAAATTTGCATAGGCTACATACAGTCTGTTTTAACATCACTTAGTCATAATTTGTCAATCTACAAATCGTTGTGTCCCCAAGGTCTCGTCCAGTCATTCACGTGATCAGAGACATATCTTTTGACCCTAAATACATTGATCTGGAGCAGCACAACTGCAAGGGCAGAAATGGAGTCTGGTAAGAAAACGTCCAGGATAACTTGACTTAACCCAGATTTTAAAAACATAATTTTGCAAACAACCTTCTGTGGTATTTTATGCCATGATTGCAGTAGTAAAAACAGAGACTGTGTTTTTCACTCTCCACCATCTGTCTTTTTTAGCGTGGAGGTCAAGGCCTGCTTCACCTTCACCGCCCACCCAGAAAACTACTCACCACACATTAGTAAGTCACACCTCAGTTTTCACGACCATTTTTGTCCTTCTCTCACGTGGGACTTCGTATCAACCCTCCACAGCGACAGGAGTAATTTCTATTTACAGTGGAAAGTAACCTTATCTGTGGGATAACATTAGACTTTATTATGATTAAATCACAGCTGTGTAATACTGTATTCCCCAAGATGTGGGGTTTATTATATGTCCCATCCCTGGTGGGCTTTTAAGTGCTCTCTGTGTGTGTCCTGACATTTCTGTATTTCAATCGTTCTCTCTCTCTCTCTCTCTCTCTCTCTCTCTCTCTCTCTCTATCTATGCATCGCCCCCGTGTTGCTCCCTTCAAGCCCTGGTGGTGCACTTTGAAGCTGACACCGAGCGCAGGAAGCTGGGCCTCCCGCACCGTGTTAACTTCCTGGGCCGCACATCACTAGATCCAGAGTATAGTCAGACTGAAGAAGTGGCGCTACAGCGTCACCCTGTGTGCACCACCGCTGTCTTCCAACTCCACGTCAGTCACTTAGATTTGTTCATGTTGTCCACATCAGACACATCAACTAGTTTTTATTGTGTGGTTAAATTAATAAAGCGTCTGGTCTTCAGTTTGAGGTATTTGTGAACAATAATTTTTTTGAATTGAGTGGGTTTTGGTCTTAGTTCTTATCTTTCATTTTACTTTGGTAGCAAAAATAAGTGTAAATGATAATGCTTAAATAACAGCTAAAGGTGTACAAGGTGACAATCTGCCTTTTTAATGCTGAGTTTTGGTGCACTGAATACTTTCCTTTTCATTGTATATTTTGAGAAATAGGAGTCAAAATGCTGCAATGCTTTTTTTCTACCCAAACTCTCTGACCAGCTATAATGTTGACCATTAACCATTTTCATAATCTCTGTCTCTGCAGGAGAATATCCGTGACAAACTACGCCCCATCTCACTGGCAATAACCCATACTATCAAGCCTGTGCCACCACGCAGACACTCAGGTGTCAAGAGGCTGGAGAAGCTGGCGCCTATACTGAGTGTTTCTCCCTCTAACACACTGCACTCTGAGGTCTGTAAAAAAAAAAAAAAAGGAAGAAGTATTTTATAGTCACGATTTATTTTAATTGGTCACTCCCATTCTCCGATTTCTGTAGAAACAAGTTGAGGCTTTATGTAGTGCTTCCCATCAACAGCTTTTTCTGCAGTAATTCAGGCTCGACATAGGTAGTTAAAGCAGAATATATTATATATTTTATTATATTTTTATTTTATTATATATTATATATTTTTCAGCCAGCTTTCTTTCCTAGTGCCTTCTGCTGATTCATCCTGACTGCTCACACACACACACACACACACACACACACACACACACACACACTGGCTGTATCCATGGTTTTGCTCTCTTCAACCCCCTAATACTTGCTATATAGACATTTTAACCATGGTGAGGAAGAGACACACGTGGTTAAGTTTATGGAACGACGATGGTCATGGTTAAAAGAACCAACATTGACTATCAGTTGGACAAGAGAAACACGTAGCAATCTCTCGCGTTAAGGTCCAATGTTTCATCGAGCCATCGATCCACCCTGACCTCCTCCAAACATGGACTCCTAGAAGGATCTGTCAGTCTAACGTAAACATGTTGTTTTGGGGCATGTGCGGAAAAGACTGATGCTGTCTGATGCTAAATGTCACTTAAAAATAAAAATGCTTGCACAACTGGTCTATGGGGTTGTTTTTTTATGGGAGGAAAGTCTCTATAGTACAATACGGAGTAATTGTACTTAGGTGCATTCCTGTATTTTAAGCACATAGACACAAAAAAGTATAATGCAATAAAATACGTTTTAGCACTTATATAATTTAATTCTGTCTTGAAAGTTGATACTTATACTTACGTCCACACGTTTACACCTACACACAAGATCTCACGTCTGCCTTGTTTTACCCCCTGAAGGTGAACTTCCTGCGAGAAGGATGTGGCACAGACAAAATCTGCCAGAGCAACCTGAGGCTGAGCTACCAGTTTGGAACACGACCCCTGAACTCCAACCTCTTCACCCCTCTGCCAAAGTTAGTATCTGCCTAACCCATTCTGTGTGAGCTGGTGGATTTTATAATGTAATCGGTTGCCTGAGAAACTGTTGCCTAGTAACCTAAACCCCAACACAAACATCATGTTATGCAGAGGGAATAAAGTGTATTTTAACTGTTTGTATAGTGTTAATACTTGAACATTGATCATTGAATTGAACTTGATTTCACGTTTCTTAAATACGAGTACTAAGGTACTAGTTTACAATAAGGAGTCCTTTATAGCGGGAGGGTTTATAAGATATAAGTAAAAGGTGGAGGAAGTATTCCTGACAACTGTAAATGTGTGTTTTCATCTCCATTCCTACTGTCTTCCTTGCCTTTCTGTAGGGATGAAGATGACTTGCAGGTGTTCTCCCTGTCAGACCAGCGGCTGGTGGTGCTGGAAATCACCGTCACTAACATGCCCTCTGACCCTCTTGACCCTGAAGACGACGGAGATGACGCTCATGCTGCTCAGCTGCTGATCTCCCTTCCAAACACACTGTCGTATGCGGGTTCCAGGGTCCCAGCACAGGTATGGGGTGAAATCACAGTGCTGTTTGGAACAAGTCTTGAACTGGTGCTTTAGACGTGGGTTTCTATACCAGAGCCATATATTTAAAATGATTACAGTGAAAGTTACCTATCCCATGTGAGATTGTACTAAAAAGCTCTGTGATCTGTCATGACTGGCTATAGATGAGATGTCAAGCGAACCAGAATGGCTCCCAAGTTGAATGTGACCTTGGAAACCCTGTAAAGCGAGATGCTAAGGTAAGGAAATAACTCAGTGTAGATTCAGTCCAAACCTGAGAAAACAAGACAGAAGACAGACAGAACATATCAATAATGGTGTCATAAAATCATTAAATTGCATGTAGCACTTTAATTTTAGCTTGGATATATTTTCTGACATTCTCATTAAAAAATGTGCTGAAAAAAATATTGTTTGAAGAAATATAGAAGCTGAAGTAAATGTGACTAAAAAGTCATTCACAACAATTAGTCAATTAACAGACAATCAACAGAATGAATTGGCAACTATTGTGATAATTGACTAATTGACTAACATTTGCTGTTTAAAGCTTCTTAAATCTGATGATTTTCTTAATTTCTTTGTCATATCTGATTATAAACTGAATATTTTTCTTTATCTTGGTCTTTTGGAAATTATGGCAAGTGTCTGTCACCATTTTCTGATATTTTATAGGCCAAACGATTAAAATCGAGAAAATAAGATAAATCGTTAATGAAGCTCATCGTTCGCTCCATTCATCATCATTTTAAGAATTTAAACCAACTGAAACAAGATGATAATGTCATAGAACAACAGAGAAACCTGCTCCATTCATTAACATGTTAAAGAACAAACATCAGCAGAAGCATCAATAAAATACATTTTTTGCTAATTTCTGTCATTTTTTTTGTCTTTTCCTTTGTTGTAATATACACACGTGTGTGTTTGTCTCTCAGCTGAAATTCTCCATCAACTTGAGCACATCAAACATCACCATTGAGACCACTGAGCTGACAGCAGATCTCTTATTGACAACGTAAGTTCAGTCAAAATGACAGCGTGATGGATTACAGTGTTTTATTTCACTCACATCTTCCTTTGGTTATTTCATTGGAAATGTTTGACATGTTCAGACCAAATGATTCTCTGATCACTGTGTGTGTTCACTGTTTGCTCTCAGTATCAGTGAGCAGCCTGACCTGGTCCCAGTCACAGCATTTGCTAAAGTTGTGATAGAGCTCCCTCTGTCTGTCAGTGGGTGAGTAAAACCTGAACAGTGACGTCAATGTTTATGACCTTCTCTAGCTCTGGAAAGCTGCTTTTATGGTTAGTTTATTAAACCCCTTACACACACACACACACACACACACACACACACACACACACACACACTCACCTTCTTTTTCCTTCAGCTTTAAGGTTGTTAAAATCATCTTATTCCAAACTATCTGACAGTGTCACATGTGAAATATTCCAGTTGTTTTCCAAAATTCAGCTTGACATTTGAGGTATTCTTGGAAAGTTAATTTTGACTGAATAAAATTCAGTTTAAACAATACTGCTACCAGCCATGTGAAGCTGTGTGAGTGTGTGTGCAGCTGTCTGACATACTGATGTGATGTTGTGTTTTACTGCAGGCTTGCTCGTCCTCACCAGCTGTTCTTCAGCGGGGCAGTGAGGGGAGAGAGTGCCATGACTAGTCTGGAGGACGTCGGCAGCCCTGTGGATTTTGAGTTTGTGGTGAGGAACTTGTGTGTGTATGTTTTCATAAAAATAAAAAAGACCCAAGAGAAAAATGCCAATTATTACAGTTTCTCAAATAATATACTGTTACTATTTTTGTGTGTTAGGTTGCCAATCCCGGACAAGCTCTGCAGACGCTTGGCTCGGCCTTCCTAAACATCATGTGGCCATACGAGCTGGCAAATGAGAAATGGCTCCTGTATCCCGCGAGCCTGAAGTTTGAGGGTCACCCAAACACACACTGCACCCCCACAGGGGCCCTGGATCCTCTAATGCTACAGAGCTCCTCACCTGCAGAGCTGCCACAGTCTGTCAATCCTAAGGTAAGCAGAGCAGAGTTCATTTCTCACTCTAGAAGGAAATGATATTTAACACCATCAATAAAGACTCTTCACACTTTTTCCATGGACCTAAGTTTCACTCAGTCTGCATCCACCTTTGAAGGTGCAGTTGAGTCATGTTTTTTTACCCTGGAAGGTTCCTAAATTGAGCAAAGTGACCTGAAGGAATCTCAGGACATGGCTGGATTAACCTCCTGAGGGGCCCCTTGGCAAAAATTTGTTGTTGGGCTTATTCATTCATTATTTTCCCAGACACCCAGAAACCAACCAGAACTCTAGAGCTCAAATTATCAAGTTAATTTCCAAAAGTTCACTGGTGCCAGCTTCTCAACTGGGAAAATTTTCTAGTTTTCTTTGATAGTAAATTCAACACCTTTGTGTTTCTGACTGTTGGCCAGACAAAACAAGACATCTGAATATGTTCACTTGGGCTTCAGAGAATAATAACCAACATCTTTCACTATTTTCTACACAGAACAATCATTCAATTATGAAATAAAATGATTGTCAGACATATTGATAAGCCTTTCACTCCTCCTATGATTGAATACTAATACATTTTTGAAGGTTATCTGTGTGTTAATTACTTTACAGACAGAAAAAATGTAAGCAGTTTGATCAGTGGCAGCAATGCTCGTAGAATTCACTTTCCTTTCCATTTAGCCCAGGAATCATCGGCCCATCATTTGTGAAATCCTCACTGGCCCACTTTTAGTTCAATTTTGATATTTATTGGGTTTGCTATTAGTGGAGGTGATTTGTGTAAAAAGGAATACAATGCAATTGAAAGTCTCTTTATCAGGCCTACACCCTCTCATTAACAGCGCTTCCGATATTAATTCATGCAGGGGGAGAATTCAAGAATTCATGCTGGAATATTTGGCAGATTTTAATGCTTTTTCATGAACCATCTCAAGTAACTGATCCATCTCTGCCTGTATTGAATACATCACTTCCACCAGGCTGGGAGAGCACGCCGCTCCCACCCAGAGGATGAAGGTCAAGTGATGGCAAAAGACAATGTAGGACGAACCACCCCGGCTGTGGCCGCTTCAGATCGACGCAAGTCACTCAAACTGGTAAGAGGGGAAAGAATAGATAATGCAAGAGGAGAGATAAATAGATGGAAGGACAGAGAAATGAGAAAAAGGGAGTGTTTTATTGATTTGCTGCTAATGCATACAGCCAAATGAATAGTGCTAAAATGTAGACACACAAAAGAAGATGCAGACTTTGTCCATTTAGCTTTTCACTATTCTGCTTATGTCCGTCTCCAGTTCAGTCCAAAACATTACCCAGAGTGCTCATCTGTAATTTTTTTCTTCCAGGATTGTCTCTTGGGGTCGGCACGTTGTGTCCTGTTCCAGTGTCCCCTCCATAGCTTCTCTGGTCAGGCTGTCCTCAAGATCCATGCCAGACTGTGGAACAGCAGCTTCATAGAGGTGAAAGAAAAACATCCTGTCATCATTATATCAGAGCCTTATGCACATTACTCTCACTCTCTGCTTCAGTTCAATTGTTGCAGCTGCTGCTGGCACTCGCACTGATTTAAGTACTCATGCAAGGGAATGAGTGATAACTGAAGCAAGTGCATTTATAGAATGAGAAATGAGAGGTGTTAATAGGCTTTGATGTTGAGACAGTCAGCAGTCTGTTACTACAGCCGTCAGCTTTGACCACTGAATCACCGCAGCGCTGCAGCTTTAATAATCAGATCCAAATACAACAAATACAGAAGATATATACAACCAACATGGTCCTTAAACATCCAATGAATTTTGAGATGGTACTTTTCTTCCGTGGTTTGACTTATTCCACATGAATCCAAATGTTGGTATGGGAGGGATTTGATTTGAATATTATTGCGACTTTAGAAATAATTATTCATTTCTCTCTCTCTCTCTGTCTCTCAGGAGTTTCCAGCAGTCAGTGCTCTGGAGCTGCTGGTCAGAGCCAACATCACTGTCAAGTCGAGCATCAAGCACCTGGTCCTCAAGGATGCTGCTGCACAGGTACTCAGCACACTTCACTTCCTGCAAAGCAAAACTTATACTGCCTACATCTCTTTGTGTCAGGCACGCATCGTCTTTTTGAAATGTTTTTGTTATACAAGTAGGAATACTATTTCCGGCAGCACATCGTGACTTGACTTGACTTTGTGCACATCCTTACCGTCAGAGAGCAATACAAACTCATTTCGCCACAGGCATGTGTGACTGTGGCCTGACTCACTTATTGATTCACTACATGGTAAATAGATCCTGTATTTCTTGTATGATGAAAATAAGCACTTAGATTTTTTCCCTCCCATTCTCTTAGGTTCCAGTGATGATCTACCCTGAACCTGGTCTGGCTGACCAGTACTGGATCCCCTGGTGGATCATCCTCATAGCCATATTGGCAGGCATCCTGCTTCTGACTCTACTGGTCTGCATACTGTGGAAGGTAACATTCACAAGATAACACTTTAACAATGGTCTGACACCTTCTTGTCCGATGTCCTAAGTCCCAAAACAGTGAGTATTTGGTCATTGATAATATAGAAAATCTTCAAGGTGGGGCATTAAAATGAACATTTGCCCCTTAAGATTCCCCTCATAGCAAAGACTGATAAACGCCTGTCTGTATATAGTTTCATTGACTTCATCCTGTCACTCCCTTTGCCACTACTCTAGCATTTTCTCATCATTTTCCATGGCAGTCCAATTATTTGTGTCTGCTTTGTTCTGTCCTTTCCTGTAATCATTTTATTCCTTCCAGCTCCCTCTCATCTATCCTCTTTTGTTCTTGTGTTTGTCCTCCGTCTCACCCCCTCTGTTTTGTCTATTCTCAATCCCATCTGGGGACTCTCTTATCTCTAAATCCCCTTTCTTTTCCATTTCTTATTGTTTTTTCTCCCTGTTCTACCTTTCCCCACTTCCCTGTGGTGATCTGTTGCCCCAGTGTGGGTTCTTCAAACGCAGTGAGCCGCGCCGCCACTATGAGACGGAGTTCTACCATGCCCATTTGGGGGTCCAACCCTCGGAGGCGGAGAAGCAGGCATCAGAACTATAATATAAAATATATTTCACTCTGGCCTGTTTTCCCCTCCTCCTCTCCCTCCAAGCGGTAAAACCCTCACCCACAATCGCTTTGTTCCTTGACCCACTCTGGTGTGGCTGGTGGTGTTCATTACAGCATGAAATATTAGCACATTTTGGCACAAATGATCACAAAAACAAACAGATGTAATTATGACAAGAAGTACCTTGTTTTCCAAGACCATTTCCCCTTAGTTGCTGTTGCTGTGTTTGCATGGCCATATTAACCTCTTAATCTAACCTACTCTAGATCTGCAATGTGAAAATTAGCATTAATTTTGGTAATCGTTTAAATCATGCTAAATGCCAAATATGCAGTGAGTCCGTCTTTTCACATTTGAATATTTCTTAAATTCTTATCCTTACCAGTCAGTGATCCATGTAAAAGACATGGAAATAATGTATTGCGATGTATCTTAGTCTTCATTTTCAGTATGATAAATGCAATGTACTCATCTCTTTAGTCTCTTTGCCTGTTTTGCTTTACAATAGGTTAGATAAATGCTTTATGTTCGGATTTTCAAAAAGTGTTTCATGTTAACATTACCAAGGAAAAGGCCTTTAGGATGAGAACTAACCTGCGTGTTTTGCGAATGTAACTCTATGGTACCTTTACTAGGGTTGCTGGAGTGTGATTTAACTTCCCCAAATCTGGGCTAATGTTGGCTAAACTCTGATACCATCCAAGACCATTTTCCAGTGTGAGGATATAATGCACAAAGAATGCACTAGTTGTTCATGGGGCGTTTTTAACTGTAAGCTAGTTAGCCAGGCATGCTAAAGTTTGCAGCGTACAGTGGAGAAGAAAAAATCCTTCCACTTGTGCTTTTGTTTAGAAGAGGCTAAAAAACACACCATTGTCCAAACTCTTCAAATGAGCTTCAATCTAATTAGCCACATGTAAACGTAGAGAAATTCAAAGCTTGAGGGGTCTGCTGCATGTGCCTAGTTGCGGTTGCTAAGCTACGATTGGACAGTTGTTGTTCATGGGTGGGTTTAGTAGTTAGTTATGGTTATGTATCAGCTGTGCTTCCCAATATCATTAGAAGGTCTCTTTAACGAATCAAGCACTGGCTGAAAGAGCCTATACGCTTTTGCCACTGTGGTGCTATTCGCTGTTATTAGATCATAAATAGCAAAAATGTGGATTTTAATGTATGAATTTATTCAAAACTGTTTCCTTTATTCAGCATTGTTTTCCCAATTTAATATGTGCTTATTGAACACCATCCAGCCATCTCTCCCTCAGGGCTGCAAGATGTTGTGCTGTTGTGCAGTGTGTTTTGCCGCTATACCGTCGACGTCACTGTTTAATTATCTGCACTTGTTCAGTCTGGCACCAGTCAATGAAAACGATTCATTTTCAGGATGCGCTTACCAGAAGCTTTTCAATTTCTTAACACTCCCATTTGACATGCATCTCATGACCAACTGATTTTCACAGGTGTCAGAATGAACTTGTCGTTGGATGTTTTTGTTCATATTAATGTGTGCGGTTTATATTAATAGCACTGTATAGCAATGTAGAGCATGCAAATATGCTTTTTTGTGGATTTGCTTTTTATTAAAAAGTAACTCTGCACAAGGTCACCATGATATAATCAGTTTTCTTTTCATCAGTCTGATGAACAAGAAGACACTACTTCAGTTGAAAAACTGAGATGATTATCTTACTAGGCATGATATTGGAAAGTAGACCTTATCTTATCTACTGAAATAAGGGCAAACAAATGCAGGTGATTGTTAGTCGCATTCTCATATATGGCATCAGTTAATTGTTTTTTTTTTTCCCCTTTCTTCCCTTCTATCCCTCTTTCCTTGTCATCCTCTACTTGCAATCCTACTTTCCTGTGCCGACAGTGTGGCTTCTTCCAACGGGCCCACTACAAAGACAAACTGCCTCAGTACCACGCGGTGAAGATTCCTCGCGAGGACCGGCCACAGTTCCAGACTGAGAAGTCAGGAGTTGTCCATAAAAAGGAATGGGCCACGCACTGGAGTGACGGGACCTCGTAACTCGCTTTGAAGCACTGACTGACTGAATTCATTCAAATCACCATGTGTGGCACTCATTCTGTCTTTTGCATTGGAACTAACGGACTAAAAAAAAAAGGGCACATGGACTGAGATCATAAAATCTTGTGCACACTGTACTGCGTCAGTACTTGCATATTGGTGGCCTGTTACACTGTTGACTGGATCTATATTCTCCCATACTGTAGCCCACTGATCGCTGGCCTTGGATAGTCTATTTATACCGTGCATCTTTAACAGCGTTTTACAGTAAATACTGAAGAACCAGTCTGGCTGCTCAATATGTTTCATAGCCTGCACAGGGAGCGCTGATGCTCACTGCCGGTTTTGACTGGCACAACGTTGGAGGACAGAAAATCACAACTCATAGACATGCATGAATGCACAAACATACAACATAATAACTATATTAGATGCGTACAGACACATTGGACATTGTTGATGAAGAAGCCACTGCCCACGACAAAGACTACTTTTTTGCCTTAACTACCGTGAGACTGACGACTGATATGGGCAATGAAAAAAAAAAAAGATTTTTTTTTTTTATATAAATGGGATGTTGTGGGATTTTAATTTAGTTAGCACTGGCAAACAATGAGAAAATGTCAGTATGTAAGATATCCGTAAAGTTGTTACAGAACACTGAATGTGTTGTTTTCTTGGCCTGTTGAGTGCTCTGGGCTGGCTGAAGAAGCCAATTAATAAGTTCACCTGATGTTCTTTGTGTATCTTCAAGGAATATATGTTGTGTTCAAGGAAAAGAGAGCCTTTTAAATGAGGAGCCTTTTCAGTTTGTATCTTTTGCATTTTTTTGTTAATCTGCCAATCAGATGTACTGTACATCAATAGTCGATTGCCTGAGTGAACTTGAATAAGAACAAGAAAACCACAGTACAGCCTATAATAGCAATGACTGTAGCACTTTTGTCGCATGGAAACCAAATGTGTCAGAAGAGTGACGAAATATTTAAAATGTGGTCAATGTTAGCATTTAAATTTCTGAACCAAACACTCACTTTTGAATGGATGTCCTGGCTGATAAGGGAACCCATTTTCCCAGGGTATACAATTATTGTGTGTGAAATCAAACTTTATTCCCAAATTGAACAAATTGACACATTTAAAATCATGAGGTTTTCAAGTGACACCATTATTATTATTATTATTTTTGATTTTTTTACTGAGATGTAAAAATGTTTCACCAGTAGACATCATGACCTCTGTACCGACATTGTTGTTTTCAAATTGCAAAGCTGAAGTATATTCATCTGCTTGTAGCACTGTTCCTGGTAATGTACTCAAGTCATATCAGTCAGGACAAGATTGTACATTCATTTCAGTACTGACATTTCTAATTGCATACAAGTGCCTTATGGTAAATGTGGCAGATTGTGAGCTACTGGTTAAGAACACAAGGCTACTGCAAATTAGATCATGCTGCCCTGAAGCATCTGTTGGGACACCTGGACAAATAAACATCCCTCCATCGCTTACACAACATGAAGAGAAGATGATTTCTAGAGGAGCAGAATTCATCAGAACGAGACAAACTTTTTTGTGGATCTAATCTGGGTCAATGAAGTGGCTATAAAGCATGAAGAGTCAGCTTGTTTTTAAGGTATTGCTGGACAATCTTGTATTAGCTGCATGAAGCTCTTGTTGCTGTTTTGACGTTCCCCAATTTTTAATTTTTTTTTTTGTCATTGTCATGACTCAGCATTTTATTTATTTTTTGTTTGGCAGCACTGTTTTAACATTGTAAATAAAATAAAGGAAACGAAATAAACCCATCAGACAACATCAATTGTGTGATTGTCATTAGACTCTCATCCAGTTGTATAACAGTGGGTTTGTGAAAGCTGCAGTTCACCCAGAGAACACCAGATGGTGCCAAAATTCTTAAAAACTTTTTTGTTCATGATATACATAAAATAAATTCATATTGATCTAGCATATGTTTCCATTTTAAGTATTGAACAAAAACATAATTTCAAGTCAATAACAGCACTTGATGTGCATGTTTCTAATTTTTCAGAAAATGTTGCACATGACTTTGTACTGTGAGGTTGGATTTGTAATCATGATGAGAGACATATTTGCACCACAAGGACAGAGATTAGTGAAACATAAAAAGGGATTTGTTGCATTCAGAAAACCTTAACTTATGAATGCACATCTTCTAGAAGGGGAAATAAAGGTATATGGTTTTTAAATACCATTTGTAAATGTTTGTGCGTAGCTAAAATGACTAAATGACTGTGAAAAGAGGACACTGATTATAGACAGTAACAGTAACAACAGCAATCATCACCATCATCATTATCAGGAAGTGCCACAGTCACGGAGATCAGCCTGTGCTCTGGCTCATAAAAAACACTATAAGGTCCCCCATATAAAGCTCTGGGGTAAGACTGACCTGTGTTTTAAATTGTTAGCTCATTTCCTGTTCTGACTGGCTCTCAGCAGAGAGATGATTAGTGTTCGCACATGGTCTTTGTCCTTTAGATCCAGTTAAATCCCAGCAGCAGCTACATACAGCTGAGATGTTTCACAAGTGTTGCAGCAGACTAAAAAAAGATTGGATATAAGCACAGATGACCTTCTCCAGATCCAGGGAGGATAACACTTATTTTTGATATATTTCTCAACTGTACAAAGAGCAAGAATATGAAGATCTTATAGCACCTGTGTATTAGACTGTTCTGGTTAAAGATGCTTTAAGTAACAAGTAGAATTTTGACCTTATTTTTACATCTGATTGTAGCTGGACAACAACAGTCCAATCACAAAGCAGAGTCCAAGGTGGTTCTGTTGCCTTCATATCCATGGCATATCCTGAAAGGTGTAGTAGATTTTCAACCCTGCGCCATCGTCCATCTTGAAAATGTCTTTTGAGTTACCTCACCACTAATGTTATTTGTTCACAGATTTGAATCACATTGTCTAACTACTAACTACAACTAAAACTGCAGCAGTTTTTCTGGATAAAAAGCTCCATAGTGTTTATATTTCTCAACCGATTTCAATGAGTCGTTTTTATATTTAAGGGTTTATGATCTACGTGCAGCAAAAATAAAAGTTTGGTCCCAAGTTAATTAGAATCGTGATAGTTTAGGCTGTAATCCCTGCTTTCCATAAGGAGCTGCGTATCAAGGTTAGGTTTACATGAAGTGAATAAGACTACATGGTGGAAAATAATAAGGAATTGTTAAAACTAGAGAGTAATATGGTGTTGACGTACATTCCAGCAATCCAAGCTTTTTTTCGTCACAGGCTACTTCCTCACTAACCCCATATTCAACAGTAGCTGTGTCGTCTACCTCCTATCAGGTCTCATCCAGATTTTAAATTGGACATAAAGTTTAAGATATGGAACACTCATTTTGGTGTAAGAAATTATACAGACATCTTATGGCCTCAAAGTGTCAGAGCCCCATCCATTGTTATAGAGCAAACTGGGATGACATTGCATATTTTGAGGTTCTCCCTTTGGTTTCTAACTGTAGAGGCGAGTGCCACATGTTCACAAACATTCACCAATCTGTTCTGGGGGACAGGAAGGTGTGAATTCTTAAAGAGGGTTCTCCTTTAAATGCACAATCCACAATTACGACATAGTGTTGTATTCCAACAGGCTAAAGTTATAAATATCAAAATCATTACAGAAGTCTATTGGGGACTTTATAAAGATGATCATGTAAACTTAATTCCATGATTGCAATGTCATTTTCCATGTGTGTGTATGTGTGTTCTAGGACCACACTAGACTTGTAATATGAATATGAGCAAAGCCGGAGAAGCAGTCAGCAGGTTCCATTTGAAAGTATTAAATCGTTTGCTTCCAGTCAGTTAGGTGTGATTGGTTACAGCTGAGTGGTTATGCTTCACAAATGAAACAAAGCGTACACAGGGTCAAACTCTATCAATATTATCTTAAGTAAAGCAACAAACAAATCATCTAAATCAAAATCAGTACATCAATACATTCTCACTCTAAAAATATAACCACGTGAGAACAAACCAAGGAGATTAGATGTACTAACAAAATAAACACGATTTAAGGAAGTATAATGAAATATACCCAGTCAACGCACTCAGTAACAGAGGTGAAATGATCGAGGGAACCAGCTCAGCTGAAGGACAAACAGAGAATGAGCTCAGGACACAGAACAAAGAAAACTCAAGGCACCTGTGTGAGCTGCCCAATCAGCACACCTGTTCTCCTGCTGCTCTTCAGCCCAGCAAAGTCAAGACAATTAAAAAGAAATGGCCGTAATCCAATTTGCATTTTCATTTTCACATACTCGTGGGCATTCTATGACCATATTAAAATGAAAATTGAAAAGCTATTAATTATTTAATTAATCTTTCAGACTTAACCTGCTCTAGAGTGACAATATTCAAATACAATAAGCAAACAGCACCCACAGACCATTGCACTTACGTTTACATATCACTACGCTCTTTTGGGATCAAAATGAAAATGCGATCTGTCAGTCCTCTCATCAACGCAGGTTTTAGTTTTATTAGTTTTATTGGAAACATGGTGGCTGTGACGATGAGTTAAACAGGAATCTTTCAGACCCGTTGAACAGCTCCTCCTCAGTCTGTGTCAATTCATGACGTGATTATTATTTCATGATGATGACACAGTGACATTTCCTGGCTCTATCCACAGGTCAGATCTGAGCTGATACAGTTTGTCATATTTATTAAGTGATTCTGTTTGAAAATAACTATCTTAAAAAAAGACAGCATATACTAAACACAAACGTTACTTTTTATTATCACATTATCAGAGTAAGTGAATTAGATTTTTCTCTAATCCAAAAGCTTATGTTCTTATTATAGTCATGAAAACTAATTCCCCCGAGAATCCTTCAGATGTCATCCTGGTTGCTATGGCAGTTAAACAGGGACAATTGCGCGTGTGCGCGTGTGTGCGTGTGTGCGTGTGAAGGCAGATTGTCACCCATAAGGCTCTTTGACAAGCCAAATCTGTTGATGTCTCATCCAGTATTGGAGAGGTGACTAATCATTACACACACACACACACACACACACACACACACACACAGTGACAACGTAAACACATTAATAAAGCAAGTGTCACAAATCAAGCCTAAAGTTGTCTTTCTTCTGAAATTAACAAAATGAAGGAAACTGACATTTATCAAATGGAGGCTTTCATTCTAAGACACTTTTTCCCTTGGGAGAAGCGTGTTTCTGAAATCCCTTTATCAGCATGTTGAAAAAAACTCATAAAATTGTTCTGTGTAAGCAAAATCTTTTGATGGCCCATAATGTCACCATTGACCTGTGGTGCGCTTTACATTCATGCCAATAATCATTTGGAGACAGCATGTGTGAAGCATTCTATACGCTCCTGATAATATTTAGAATAAGAAAAAACATCCACCTACTACTTTATTGCAAACCCTGAGGAGAGAGGTTATTATGGACATATCCTCTAGTTTAGAAACATTAGCTCTGGAGTAAAATATTTAAAAAACTAATCACCAGTAAATGTGTTATTGTGTTATTCATGTCTTTTGCAAAAATGTTTTTCTGCTTTATAAGAATTTTTTTAGGTTCATTACTTTGTTGCCTATGATCATTAAAGTTTTGTGAGCTAATCTGTTTCCTATTGACACCTGGTTTAGTGTGTAATGAGTGTTTTATACATATTGTCTGTCTGTACATGCAGCGTGGACCAATGGACAAAAGGGACTGGGCTCAGGGTCCATTTGCAGGGATTTATCTGTTTAATAACTGGGAGAGTTGTGTTGCACTACCCTAAGGGCCACATAATAATGCACTCTGGTGCTCAGTCATCACTAATGCCCTGATCCTGCTAAATGGACCTGTTTAAGTCTCATATTAGGGGCTGGTTCTTCCTGCATCCGGTCCCCTGTTCCCCTTTGTACAGTAGCATCTTTCTCCAGCTCTCCTGGGGGTTTCCATCCTGTTACCATGAGGTGTATATAAGCCCCGGCAAGGATGTTGCCACCACTGACGTTAACCAGGACATCGCACAAAGAGGACACTTTAACTCTGACCAGGAGCCTTTGAAGTCAACAGGTGTGATCGGAAAGCCAAAATCCTCTCTTCCCTTTCCGCCTTCGTCATCCGCTTTCATCTGACCCCCTCTCCAGACTGAGACCATGGACACAGCTGCGGTGGTGACTCTTCTGGCTCTGCTTATGGCGATGGCTGGCATCAGTCAGGCTCTTCGCATCCAAAGTGGTCTGGACAAAAATGACTTCCTGCCAGACAGCTCAGAGGAGAACATGGCTGACCACCTGCTGGGGCTGGTGAGACAACAAACCACTCACAAACTTGAATTGCAAATTTTGTATTTCATTCTCATACCTCACTCACTCACTGATTCATCTGTAGCCACAGACGCAAGGGAATATGCCATTAGAATATCACCATCTATGCATGATTTCTATCATATGATTACATTTGCTAAAATAATTTTGGCACCTGAAAATAAAAATCTCAGGCACACATGGTTATGTGTTAAAATATACTGTCTGTCTGTAGGCAGGATTTAAATATGGACTGTCAGCTGTGCCACATTAGACAGAATGAAAAATTTTGTGCACAACCCGAAGTCATGCCAACATTTTCGGAGAAGTCTGTCATTCCATGTGACACAGCATGTAAATGGGATTTGAGCTGTTTTATCAAGAGAGAAAAGCTAAATCATACAACCCATTTAGATCTCAGATATTGTTCTTCCTCATGTGTGAAATACACTATAATATATTCTGGGGCAAACAGAAGTTTGATAAAGGAAGATGAATCACATCATGAGTCAAAATATAAGGTTTTCCGTTTGTGTGACGGACACATCTGGGTTTTATTTTGCATACAGATAAAGGTGGATGGATCTTTGGCTGATCATGATGTACATTTCTTTGCATTTGTAGACTGATATTTTCTTCTCAAGGTCCCTTGTCACAGCAGGATAGACTTTCTGGAGTTGCAACCCCTGGAGTGTGCTTTGCAACTTGGAACTGAATGCATTTATCGCTCTTGATGTTCCCAACATGTGTTTGTGGGCTTTTTATTCAAAAGAAAAAAGACGTTTTTTGATAATAAGCTTTGCATTTCCGTGGGTGTGTGTTTGTGCGACTGTACGCATGTGCGTGTGTGTGTGTGTGTGTGTGTGTGTGTGTGCATGCGGGTGTGCTGCAGGAGAGTGAAAACACAGAGAACAGCATTGATGATCGTCTGCTGACCTCAGTGCTGAGAGCTTTGCTGCTCGGATCTCAGAGAGAAACCAGGAACTCTGTCCTCCATCAGCCGCAGAGGTCAGTGACATGACAGAGCCTTTATTGATCACACACATAAACACACATGTGGCAAAAACATGCACACAGGAAATCAGTAAAGACAACAGTATCAGCTCAACCTTCTGTACAGCTAAATATGTGTCAATTCTACAGTGGAAAAATGTGATATTAAGTGCCAGTACATTAAGTCCACTAAAGTACGTTTGTATAAAAACAACACTTTCTGTGGCCAAATGCCACATTAGAGCCGGGAAAAAATGCAACACACACAACTCTTTAAATGGGAACTGATCTTTGAAATCAGTGTGCTGTTAGAGCCATGCAGACAAAGCTTCAATTGACAAATTCTGACTCTAATTTTTAAAGAATTATTTTCTAAATTAATTGATTCATCATTTCTAATTCCCACCACAATTTCAAGGTCATGTCATGAAATGTCTTGCTCTGTCAAAAAGCCAAAGATATTCAATCTACTATGATGTAAGATAAGGAAAGCTGCAAAATTTCACATTTTAAAAGCTGTAACCAGAGAATTTTTGGTATTTAGGCTTAAAAAATGACTTTTAATCAGTTATCAGAAAAGTTGCAGACTATTTTTCTGTCCATGGACTAATCAACTAATTGTTGCTTCTGTATATGCAGATAAAATGAAAATACATTCACTCATTTGCATCGTAGCTAAACTTAAAAATGTCACCACGTACCATATGTTCAGCTTTTAAACATTATGTGCTTGAGATTTCCATTAGTAAAAGTGTTTCTGGAGCCATCAGCCTCTGTTATGGCAAAGATTAGATCATGTTTTTGACCTAAAATTATGGTCTTGGCCTTAAGGGTTTAAACATCTTAGACTGTTGTCTGTAATGATCTGTTACCTTTCACCCACATCCCATGTTACAGTTACATATTACGTTCCTGCTCTGATCAGTTAAATACAGTAAATGTTTAACAACACAAGAACAAATTGGAGATCTTTTGTATTCGCTGCCTTTGACTTATATTTGTCCACATTTATCCAAAGCAGTTTTTTAGTTTTGAAATAAAAATGTCTTACATCAGCTCCTGCTCCTGTTTCTCCTCCTCGCAGGTTCGGCCGCGGATCCAGAGGGCAAGTAGTGTCAGAGGATCAGATACATTCCCGTAACTGGGAGGCAGCCCCCGGTCAGATCTGGAGCATGGCCGTGCCCCAGAGATTTGGCAAGAAATAATCTGGCAGGCAGATTCACACACATCACTGTCCTGGCGCAGGGCCAAGCAGAGGGCGAATGTGGAGAGACTAAATTTGAATGAATAAATATAAATTATATTAAAAACTCTCCTCCTCTTTTCAACATCGTCCCAATCCATTAGGCCTGACTTGAAACCTGACATTTAGTGAAAGATGACAGGAGATTCATTTTACAGTTTTCTGTAAACCGCAAAGCATGTTTAACTCGTGCCTATTCAACTTTTCTGTCCTGACTTGAATGTTATTAAGAAACCAAAAGTTTTTGCTGTAAATTGATTGTTGCATTTTTTTGTTAATCTTTTGTTCTCTGGTCAAATAAAAGAGCTTTAAACTTGGAAAAGCTAAACTTGCACATATATGTGTGTTCACTGTGAATAGGTCAGGATTACACTCACCTATATACAAAGCGAGGTAACTAGACAATGCTGAAATCTTATGAAATCTCTTTTTAGTTTCAGCTGTTCAGTGGGCTATTTGCTAAATACACATGAAACATGAAAATAATGTGATAAGAAATTTTTTTATAATTTAAACACTAATCACAAACTATTTCCACAGCAACAGCACATAGTGAAGAACATCTGCTAGACCACACACAAGCACATAATTACCCTGGTCATTTTTCCACTACATTAAATTTGGCTGTAGTGTCTCGCTCACATCAAAGCAATGCAAATTCGGTAATGGCTCCACAAACGCGCATATATGAAAGACGATATCTTGTTTGTAAAAATATATCACTGAACGGTTACTTTTCTTTTGCCTCTACACCGACAGTGCTGCGGAGGATTAGGTTTCATGGGACCTGGATGGAAATGTTTTTTTTTTATCCAGCTATCATCTATCTAATGTAAAGTGAAGCCCACTTCTTTCTACAGACCAGCAGTGGCTGTTTGGGTTTGAGGTTGGTGGTGGATTTACAGGCCACCTGGGGAAGCAGCATGCAATAAGCTTCAGTGCTAATTAAAACACAGAAACATGCAATTACTCTACACTTTCACGGTTTCCGCAGCCAATTACTGGGAAGGACAGTGCGTCAGTCCCTTTTAAGAGTCTTTTATTATCCTGACCTCCTATTCCTCTTTGTGGGGCAAGAAGACAACATGAAGAATAACTAGTGCTGATTGGAGACTGTTGACCTCTCAATTTTTTGGGTTTATTTTCACAATTTTAATCAAGGTGCTTTGTTACAACATGTGGGTCATAGGTAGCCTTTTTTTTTTTTTTTTTTTTTTTTTTTTTTTTTACTTCTTACTCTTACACTGTCAATTTAAGACCCTATAGATTTTGTAATTTTAAGCAATCCAACATCATGAATACTTCTTTGCATAATACTGTATAATTCTTTATCACCACAATAGGAAGAATAAGAAAATAAGTTCCCAAACTGAAAATATGAACAGATTAGACTGATGACAAGGTAATGTTCAAAATGAATTACAATGATTTATGTTTCTATACACCAAATTAGATTATGGGGTCATGGGTCTGTGGTGATCAAGTAATCTTATCTGCTGCTAGGTGCAAAATTGAAGTACAAGATTAGCAGTGTAAATAAAAAAATATAGTAGCTACAAGTATAAGCTTGATAGGGCTAAAAAAGTGAATATAATTATATATATATAATATTTAGGAACTAGACATTGTCTGTTACCATCAGACATTATATTACAAAGATACAATGGCTTGTTTGAAGCTTGTTGCTAAGCTGCTTGCCTGCAGTGTAACTGCTATAGCTAAGACTATCCAGTAAGTCCCTTGGTTGCTATAAATAATGCATCTGGTAAAGCATCACTCAGTGTCTTAGTCGGAGATAGAGTTTAATTTCTCAAACAGGCTGAGAAATTAGTGTCACAGCATGTTGATGTGCTCCCAAAATTGCTAGCTTCAAAGATCTTGACAGGAAAAAAGAATGAAAGAATGCTACATAAAGATAAGATTTATATAATGTTCCTGGTATTTTCATACAATATGAGTTGACAAACCTGCTAACTACCACAATACAGGAGGTTCCTGAGCAAAACTACAATCTTTATCAAAGGGAAGATGTTTCTAAAAGGGTTGGTGGTGGAAAAAACAAGGAAAAATGGTGAGCCAGCCCTTCATCCTCATCACAAAGCCCTGCTGTCTTTCACGACTTTTTAGACAAGCCCAGCCAAATGTACCTACGCAGCAATCATCCTGACAACATTGACATGAAGCAACACAGAAACAAAACAAAACACACCACATCATCCTCACCAGCAGTAGTTAAGATGAGTGTTTCAAAAAAAAAAAAAATCAAAAGGGATCTCCCACCAGGATTTCTAAGTGTACATTAGGTGCACACCAAAAAAAAGAGTAATGATGTCATATCAGAAACAACAAGAAGCATGTTAAGACAAAAAAAAAAAAAAAACGAGACAGATCTGGGTGTGGGTGCTGCTCCACACAGCTGTAGCCTCTGATCTGCACAGCTCAGTTAAAGAAAGACTCAACTCATCTGAATTTCATGAGTCTGCAGGGGGGCTCAGGCAAAAAGTCTCTGTGTGCAGCAATTATAAGCTACAGAGACAGACGGGGGGGGGGGGGGTAAGATTGAA
>NW_019525393.1:199631-340812 GCF_002814215.2 Seriola lalandi dorsalis | reverse complement strand
AGCACAAAGTGGCGATTGTGTCGTCTCATAAAGTACACAAAAGAAAGTGAAGATTAAATTCTTCATTATGTACTGTACAGCGCTTACTTCTAATCAAATATAACAGGTTACTCTCCAGCTTTTTTCATTTCTCCTCCCTGTCATTAAGGAGCTATTTGTAAGTTTTGCTTTTGCTACATAACATGTGGTGACTTTTATAGTCAAAACTTACAAATAGCTCCTTTAAGAGGAACATACTACATACCAGTGGTTTTTATACAGTGGCACTTATAAAGAAATGCAATTGCAGTCAACCGTTTTGCAAATTATCCAAAAAAGGGGAGTAATTGTTTAACTGATGCTGAAGATTTGGAAGCATTTTTTCTATAGCACCAGGGATCCATTGTTTTCAATTCATGCCACATATCTATATAATAACATAATCTATTAGCTGGCTCTTTAGCAGTAATGGGAAATCAAATGTGGCACCGATTTCTTTTTCATTCATTTAATTTTGCAACAAGAGGCCAGGAAATATATAAAGGAGACAATAATTCTGTTTGACAGGATTGCTGAATATAGTTTCCGGTCATCACTTGCAGAACCGATGGACCTGCAGTGGCTGAGTGAGAAAACCAATCCAGCTCTTTGATTTTACATGGTTTACAGGGATGAATCAACAAAACACTGGACTTTAACATGAGAGATTGTTTCTTTCAACCACGACCCTGAATGTTCTATAAGTGCACCTACCCATGTGTTTATTATTGTATCCATGACGACAAATACCCCCTGTACTCTTAATGACGTACTTATTTTAATGCAGACGCTGGAGCCGTGTCATGAGGGTAGGGACAAACGACCTTTATGGACATTTAGGTTGGAAGACATGTGTGCAGCACACTCATCTAATGTAAGAGATAATTGGCTGAATAGATGAAGGCAGATGGGATTGAAGCTGTATGTATGTACGTACGTTTGGTTTAATTATTCCCAGTAGTTTGTGACTTTTTTTTTTAATGGTTTTCTCTTTCCAATGTGAAGCGGTTAAAACTATAACATAAAATAATGCAGAAAAATACAGAAGACTCTAGTCTCTACAATTTAATTACATTTTAATTTGTAATAAACAGAACCTCTACCAGTAGACTCTGTGCATGGTTGTAGGCATTTTTCTTTGAAGCTTGCTCAGCCAGAGACACAAACACTATGCTGGTATGAAGAGATAAAAAGAATGTACAGTTTGACCAGTGCTTTCTTTGTATTTGCTGTAAACATCAGAGGGTCGTACAGGAGAATATGCAGCCAACTATTGTCATCTCCCTCTCTCTCTCTCAAACACACACACACACACACACGCGCACACACACACACACACACACACAAACACACACACACAGAGCGTGTGGGGTCTTATTAACAGACTGCCTCTGATGACAAAGACATAATTTGGGAAAAGCTGACAGTGGCAGCCTTTTATTATCAGTCAGTCTTTCATTCTTAGCTACAAGAAAAAGAAAATGTGTGTTTTGTGTGGAAGATTTTTGTGGCACTCTTGCAGAGCAACATAATCACTGGGTTGAAAAAAGAAAAAAGCATTCAGATGTTATTTTCATTTATTTATACATGAATATATAGAGAGGGACTTCTTATGGTCAGTTGTTTTCATTTGTGAGTAAAAATCTTTCCCATCCAGGGACTATTACATGAGGAGTTATAGGCAAAAGAAAGACTGCTTCTGAATTTATTGTATAAAGTACAAATGGTGGTACAGTTGGTCAGGGGTGTGTGGCTTGTGGTCACTTCATCCCTGGTTCAGTTCCATGCTGGGGACCATTGTTGCATGCACACTCACTCTTGCTTTTTCCTCATATTTCCTATGCATTTCTCAAAATCTGGGGGTCTAGAGTAATAAAGAAGTGAGCTTACCAGCCCTCGGTAGCTCTCTTCTCTGCTTGACTTGTAAAATGACCACTCAGAGAAGACGTTATAGGCTCATTCACGTCTGTCAGCTGCCATTTGGTCAATTAAATAAAGGGCAGAAAGAGGTTTGTGACCTGCACACTCCGGCCTGCAGCGCTAAGTTGACATACTGTCTGTAAATGGCCCCTGATGATGTAATAGAAACAGTTTGTGCCAATTCATTTTGAAATAGCAATGGCCAATAGAGAAACCCCAACACTTGGTCAGCCAACCAGTGCTGTAACTACATCACTCAGTCAGTCAGCAACATTAGTGTTTATAGGGCTGACCCTGCTGTTGTGATCCAGACCAAAAGATGATGCATTGATTTTGGTCCTTTCTTTTTTATTTACTGTCCACCATGAATCAGTTGTGGCTATTTTATGAGTGAAATGATGAAGTACTCCCTTAAAACCTATTGTGATAGTGATATGTTTGTTTGACAAATCATAATATTTTTGACAATGTTACTGCCTGGAAAAGATGGTCTCCCCCAAAATGTAGGCTACTGCAAATCTGGCACAAAAAAAACCTTGTATAGGCTACTTCTTGGCTGGTGTCAGGTGTCAGGTCCCAGTAGATGTGGGATGTAGTGTCACTCAGGCTAGAGACGATCAATAAAGATTGTGCTGGCCAAGCACAAACCTGGTCAGATATGAACAAAGCTCAGATTAGCATTTCACAGCTTTGTATTAAGTGTCAGGTCAAGTTTTGGGCTCAGATTTGTTGTCATGCGGCATTTATTTATGAAATATACGGCAGAGATCTGATCGTATAACAGTTATTCATCAAAAAACATGCTAACATGTTAAGTGAAATTACTTGTGCCATTGTATTGAATTTTGTCAGAATGTGTCTATAGATGTAACTTCGGTGTGAGAGAGAGTCTTTGTGTGTATGACTCATGCGTGAGACTCTTTGTATGTTAATAGTTTATCTCTAAGCATGTGTAGGATGGTGATTTTAAAAAATACTTTCTTTTCAAGCAGAAGCCAGATGATGCACCTACCCATCCAAAATTGAGAGAGAGAGAGAAAGAGAGTATGTCTTTGTCATCCTCACTCTCCCGTCCATGCAGGCGCTGCTGCAGAACAGCCCTGATCTCAAACATCCAATACAGACAGAAAGAAATGTGAAGAGAGGGTGGGACTTAGTGTGAAAGGGAGTCAGGCACAGCGAATGAGAGCGAAGGAGAGGTGTTCCTAGCCCAGAATGCCCTTGCCTCTGTGCTATGAGCCGGGAGAGACAGAGAGGAAGGAGAGTGAAGCCACAATAGAGACACCAGCAGGTGCTGAGGATAGAAAAAAAGAATAGAATAGAACTAGGGTGCCAAAAAAGCAAGATAATCTTGGAAAAGTGTGTTAAAAGATCTAGGTGAAGAGCATAAAATAGTCAGACAAAAAGTAAAACAATCTGCTTATTTTTTCCTAAGCTGGAGCCCACTTATATTTGTTTCAGCCACCTTCACTGAGCTCTTCACTCTCCTTCTCTTTTACGGATTTTCCTTCCTCGGATCATCCCCTCCTCCTCCTCCTCCTCCTCCTCCTCCTCTTCGTCCTGACAGACAGTGCCACCATGGAAACTGGGAGCCCCAGGAAGATACAGTTCACCGTCCCCCTACTGGACACCCACCTGGACCCAGAGGCGGCCGAACAGGTAAGGAGGAAGGGGGGAGAGGAGAACGAGAGCCAGGGGGGAAGGAAGAGGAGGTGATGTGGATGATATGGGACCGTCAGGCTTTTAAGGGTTTCTTTATGCATCAGTGACATTAGTGGCTGTGTAGCAGCATACATACGAAATCACAGTTTATACTTGTCACTCTATTGGAACAAATAACTGAGAAATATTTATTCCAGTCATTCAAGCCAACATGTGCAGTCATAACTGAGCAAACTCAGCTGGAATGAAAAACGCAGTGTGATGTGTCCAAAGCGCTTGAATATAGCCTGATGATAATAAATTGCTGCTCTAAAGAAACCGCATCGTTACCAGTCTCGTATTACTACTTAGCAGGCTGTGTCTTTTGAATGCAGCTCTAAAGTGAACATGATGAATTTGAGATTGATTTTTCCACCTGCAGCCACAGAGTAGCAGTTGTTCTTCAGCAGTGTTGAAAAGGGGTGTTGCAAATGTGTCCTCAGGGGTTTGGTGTTGTTTTTGTTTAACTGACTGCATGTACTGTACAGCAGGGAGATACTGACAAAACCTGTGGGGTGTCACAAGATAAACTTGTATCCTATCTGCTCTCATGCAATATGATCATTTCTTCAATTCATTCTTAAATATATCACGTTTCTTGTCATGGCTCGGTTTAAGGCAAGTTTGAAAGGATTAAAAGATGCAAAAAGTAATTTAATCACTTAGTTTAGGATCCTATGAACTCGATATCACTTTATCACACAAGAGCAAAGGCCTCTTTTTAGTGAGTGAGTACTGTGCAGTTAAAGTGCCTGTAGAGAATATAGTGGAAAGACGTGTCCCAATTTCTCATTTTTATAAATATAATATGAACAGAACAAGGCATTCATAATGAATGAGCCTCGAGTAAACCCAGCCAAGATTTATGAGTCTGACTACAAGGCGTCTATGTCTCTTTCTCCCTCTTTCTCTCTCTCTTTACTCTTTTCCACAATGAGAGAGTGAGAGCCAGAAGAAAAGTAGATCTTAGGAGGACACCTTTGTGCATGTGTGCAGTGTGTACGTGTAGGAGTCTGTCAGGACATTTTATGGGATGGTTTGGGAGTCTGGTCAAGGTTAGGTTCAGATTGAGTTAAAGCATCTGGTCAAGTATTATAAGTCTAAAAAGCTCAGATATGAAGAACTGGCTGAGAAACAGTTGAATTATTGTTGGTGTGCACATGTATTTGAGTGAGAGCTTGGTTGGGTGTGACATGATTTTACAAAATGAACACCAGTGATTCAGCAGATGAGATCGATGATACAAAACCTACAGCCGTTTCATGTCCAGAACTGCATGCAACTATTTCAGTCACGAATGTCCACCTCTGCATACAAAGAGAGAACTGCCAGTCAAATAACTTTCATCCTCACTGGAAGGAGCTGCAGTGTTACTGCCCCAATCGTTTTTCACATTCTTTGTCATGCCGTGAAATTTTAAACTACGAAAACCTGATGTAATATCCCAAAATTTTTTTGCTGCTGGTTTTTCTCATAGCTTAGAAGATTTTCCCCTCAGCCTGTCGTGACAGTCTTAACACTGCAACTCCCGGTGTAACGTCACTGTTCACACTGCAGCACCTATAAAAAGTACTCACCCCTAGTTTTTGTGTCTAAATGCCAAAGTGAAAATAGATATTTACAAACTGATCCAAATTAATAACTGATTCAAAAAATACAGGATATTTCATCCTAAATCACCACTGGTGCAGCCAACAGACCCTTTACACAGCAGATGTCTGGACGTGTCTTTATAGCAGGAAAACCACAGTTGAAACAAATCTCATTAACGAAGGCTCAGTTCCATTAATTGTCCCACTATGTCGTAACAGTGAGACAGCACGAAGAATAATAAAGCCCAACTAGCTCACTTTATCATAATGCAGTCATTGTTATTATTATTAATTGCACCTGTGTTTCTCCTGTTATGACATGCTAAAAAGGTCTGCTATAAGAAAAAGGAAACATGGAGAGTGTATTCGAGGGGTTTCGACTGATTGTATTATGAGTTGCGTAAATGTCAGCCAACCTTCCTCAGCCTTGATCCTCCATCTGTTGTAGCTGCAGTTTGGAAGGATTTACATTGCACTGTAACTACAGAAGAAGTGCATTTTTTTAAACTACACATACAATACTGAATCAGAGTTACTTTGAAGAGTTTTGCTCCACAGAGAGAAATTATATGTACTTATGTATGTACAGCATGTTCTTGCTGACAAAATCCTTCATATGGTTTAGAGACACCAAATGAAGAACTGAACATAATTACAGTATGCCTCCTAACTTAAATTTACAGCATTTTGGAATAAAAACTTTAATTGCACTTCAAATTGCTTGCTCCGAATTGACACTTTTATCGTGAAGCAGTATTCGTCACCTCAGCAGCATTTATCAAAAATGCATCTACAAAATAAGACATGGTCATTTTTGGCGTTTTTGACAATGGATCGGTTTGAAATGTTGCAATGAAATCAAACAAGTTTGTTTGGCTGCACTGTAAATAGACACATCAGTTACAACACTTCTTTTGTATTTCTGATAAAGGAGCAACACAACAAGTGTTTGCTATAGTATTGAACTGCATTTGCTGCTACCAACACGGGTATCGCCTAATCAACCTAGACTGAGATCATCAGGATTATAACCTTAATACAAATGCCAGGAGACGAGCATAAAGGTTGGATGGCCTGAAACTTATTAGCTTGCGTGTGGTGTGGAGCTAATTACATTGGTGTGAAATTGGCCAAGTGATATTAGCAACACTTTGTAAATTGGTGTCTGTGGTACATTTGTGAAAATGAATGTACCGTATATTTGTCTAGTTGTGTATATGTGTGGAGCTGTACCTTCCAGTCTGCCTGTGCATCTCTATAGAGCATTTTGTCAACTTTGCCTTCTTTTCTGTGTATCTGTTACGTCTGAAAGATACAGACATTATTAAAGCTGATCCTGTCTCTCTGTCTTGTTTGTGTCTGTGTGTCAGGGACACTGTCTGTATTTATTTTGTAATGCTGAGGTTTCAGTGATTCAATAGAGGAGCACATCCATCCTGGTGTTTACCTACTCCTGTAACCCAGCATACAGACCTCCTTTTAGCTGTATACAAGTCAAGTACAGTTTACTTCTGCAAAAACTCAAGAGAGTTCTTACCTCTCAACCTCAATAAGCATGACCAAAAGCTTGGCTGATTGCCACTGGGACTTCAATTTATTCTAAGACCACTGTGAGTGGCCACTGAGCCTGCATGGTATGCTGGTTATTAAGTGTGTGGTTTTATGTGTGAGACAGCTGAGTGAGACAAACAGCCCAGAAAATGTACCAGTCAGATATAAAGAAAATAAATATTTATTTAAAAAAAAAAAGGAATTCTGTAGATAAAAATAAATAAATGAAAAATAATAGGAAAGATGCGCTTGTGCAAGTGTACTTATGAATGTCGCACCAGGGGACTTCACCCATGGTTCAGTAATCTCTGCAACCTGACACCTCCCAGCATGGTGAATCAGCCTCCGTGGAGAACTGCACGTCAGTCAGAACAGCCTCCCCGAGGTCAGACCCTCACAACAACACACACACACACACACACACACACACACACACACACACACACACACAAACACACACACACACACACACACTCCTCCTCTTATCCACACACAGATACAGTGTGTCCCACTGTTATCATAACCTTACATTAGAGCTCACTGTGTACCTACGAGCACAAACTGACTGTACCTGATACAAGCCAAGACCTGATGGTGCCATTATCTAGATATTCTTCTCACTGTTAGTATCTGTATTTGTCTAGTTGTGTGTTCGTGTATATCTCTGTCTTTGTGAGTGAGGGTTTCAAGGGATAGATTGACATTTTGGGAAAATGTTGTCTTGTTCATATTCTTCCTGAGTGTTAGATGGGAAGATTGATACCACTCTAATATCAATTTGTTAAATACAAAGCAGACACACATCGAGTTTGACAAAAAGACAAAAAAATTATCTGTTGCGTAAACCCCCCTTAAAGGTACGACTTGGCATTTTTTCACTTCATTTTTTATATGCATTAAACAAATCAAATCTAATGTATTCATCAGTGAGGTTCAGCAGCGGTTCAGGCTGGAAGCAGACCTGTATAAAGTTCAGTTTGTGTTACAGATGAATATGTTTAACAACTTAAAGTTATCACGAAAGCAACTATTTTCTCCTTTGTTGAGCTAAACAACAGAAATATACAGTTGCAGTTGCAATTTACAAAGTAATCTACCAGGAATGTGCACTTGCAAGTATTTGATTGGCCAACGCAGACTGGCCCATTAAAACAAATGAGAGGGCTGTGTTTTTTCATGCAGGTCTGTTGTTGCTGAATGTGGCCTCAAAGGTGCTGGTGGGCATATTTTCTTTTATATTTGATAGAGCCAGACTACCTGTTCCCCCAACTTCCAATCTTTGTGCTACACTAAGCTAAACTCCTGGCTCCAGCTAAATAGTATTTAGCAGACGGTCATGAGAGTGGCATTGAGCTTCTCAATAAGTATACTTAACAAAATGTGGAACAATTTCTTTGGAATTTACACAACAGAGGCCGATAAGGGCTTGAACGCGGCAACGACCACCATTAAATAGAACTCCTGCTGAATGGATGAAGGTGTTTTAAAGGGTTTGAGGGACTGTAGTCTACATGTTGTAGAGCAGTGGAGCGTATTCTCACATTAAGGTTTTCACAGGAGTACATAAAACACCACTAACACCATTGGTTTACCTAGAAAATAAACTCACATTTCTCTTTTTTTGTTTACAGTTTTGAGTGACAGTTCTCCCATAACAGGAAGTTGATTTTAAACTCAGTCATTACATCTATAATTTAGATCGAGGAGACCATGAGAGCTTTTGCTCAGGCAATATAATCCATGTTGAGATGATGAATTGTGACGTTTTGAGGTAATGGTCTTTTATCACAGACCTAATATTCCCTATAACAATTACTCTGCATTGCCTCAGGACAGCCATTTCCCAAGAACTCTTGAGTGCAGTAAATTAGTATTATTCTCACAAGATGCATATTTCTTGCACATGAAGGCAATCAAAACCTGTTAAAATGTAAAGTTTTAACCAAGATATACTCATATCTGCCAAAGCTATATAATGCTTTGCACACTTAGAAACAGCACATTTTTATTTGTCATTTTGCTATCACTTTCTGAGAAGGCCGAATCTAAAGGCTTCAGAAGATGAAACAAACTGCTTCATTAATGGTTAATAAACCAATTTTCAACAACACAAAAGTTATTCTTGTTAATGGTTTATAATTGATCTTTAAAGCATTAGTAAATGATTTATTAACCAGTACTAGAGGAATTAATAAACCTTTTATAAGTGGTACCATACTTTTTTGTGCAACTGACCGTTTGCTGAACCCCTGTGCTCGGCACCGCAAGCCTGTCAAACCAACCGGTATCTGGGTGTTTCTTCGAAGAACAAGGAGCTTATCATTAGCTAAAAAAGTAACTTTAGCCCTGTTCACAAATATAGACCATGTAGTATTTCCCCACTATATTGAAGGTGGTCTCGGATGCTGTCAGAGTTTGAGCTAATGTTAGCAGCTCTCTCCTGCTCTTTATTGTATTTGGAAACTGATGGGTATTGACTGGAATTCAGGAGTCTATTGTCTACCTTGGTCTAAAATCAGGAACCCATTGTTTCAAAACTGACTAATTTTTGGTGGTAGATTTGCCTCTGTTATCACTAACTGCACCATGTGATGTGCAATAAACAAAAGCTTGACAGGGTTTTCAACAATAACTTCTGAACTGTCAATTGACAATCCCTTTACACATTTGGTCCTGTTTTTGTGAGTTAAGGCACAAGTAACAGGCACCTGTACAGTTTCACAGCTGCTGCAATAACAGGCCTGAGCAGATAACTTACCAGCTGTAATACACCAGTTATATTTTATGGTACACTGCTGGTATTTAACTTTATTATTCCCAGCAAAACTTTCCTTGGATCTAGTACATAGGCTAAATTACAGCCCCCCTGCTTCGCATCTGCAGCAGGTTGAGAGAAGTGTGAGAGAAGATGATTTCTATCTCGCTTGATAGAAAGTGAGGTGGAGGCCCGAGGACTAAACACTGAGATAGCAGAAAGTAGTCAAGTCAAGTCAGTAGTTGGAATTTTAGAAGTTCTGTGAATGCGATAATTATTTCTATTCAGAGCCAAATGAGACCACTGTTGGAGAGGATCTGTGAGGATTTGTAATGGCTGAGCACTGATTTCAGCCTGAACAATACCAAGATCATATTTCACATGGCAGGATGAACAACGAGGAATCACTTGAATCCTCTCAGATTGTACTGGCCAGTGTTTTGTACTGAATTCCTACAACTCCTTGAAAGCTCAGCACTGCTTTGGCTCAACCAATAAGAAGGTTTTGGGGAAGTTTTCTTTAACCTTTATTTCTGCAGAAAATTACTGGGTATGAATGCCCTTTTTCTGATTCAGGGTGCTGAGCGGTACAAAGACATTGTTCTGCTGAAGGTCACAGAGCGACTGATAGCGCAGGGATTACAGAACTACCAGTGATTTTCTCAAAGGCAAATCGCGGTTAGGAGGTCAAGTTTTTCAACCACAGGATTCCCCAAAGTAGATTCTGGACTATAAACCTTTTATGTTACATCAATTACTAATTAGTTAATTAGTTCATTTGATTATTCCATAATAGGAACAGCTCCCAAGGTCAATTCTGTTTCAAGTGATAAAACATGACCGATAGCTGTAGGTCCCCTAACTCCTGTAATGCAGTTCCACTGAAATCTAGTTGTGTTTATGTGAAAAACACGTTGGTCATATGATACATGGACTAAATCCTCCAAAATGATTTGAATTTGAACTTTGGACATGTATCAGCAGTCAGCTCCAGACAATGTAGGATCGATACAATGGATTTTTATATATTCTGTGTCTGTGATTGGTGATGACAGTGTTCACACTACCGCTCGCATTCATGAATAGGTCTGTGCTTTTGTTTTAGTAAACAAAAGGAAATATTGTTTATGCATAACCTTGGTTTGCAATTATTCTTCCTCTTTTTTCACATACACCACTGGGGTCTGCTGGGGGAATTTGTCTCTGCATCTCTCGGCGTGACCTGTATTTTCCAGCAAAGGGTATTTTGTCCGCTTGGCCTCCACACAACAAGAATATCAGGCATGCACGGCCTTTCCTGCCCACCCATCACTTTGGACGGCTGTTTTTGTTCATTGTTGTGAGGACTGACAGAACTGCATCTTAAATGGACTGTGGGTTGAAAAGCAGGCGTAGCGGTTTGAGGGCTTGAGTCTGTCCAGTAAGCGGTGGCATTTGTGTGAGCGAAGGATCAGGGAGTTCGCTCTGCTGCTGTCTGAGGAGAATAACAATGACTCTGAGTATAACTAGTTCTACACAGACATGGCTTGTTGTGCTTTAATAGGAGCCAGCAGGGTGGATTTTCTGAAATGGCAACCAAATCCACACACAAGGCTAAAATATTAGTCAACAGATTTGTAGTACACACAAGAGTACTTAGTAAAAAAACATTTCTATTGTAGCTATGAAAACGTTGGCTCCAAAGTGCTTCATGAAAACACGGGACAAATCAGTTCACAAAAGCAAAATGTCAGGAGGACAAAATTTAAAAAATATCTAAAAACAAAACAGGATTTACAATCTGATGTGATTTAAATCATCACTGACCTGACCCACAGGGGGAGACCGCTCATAAACCTGGCATCCAGAAGCATGATCATCTGTAGCTTTGATTGTGATCCAGCTACACGGGAGACCTTGCTGAGGGGACGAGTAGAGCAGCAGACATATGGAGTTGCCCAGAGTCTTATAATTTATAAGTTAAAGTGGTTTTGTTTTTAAATGAAACTTCACCATTTTTCAGAAGGTTCAGATTCGCTATTTGAGACTAAAGGGCAGGAGTGCTCAAAAGTCTTAAAGGTCCAAATTTCCACAGTGTAGACAAAACGCCCGCACTTTATACCACAGGAAACATACAAATGAATTCGCTGTGGTATAAGTTTTTCACTATATTCGTATTTGACTATGCTAAGTCTTCTGATTTTACAGTTACTCTGGGTATTCTGGTAGCTGGATGTGATGTGACTGAAATGTTGTCATTCTTACCAGAAGGTAAGCTCTGGGGAATTTTTGAAAAATTCTTACAAAAAATGGCCACTGTTTGATTGCAAAAGAAGCAACCTGGTCTCATACTTTCCGCATGTAAATTACCCTACTCAAGCTTAAACATTGTTTTCACAGTCAGCCTTTATTTGCATCAGCTAGTTTTGAACCTTCCTTTTCACTTTTTTAATTCAAGCTTTTAACTTAAGTAACGTTCTTGCTTGCTGCTGGCAGCTAAAAGATGTAGGTGTGATGTGACGTGAGATCCATATATCTCTCACAAGGGAGCTGAGTCAGATTGCACAAAAATTTGCTTTGAGTCAGAATTAAATTTTCCCCACCTATGGAGTATGTGGGCCGAAGAGTGTGGGTGGGTAATTTCTGAAGTCTAAGCCTTGCCAGTGACGAGCATTTCACCAAAGTGCGATTTGTAAGATCATCATTCCTCAAAGATGCTTTAAGCTGTAAGTATCGACAGCATAAGAACAAGCCATTGCCTGTGTGGTTCAAACCAATGTGTTGCATTCAAGTAAGTATATCGATACTGTGTCTACATCAGTTGGCTACAATTCACACCTGGCATCTCACCATAACTCAAAGGCGGCTCCAGTGATTACTTGTTATAGGATTTTGCTTGCCGTGTAAGGTTTTAGTTTATCTGTGGAAGAAGTGTGACTTCTACTTAACAGAAAAAGAAAAAAATAAGCTCCAACATGCAGACAGAGGAGAAGGTGGCTATTTCTGTTTTTGGTTTGCAGACCTAAAAATCTTGTCCAAGTTATAACCATGTGTTGGAGAATCATTCTGTTCAACCCTGTTTCCTAGAAACTATGTTTGTGCTACTAATTTTCAATGGCAAATATGTTTTGTAGGAAATGTTATTGCAACCAGATTACATTTTCTCCTAACGTAATGAAGACAGTTGTATTCATGTATTTGACAAGTCATAAAAATGTTGATACACAACAAATTAGTGAAATATTTATGTCTGCCAAAATATCTGATCTTGCAGTACAATATCCACCAGTGACTGCAGCATGATTAAACTTTATTATGGTTATGTTTAGGCAGGTCTAATGCAGAAAAACCTCACTATGACTTCAGACACAGTGCGTTTATTTAAGTTTAACCCTAACTTTAACCAATGTGCTTTTGTTCCGTAAACCTAATCGCGGATGGGACTGTGAACTCTGCTCTCTGGTGTGACGGTTGTGTGCATTGTACACCTGTCATCCACCCCAACCACCTCCTATAGGGATGCTGCTGCCTTTCACAAAAAAAAGAAAGAAAACATTGCCATTGAGCAAAATCCATTCAGTGATTAAGTTGCCACCAAATAATTGATAAAGCATTTCAGTAGTGAATGAATATCTAGGAGACAGGGTTGCCCAGTTTTCTTCAGTGTGGTGTGGATCACTACTCTTAAACCCTACTTGTGGGCGTACCTGGATTTACTTGTGGCTTTATGTGACCAGATTGCTGTCCAGTAAGACAAGAAACAATCTCATGCAAAGAAAAGCCTTCTTCTACCTGTGTGAAGATATTACCATCAGAGACACTGATGCAGAAAGGAAAAACAGCAAAAGGCAGGCAACACTGAATAGCTGACATGCATCTCAGGGTATGAGGTCAGCAGTTTTCTTGGAAGAAAAGTGTGCAACACAGTTGACACATCTCTGCCTGCCTGTTAAAGAAAAAGAAAAGGCACCCAATGCTTCTCATTCACACAGCCTTCCTGTAACCCATGGCTGTGATTTGAAAGGTGATGATGCTTCTCAAGATCTGAATACCAATTTAGACTGTGCTACTGAGATAAAACTGACTGCTCATTTTTCATTACTGCACATTAATTCTGAAGCTACATCTGTATCTCATGTCATTACAATGTAAAGCTAATCGGTTTAAGTTTAAAACTGAACCGGGCTCAAACCACAAATATGTGTGTGTGTGTGTGTGTGTGTGTGTGTGTGTGTGTGTGTGTGTATACATATGTGACATACTGTTGTGTTGTTACAAAGGCCTAGAAATTAAAGAGAAGAACTTTGATTTATAAATTTAATAACAGATACAGGTGCAATCAGTCTAATATCAGAGGCCGGGACTTCTAGATTCAACGGATCTCCCATCTCTACTTCAAAGGGACAAAACAGGACAATGACTGAGTTTAAATACATCAATTTATTACGACATACTAATATAGTATAAATGCAATGTTTGATAATTACTAAGATGAAAATTGAACAGGGTTAATCGATATCTGATAAAATAAACTGTGTAATGAATTGGGCAATGGTAGGAGAGAATATGTCTGGGCGATTTGTACGACTATACCACTAAATGATACTGAGATGTCTACAAAGGAAAATTTGATGGTTAAAATATTATTTCATCTCGTCACCAAACCAGAAGAGTAAGTTTTGCTTACTGTGTGGTGCGCTGTAGCTGGAGATTGTCCTGGTCAGAAACCGCAGTAGTTGGTGTTGGAAGCCTGGAACTTCTTCACGATGAACTCTTAGGTGGTTTCCCTGGAAACGACGTGCGGCCATCGGCAACTGCCTCCACCGGTTCTCTCAGCTGCTCGGTGCCATTCCATTAAGTCATTCTTTAGGATAGAGATCTGGTGATTGATTTATTACATAAAAAATGACATTGGATGGATAGTTAGTTTTATATTATTTGAGAAATAATGAAATATGTCTGTCTGTCGTGTTTCCCATTGTAAAACCAACAAAATGCAAGTGTGCTCAAGGGTTGTGCTTGGGCTGAAATATCCTGGTGTAGGGTAGGACTTAAGTAAAGAGGAAAGTATACGTCGCATCATTTTACCAAACTAATAGTTACACATTTGTGGAAAACTGATATTAATGCACCTCAAACTAATACTTCTTTGGATAATTCTGAAGGCCAACACAGGTCATGGTGACATACAGTGATGTCTGGATGTTTTTGGACAGAGATCCTGAATTAGAAGTGACAGTTAAGACTATTACCAATTATTGTAACCTCTACAGCTTCACCTGTGTTATCCCTGTTTCCACTATAATACAGTGAAATTAAAGGTAACGTTTCTGGTACTTGTGTATTCTGGCATTTCCATCAAAAACCTGTTTGTAAAACCCCGTACATTTTGCATCACAACTCCAGTTTTTATACCCACAGGCCGAGCTTTCTTAAAAGCTATAGGTTTGAATGCTAACTGCTGAGGCAGCTCAGTGAAATGTGCATGTCTTTTCATATACTATCACTGAATGCCTCATAGCTGCCAAACTCCACTACTCATGAGCCAAGAAGGAAGTAGGTGGTGGCAGGCTGCCCTGATGTTTTCACTGCTCAGCACTGTGAGGGCCAGCACTGCTCTCCCCCAGCTCAGGCATTATCAAACTGCAAGACACCCAAATATGGATCACACAGGCTGTGGTATGGGCTGGCAGCATCATAAAGGATTGAGGATGCTTGTTGGGTAATGATTGCCACACTCCAGCTCTTGAGGGAACAGGGCTAGACTCTCCCTGACTGGCTGAGAAATAAGAGTATGCAAATTTCAGTGCACTACTTAGCATTTTGATTGGTGGAGCCAATATAACCCATTTAGAGCATTAGAGGGCAAAGTCTGTGTGAAATTCGAGCCTGGAAGTGCCTGAGATTTATCACTCAACATTTCAAAATACTTCAAACTCAAATATCTTCAAGAACAGCTGTTTAAATAAAGGTCTTGATATTATTCTTAGTTTCAAAAGCTTCTTAACAACTATACTGTCATGGCAACATGTTTATTTGAACCTGTTTTTTTTTTCACCTAAAGTATAAAAGTCTCACTTCAGTATGAAACTGTTCTGCTTTTTCAGATCAGAAGACGTAGACCCACTCCTGCCACTTTAGTGGCATCCAGTGATCAATCATCACCTGGTAAGGCACTTCAACACAAACACAAACACAAACACAAACACAAACATACTCATACGCACACATACACAAGTGGCTCGACTCCCCCTCCTCTTAACTGAAAAAACCTTTATGTCTTATGTTTATATTTTTTTATCCAAGAGAGAAAAGTTATCAACAGTCCTTAAATCTCAAAACAAAATAACATGCGTAGAGATTTTCTAGTCTGTTGGTATTCTACAAATCTTTCACAGCAGCTCCCCAGTGTCTCCCCAGAAATGCACACAAGGTCAGTTAACAGTTAAATCCTGGTGTCCTGTTAGAAGATATAAATAATGAATGAGGATATCCACTTGTCTGTAATATTACGGACAGTTTTGGAGAGGTGGGATGAGTGCCTGTGCCATCGAGCCCGTCTGAGTAAGAGGAAAGACAAGTGGAAAAAATTTACTGAAACCTTGTGGAGTGTTTCTGCCTGCAGAATCTGTCACTGTGTTTTTATTTATTTATCTGTGTTATTTTATTTACTTATTTCAACATTTACATATTGAGCTCCTGCAGTCTTTGCCTCTACTGCCCAGCAGCAGCTCGGAGCATGTGTTACTGTATAAGCTCACTGGTCAGGTCAGGGGTCGGGTCCAGAATCCATTAAAATATAATTGCAGTAAAAGGGTCGATCCCAATGTTGAGCTTTGCAGGAGCACACCAGGTTAACTGGAAGAGTAAGAGTTAGAAAAAGATTGAAAATGGCTCCCCCTCATACAATATTTCACACACTGTGGCAGATCCTTTGTTTTCTTGCTGGAGCCCCTCAGTGTTTGCACACTTGTTCTGACGGAGTGCCCTGAATGAGTTGTCTGCATTTTTTCATGCAGGTCTGAAGTCAGTCTGATCTCAGTTTTAGCCAGACTTATTTGGAGAAAAAGAAGCGATCATCCAAAATGTCAGTTGTAAACAGACTGGATTTGTCATTCATCTGTAACCAACTTCAGGGCAGTCAGAGATTTTTTTTATCAACTTTTCAATTGTGGCCATTTTCAGTTGTACCTCATAATAAAGTGGTTTAGGTAATCTGGTTAAACTGTTGACTTGGTTACAGCCTGACTGATCATACACCTGTTCATGTTACCTGCCCATTTGGACTTCATTGTGTTGTGGCCGTAGATCTCAGAAACTACTTGAGTACAGTGTAAGTGTAATCCCTAGAAATGATTGCAGGAACCACAAAAGTAAGATAATAAGTAATGAACCGGAATTATCTTTCAGTCAAAGCCTAATCTGACCCTCAGCCAAACCTAACCTTAACCTAAAACCAAATCTGAATATTAAAATAAATGTTTAACCTTTCAGAGATTATAGGTTTTTGTACCCAGAAGAGAAATAAATCTCCATAATGTGACAGTGATTCATGCAGGAAGCTATGTAAACCACACACTGACAAGTTACAATAGTCACAATATGTTTCACACACCTACAGGCAATTCTATTTCTTATATTGAATCCTGTGATGTTACATCTCAGTCTTATCATGCACAAAATGAACCTTCCTGCTGCATCAGAGCAACAAATACAGCCGTGTGTGTGTGTGTGTGTGTGTGTGTGTGTGTGTGTGTGTGTGTGTGTGTGTTTCCCCTCTCATTGGATCTTAATGATCAAACACAGCAGTGCTCCTCTAGAGTGTTATCCTAGTCATCCATTGGCTCCCTGCTTCCCTCCCTGCCTCGGCTGTACTCTGGTGTGTGAGTGTGTGACCTGCTGCAGAATTAAGAGATGGTCAGCTGGGAATACAGGGCAGAGAGAGTAATTTTCTCCAGGTGAGAAAACAGAGGGTGATACTCCGTGTTTTTGTATGAATAAATGAATGCTGATGTGTCACTGCGGATACCAGCAGAGACTGCCATTGTCATATTTATCACAGACAGGACAAATAATTAGTGTTTTCATCTTGAAAACAAGTCTTTCTAATTGGATATGATTAGAAAAGGTTGTCTTTGCCTGTGATCTGTTTGCTTAATGCGTGTCTATGTGTGTGTGTGTTTGTGTGTGTGTGTGTGTGTGATTATAATGTGCTTGTCTGTGTGTTTGATTCAATAATTGGGTGCTGAGCACGTGGAGCGTCTCAGATACAACTTTGATCAGATTTGAATGAAAGTGCAGAGAAAACCCTCCACAAGCTTCCAGACTAGAGAAGAGTGAAAACAGAGAGAAGAAACTTAAGAGACTAGAGTGGCGAAGAAGAGACATTATTTCTGATGTGAAGGAATGGAAAAAAAAAACAAAAAACTGGAAGATGTTACTTGAAGATTTTTTTTTTTTTTATTGTGTTACACTGTTCTTTTGAAGGCATTTTACTTGTTTTAAAAGATGAACAGGTTAAAGAGTGTCAAGATAGCCCATGGAAATTTAAGTGTCAGGACTCCAGTATAGAATATTTTAGGTTTAGGTAATGTTTAATTTCCAATGCATTGCTTATTTTATGCATTATTATACTGGCTTTTCATACTTAAACTAGAATGGCACTTGGTACGGCGTATACCTCCCCCAGGGCCAAACAATCCTACACACGTCTGTCAGCTCCAGATTATTATCTGATTCTGCAGCAAATTGTAGAAAGTCATGGATCTCAACACCATAAATATGTCTGCTTTTTTTTTAACATCAAGATCCATATATTATTTACTCAAAAATTAAAATATCTCAACAAATTTTCTACAGATGTTCATGGCCCATAGAGGTCGAATCCTGATGACTTTTTATGATCCGCTGACTTTTCCTCCAGTCACTGTTCAAATGCTGTTCAGTAAGCTCCCATAGCTGGACATTCAGGGCTGATTCTGACTCTCTTCGGTTCAATAATACATTCAGACTGTTGCTGGTTCAAGATGCTCCCTTCAGTTGAATTCAAAATAATCTTATACAAGCACTCCACATAAGGTGAATAGCTCAGCAGGCTATTATTTGTGATAGAGTTATCAGATTATGATTTTTTTTTTTTTGTTGCTTTCATGGGCTTTTAATATCCTTTCAATGAGGAAGTAACATACTGTGAACTGCAGCTGAGCAGAAATCGATGCTCTCAGTCACTAGTAAATGGAGCTCCATTGCTAAATGCTGCTGTTTCCGTCAGTGAAACAGCAGACAGTGCAATTCAAAAATTCATTGTCAGAGATTCATTGGTACATGTGCCGAACATGTCTAGCTACCAGTGGGTTGTCATTCACAGTGAAAGTCTTTGGGACCCAAGTCAGAATAGATGTAAATTAAACACCAGTCTAATTGGGCCACATCTCACAGGTCTTGATGTACAGTATCTAACACCCAAAGAGATCTGTATGGATCAGAGCGTACTACCAGCTCCCATCACGTGATGCAGCATCAAAAGAGAGAGAAAATGTTTAGGGAAATCTTTTTTTTTTTTTAATTGGGGGGGTTCACAAATATAAAATTGGCTTGAAAATGATATCTTCTGTCAATCTATCACCCAGTTGGCTACAGAATTATTATTGCTGATGCAGGAGGTGGAAATGGGACTCACCATATTAAAAATTACTTTTGAAATGAGTTCTGTGACTTTACATCTATTCTTTGCACATTATTATTAAATTTCTGCCTTCTTCAACAGGTGCTGGTGTGTGTAGTGTTAGTGCTGTCGGGGCAGCATGTCTTTCATATGTTGGTCTGCTGTGACCTGTCTGACGTTTGTCGCTTTTGCGACCAACTAACAATCTGTAATCTAATATAATCTGTTTCTTGAGAATTTTTGCCCTCACTAATGTTACTGTAATTAGGCCGATATAGCCAGAAATATTTGGGGAATAAGGCATTGTATATTGGAGAAAAGCTGTGTGTACTTGTTTAAATTTTTTATGAGCTTGTATTTAATCTCACACCAGTTTGTACTTTTTGTGTGTGTGTGTGTGTGTGTGTGTGTGTGTGTGTGTGTGTGTGTGTGTACGTGTCTTCAAAATGAGAAATTCAGAGAAAGACAGCCATGTCATGGAAAGATTCAAGACAGAGATAAAAAACTAAATTAGAGCCAGAGACGAAGGGATCGTCACAGACATCAAATTAGACACAGGGACACAATCAGAGACCAAGACCGTTCCAGTTGTGTGTGTGCATGTGTGTGTGCGTGTGTGTGTGTGTGTGTGTGTGTGTGTGTGTGTGTGTGTGTGTGTGTGTGTGAATGAGGATGTGCCAGATAGAAGGGGGATGGGGGAGGGATAGATACGATGATGAGGGAGAAGAGCTGTGCTGGTGCAGTAATGTGTGCCCCACATCAGAAAGAGCTCTGCATTATTTAATGCTCTGCAGATTGCTCTGCCCTGTGCACCGTGAACCCCAATAGAGCATCAGAAGAACAGCCACAGATGTACAGACAACTGGGACTCAGGCTGAGGGCTAAATAATGAGGAAGCAGGAATTGTGTTAAGTGTGTGTCTGATGGGAATCTTCTCTGAAGAGGAGGCTAGCTTATTGGGAGGATATATGTCTTTACTCATTCCTGGAGAGAGACAAAGAGACAACTTGATTGAGATAAAACAAAGCTAGACAAAAAAACAAAGACAGAATAAACTTTATTATAGTACTTGAAACTACTTTACTCTTTGCTTCTGTGAACATTTCAGCCTTTCAGTCACCCACACTATATGTGCTTTGAAAAGGGAGGATACAAACACATGCCCACATTAAACCATCACATGTCATGTGGTGCCTTTTAAGTGAGTTTCTTCATCCCTACAAGCACCAGCAGCAGCTAGTCTGTGGGTCTGTGGTGGAGTGCGCGCTGCCAACTGACAAGAATACATGAAAAAAAAAGAAGCAAAATATTGATTAAGATTATTGTTTAAATCAAGCCCTTAATGAATATTACTGGAAAAAGACGGCTTAAGGCAGGGGTGTTATAATCACATGGTCGGTGTCTTAACTGCAATCTTTGCAGGACAAACGGTGGGACAAATAACTGATGTCACTAACTACACTATCTTGATCCCACTCTTGCACCAGTACTGCAATACTTTGTGTTATGTTAGTGAGTTAGTGAGGTGTTTCCTTACTTTACAACTCACATTTGAAGTAGAAGTGCTGTTTCCAGTTTATTGATGTTTTTGCAATTAAAGGAATAGTTCAGCATTTTGAGAACTACGCTTTCTAGTCTTTTATGCTCAACTAAACTAACTCATTGGAAATTAGAAAGCAAAAAGGGATATTTCCCATAAATGTCAAATTATTTCCTTTAAATTGTACATTACCCTGTCTTTCCTCAACATATCCATTTTCTGACAATTGCTTGATTATTATCATGATCAAAATATTATAATATCTTGCTTGGAGCAGTAATTCTCAGTCCTAATTCCAGCATATCCCTTATGAAAGTAACAAATAGTAATTCAATTAGCATTTTTATTTTTTTATTGTTGTTGAGTAGATATCTGTGTTTGAATACAGTTACTGCCAAGCCATTTCTTTTCCTCTCCCACTTCTCTTGCCCTTCGCTTCGCTACAACTGCAAGAAGAACAAAGATAAAATAGCCGTTTTAGATGCATGACTGACTTCTATTTCCTTTTTCGTTTTACACACGGTTCAAGAGTTTTCTTTATTTTCCTCATTTTTCTTCATCAAATGCGGTTCAACAACTATGAACTGACACCAGCTATGGTAGGCAGTTAATTTCGAATCAGAGACCCTCTCTGTTCTCATCCGACTTTGTGTCAGACAGTCAGTCAGCTGGGAGTCGCAGTGATGGACTCATCACTGCTGGGATGGCTTTTTTTATTGGCTTTCTCTCTCATCATCTGGGTTCAATGCGCAGACGAAACAATCTGAATATCATCCACATGAAAGCCATATGTTGTGTTTATTGACCCAAATGATATTTCAGCCATGTTTGGTGCTAATGCTAAACAATAATCCTCAATTTGTTTGTTCAAATGAAGCCGCAGCTGCTCACTGTTTTTGTCTTCAGCTACAGTGTATTCATCCTATGCAGTATTTTAGACATATAATTAAGAACTGAGAACACACCTGGTACATTTGAAGATACAGTTTCATCGCATCTGTGCAAAACCATGTCTAATTATCATGTGTAAAACAGCTGAATTTTCTGGCATACTCTTAGTTCATCGTTTCAGGGTCAAGAGACCTTTGTCTTCTTTTATTACAGTATCTATTTTGACTCTTTAAAATTGCAGCAGGTGTAAAATTGTTGGAGCTACTTAAGATTCAATGATTCTGCAGTTAAAACTACCATTTTCACTGCAAGTGAACTGCTGATTTATATCTAAAACTTTTTCTTTATTGATCTTTACTGTAAGTTACATTATAGTAATAATAAATAACAATATTACAACAAAAAGGCATACAGTGCTCCACAATAATGAGTAAATGTCAAGAACAGATTGTAGACTGAAGCCTGAGCTTATTACACCCTCATCCTTATGACAAAACCAAACAGCAACAGATGTTTCAGCGAAAACCCCAAAACAAGATGTTGATGTTCAAGTGACAGAGCCCTCTAGTGGCTGGAGTACTTATGACGGGAGCAAAGGAGGAAGTCAGGTGATGTTAATATAGAATGACAGTCCACGTAGGGAGGAAGTCGGGCTTTGTCGACAGGTCTGTTTCCTGTTTTAAACTGACAGTCAACATTTGATCATTTTAAGCAGGACCGTGCTCGTTCCCTGACCTCAACCAAGTGGTTATTATTGCAACCATGATAACAAATGTCCTTAAACCAAACCAAGATCTTTCCCTAAATCAAGATCTCTAAACCAAATTGTCTTTGTGCACAAATTATAACCAAACTTTAACCATGACCATCATATAAATTAGATACTGGCACATTGAATCAAAACATCGTATCAACAGTAATAAATAAATAGGAAGTGATGTCATGTAAACAGACTGTGATTGGATATCAAGCAAGATTGTTCCATAGGATCACCATGCAAACATGTGGACAACTTTTTTTTTCCGACTGACATGGCTCGATTATTCTCTGTCAAATACCTGTTTATACGGTAAATCTTAAGCTTTTACCCTCTGACTCGAAGGACAGCCCTTGGCCTATTTCCTCTGATTGATTTGTAACAAAATCCATATTGGTTGGATGAACCTCACCATTTTAGGAAATGCTAAAAATAGGAATCAGTTTCAAGTGCCATTGTAAACAGGCACGGCATAAAGAAATTAAAATGAAATGTAATGGTTTTTGTGTCAGGGTTTTATAACCACCACTGGTTTGTGTTTGGTGCAGATTAAAGAGAAGAGTGAGAGAGTGATGAATAAAGAAACAAGTACATCACTGGCATTTTGAACAGCCTAGTGCATACTTTTAAGTAGGAATAATATATGCACATGCTCACTGGCACGCACACACACACACACACACACACACACACACACACACACACACACACACACAGTGCCTTCCTAGTTGCCTAGGGATGCGTAGGTTGCCAGGCAACAAGGTGGTGTCCTAGAAAAAAGTTCCAACGATGTAAAAGACAGAGTTGGATGCGGGTTCAAGACAATCACTGTTGATCACAGTTAATGGTTTCACTGTACTCCGCTCAAGTGACGTTTGATTTCTATTTCAGTCCTTTCCTGCAGTGACCACGGACTCATGTTTCATATGTTGATGATAAAGCTTTTCTTTATCCTGTGGGAGTCACATGAGCCTCGTATGTGTGCGTAGTATCATGTGGTTACTGAAGTACTGTACTATTAATATAAATTTGTACTCTACATGAGTATTTTGTTTTCACACCACTTTATATTTCTTAGTATTTATATTGTATTTGTTACAACACCTTTAGTCACTGGTTGCTTCACAAATTGAGATAAGAGAATATTAATTTGTAACTTATTTCTGAAATTGTTTATGTCATTTTTCATGTGTGGCTCAATCAATCAATCAATCAATCAATCAATCAATCAATCAATCAATCAATCAATTGATCGATCAGAAGATTCATTTATACTGGATATAAACTATATGAAAAAATTAAAACTTATCTCCACTTCAACCAACTACAGCAGTAAACTGCTGTTTATACATTATTGTATGACTAATAATTTAATGATATATAATACAATAACACTGTAAAATACTATATAATAATAGTAAAAATACTCCATTAATCCTGCAGTCAAGATGTCACTTAGTAAGTAAAGTGTGACAGTATTATTGGAAAAACATACTTAAAGTAGAAAAATAAATTACTCACTGTCTGTGTCATATTATACTACTGGATTGTTATTATTGATGCAGTAACATAAAAAAAAATCTTATTCTAAAGATGAACGACAACCTATAGCTGGTAAATAAATATAGTGGAGTAAAGTAGCATAAAATTAACATACTCAAGCGTTTATAAATCTCAGCTGCAGAGTACTCTCACTTACTTCCCTCAAGGGGGTTTGTATAAACAATGTTTCACTGTTTATCTGTCATCAGTACTTGGCTGTATGCAGGGGTTTATTAGGAAGTTGATGAGAGTGGATTAGCATCCCCTTTGTTAGCAAAAATTATTCAGAGAGTGTTTTTATTCATACATGATAGTGTTGAATAGAAAATAAAGTAAGTACACCCCCTTTGCTGGGTAAAAACACTCACTGCAATGCTTGTAGTGTGTCAGATAACCATCTGGCTGGAGGTCACTTCATATCCACTCTCCTCTGCCCGGTCTGAACACAGCAGCACTCCAGCGACAGCACTCTGTCATACTGAAGAGAGCAACTGTTCTATTAAAAACATTATCAAGGCTGCGTAATATGCAGGACCCATGAATTTAGTGCACCACATGTTTGCCTGTTTAGTCTCTAAGTGCTTTAAATCTCTTTTATTGTATGTAGAACTGATTATTTTCTTTATCGCAGAAATAGATGAAGATCGTCTCCCAAACCAGCTGTACAAGGTAATCTAATCCATGTTGTATTACAGAAATTATGTGAATTCTGTTTTTTCTTTTCTTTTTTTTTGAATCAACTCTATCTCTATTCAAACAATCTTTTCCATCTTGGTGCTAACAGGCAGCCTTGTTGAACTCCCCTCGACAACGGCGAAAAGGGCAAAAAGGAACTCCTACAATGAAAGGTAGTGTTGGTTATCAGTCTTGTCATTATTCTTTATGTGACGTTGGCATTTAATGTGTGAGTTCACACTGTTGGCACCCGTGAAACAGTAAATGTCTAAACTTTTGCTGCTGTTCCTAAAATAGCCTATCTAAGAAGACAAGGAAAATTGGAAAAAATGTCACAAGACATAATTCAAACAAAGAGAATAATTCAAACAGTCAAGAAAAGGAAAATTACAAAAAGATACACATAAAGTTGTAGCAGTCACTAATTAATCAGAACATAAGGGTGTTGTATCAAAAAATCAATGTAATATATTTCCTAAAAGGAATGTAATAAATCAAACATAAGATAATCAGCAGTTACAATGAAAACATCCAATTAAATAAGTTAAAATGATCGGTTCACATTTCAAGTCTTACTTAAAACAACAGTTGCATGGCCATGTTTACACTGAAACAGTTTGTGTTCGCCATGAACAGTCTTTTCTATCCCTCTATCGCAGCTCACCGAGAAAACACTGTCTGGGAAATGTACGAGTGTGAGACTGTAACTGTGATAACCACTTAATCTTGACAACTCAGACTGCTGAAGCTTCACACAAACTTTATAATACAGTTTTGCACTGAAAAAGGGCTCTGGATCTTGTCCCCCTATCACTTACACTTCATTTATGTAAGAAAGTGATCTTTTCAGGGCCATATGAACAGGAGGAGTGATTACAGAAACCAAAGAATGTGTCAGTGTGAATAAATATACGTGTAGGCTTGTCAGGATTGTTTGAAAACTGTGATTGGTTGAAAAATGTCAACCTATCCTTTAATTGGATAAAGCTATTTGTATGTCCAGTTTCCAGTCCTGGATATCAAATTTCAGCTACCTTGAATTTACTTGGTGAGCTAGCTAAGCTAATGATGGAAGTTGGCTCTGCCTTCAGTGTCCCATGTCAACCTCGGAGCCAATCAGGGCTGCACTTGCCACAGCGAGGACTCATTATCTCGTATTTTCTGACCAGAATTCCTCTCAGTTTTCATTTTTTGAGGTGAAAGAAGGATCCATGTGAGATTAGGTCCTGCACCACCTAAGGAAAGCCTACAGACCAAAATGCACACACACAGCCTGCAGTGTTCCAGCACCTGATATTTCTGTAGGTTGTTTTTGTCACAGCGGTGCAACTCCAATCCTACTTTACTAAGTGTACAAATGTAAACGTTTTGTGGAGAGTGCATGCAATAAAAACAGAATCATTCCCAACAAAGAAACTGAAGCAATTGAGCAATAATGAGAAGTGAAGAGAGTGAAATTTGGAGCTCTAGGATGTTTATACTTCAATTAGTTTCAGAGCTAAACAGCTCTAAGTGTGATGAGTCACTGCTCGGAGGAAACCCAGGCAATAATCAGTGCGCTTTAGTTTCCCACTACAGGGGGATTAAAAGTAATAAAATCATTGGATGAAGGAGGTCAAAAAAAAAGGTGATTAAACTAATCATCTCCAAGCTCTGATGCATCTCTTTACTTGCCCCCTCAGCCCAAACAGAGCAGGTTGTTAATTCAATCTCCCTAATTTATTAAAAATGCTTAACCTACAGTTAAGTGATGGGTTTCTCGTTGAATCTCCACCTACACGCTCGCCCTCCGTCCATCTTTCTCTCCTGTTTACTGTTCATAATGCCTCTCTCCCATTGGTTCCCTTCGTCTCACGCCACTTTTTTTTTTTCTTGCTTGTCCTCCTTCTCCCTCCATCTCCCCAATGAGTTCACGCTTTTTACTCTCCACTTTAACTTCACTGTTCCTTCCAATCCACTCTCCCCCCTCCCGTCTTTTCTCTCCCCCTCTCTGTTAACTCTTCCCTCCTAACCAACTTTACTTCCCCTCCCTTTCCATCTTCTCTTCCCTGCTTCTCTTTCACCTCTCTGATCTCCGCCTCCCTCCTCTCAGAGCTGCAGTTCATGGTGGAGCACCACCTGTACAGGCAGCAGCAGGGAGCTGGGGACGAGTGCTCCTCAGAGAGCTGCCTGTCAGACCGGCCCAGCCCTGACTCTGTTCCCACCGGGGAGGAGCTCCCACACGACGACGAGGCCACTGCGGAGGCCTTTGAGAAACTGCGCTGCCAAATGGAGGGTATGTTTGGAGACTGTGAAAAAGAGGATTTCATTTGGATGCTTGCAGTGTTGCTGTCTGCTCAGCTACACGACCCTCCTTCAAAATCTACTACTGACTTTGGCACAGAGGAAACCAGGTCACGATTTTCCTCTAGGCAGTCTTAACTGATCATAGATGTAAGGGTGAGGAACTGTCTGGCTGGACTTGTCAAATGACAATTCTGCTTGGAAGAAGAACTCGCCACCTTTACTTAAATAAAAGCACCAATACAAAAATGTACAAATGCTCCATTACAAGTAAAGACCCTACATTCAGATGTCTAGTAAAACTGTTAAAAAAGAAAGTATAAATAGGAAAATATACTTGGTAAAAGTACTCAAAAAGGTGTAGCTAGTTTTAATACAGTTAGCTAATATAGCCCAGTGGTATCCAGCCTGAGGGTCTTCTCCCACCAATGGGTAAAGATGCTGTAAATCTGAGTGGTTGTGAGATGATTATTAAGGCAGAGAAGAAGTTGTTCTGCTAGTTCTGCATTGCTGTTATATAAAAAGGAGAAATGAAGAAAACATTTGTGAGGGGTCACAAGCCAAGAAGGCTGTATTTAGTTTTGAATGTAAAATCTTAATCTGAAAAGTAACTTGTAACTATAGCTGTAATGTAGTGGAGTAAAAAGTACAATATTTCCCTCTTAAATGTAACGAAGTAAAAGTATAATGTAGCATTAAACGGAAATACTCAGCAGTACCTCAGGATTGTAGTACGGTAAGTGAGCAAATGCACTTTCCACTTCTGCATTTCAGTCATTGTAAGCTGACAATAGGTACAGTATAAAGAACTCAAATGAATGTGTGAAGAGGGCCAAAAGGGAGTGTGCAAGAACACGTCTAGCTCAAGAAAAGACGTAGAAAAAGATTGAATGGATGGACACAAGAGGGAAGGAAGGACATACGAATGTCTCTGCTGTGGCCTCTGAAAAATGGATGATGTGGTACCACAAGAAGCAGAGAGCAGATGGAGGTCTGAGGGCTGAGGAAAGAGGGGAAGGGGGAGATGCATAAGTGTATTAAAGAAGAAGAGTGAAGCCAAAAACAGCCTGTTAACATGAGGGGAGGGTGTTGAATTAAGAGAAGAGGATAAAAGTAGAATGAGGTAGGAAGCATGAAAATGGCTGGAAAGGATGTGTGTGAATGCTTGATAGGGTTAAGGAAAAAGAGGGGGTAGAGGATAAGTGAAACAAAGAGATTGGAGGAGGGCATAGAAAGGAATGCTTCAAGCAATTGTCAAATATTTTAGGAAACACACTTATTTTCTTTCTTTTTGACAGAAAATCCACACCATTCTCACTCTAAATCTGTAGCTTGAGCAAGCAGCTGGTTAGCTTAGCTTAGCATGAAGGTTTGGTTTATGCAAAGATATAATGTATTATTAACTGAGCTTTATTAGTGTTGGTAGGTGTATTTTATTTCCTTTGGAAAGAGCCAGGCTAGCTGTTTCCCCCTGTTTCCTCTCTTCAGGCTAAGCTAAGCTAACCTGCTCCAGGCTCAAGCCACATACTTGGAGGGAGAGTGGTATTGATTTTCTCATCTAACTCTCAACAAGGAAGCAAATAAAATTCCTTAAACTAATCCTTTAATGAAAAAGCGTATATACTGTCAAAGTGTTTTGGCAGATTCTGTCTCGTCTCTGTTCCAAATACTTTACATCTAATAACAAAAAACTGAGGTCAGCTTTTCAGCTCATAATTCACTGTAATAGCAGGCGAAGAGATGGTCACAGAGTGCAGCACATACTGTTCACTTTGCCCAGGACTAATGCATCATGAGTGGACAGGGCTGTTTTTCTGAAGCAATAGCACCAGAACGCAAACATTACATTTTTGTAAATGTTATAGTTCCATTTTAATTCACTGGGACACTTTTTTTTTTTTGTGGTGTAAAACCTTGAAAAAGGGCTGCTTTTGTTAGGATTCCTCATATGTTATAGGGGAGCAGCAAATTAAGTCCTCTGTCCAGATGAAAAGAGCAAAGAAGAAGCTAGGGGAAACAAATCAATGACCATTAACACCAGTCCAGTCGAGTGTGGCTTCACTGAAAGATCAGCCCTTTGAATTCTCTCAGCACGAGTGAATAAATACAGCTGTAAATGTCATGTGGCACCAATTGATGATTCGTGGTGGACTAGTTCTGTATTCTCATATAAATCAACAATGAATATCGAACTAGAGCATTTTACTGTATGATGAAGAGATTTGCTTCATTTCTCTGTGGTTTGTTACTGTATATGAGTCACTATCTTCACCTCCATTGCATCCTCTGTTTGTCTCTCTGCCCCCTGCAGAGTTCTCCAGGGAGAGTCTATTAGAGGCTGCAGGTGGACTCGAGCACCCCCCCTCCAAGGAGAAAGAGGATTGTTCCAATGTAGCAGATCCTTCGTCGCAACAAAACAACACACAAGCAGGTACATCAGAATATAAAGAGCCACAGTTATCCAGGAATCGTTTCCCTCTCACATCTCCCTCAGGGGTCCCTCAAGGGACCCTTAATTATCCATCCAGTTTATTTAGATATGTTAAACAGTTTCACTTGCTTGGTGTCATGTAATCATGGCTCATAAACAAACATCTGTGAAGGGCCTTTGATCAGCACTTCACAGAGCGCCGCCATGGCTGGAATACCCTGGGAGGTATGAAAGTGGAAAAATTTGTTTGTGTGTGTGTGTGTGTGTGTGTGTGTGTGTGTGTGTGTGTGTGTGTGTGTTGAGGCACAGATTTTGGGAAGTCTACAAAAAAGATTTCTGCTGTATTGAAGGTTCCCAAGAGCACAGTGGCCCCCATAATTCTTAAATGGAAGAAGTTTAAACAACCAGGACTCTTCCTAGAAGTGGCTACCCGGCCAAACTGAGCAGTTGGGGAAGAATGTGACCAAGAACCCGACATTCACTTTGGCTGAGCCGTGGAGATCCTGTGTAGAGATGGGAGAAATTTACAGAACAAGTACTGAGTAAAGGGTCTGAATACTTTACTTTATGTCAATGTGATATTTCGGTTTCTCCCTTTTTAATAAATTAGCAAAACTTTCCAAAATTCAGTTTTCGTTTTTCTGGGGTATTGAATGCAGCTTGATGAGGGAAAAAATTCTTATTATTTTTTTTACTTTAGTTGGAATGTCAGAAATCCATCTTCAGGTGGCGTTTTAGTTGAAATTTCTAAATGGGAACTCGGCATTTCCGACTTCCCAGTCGAAATATAACGCACCATGAGATCAGTCAGAGGTTGAGCTAAACACAAACAGACTCCCAGAGCCACAGTCAGAGCGTTAATTTCTAGCTAGTTACAACTAACAACTACTAACAGTCTGTGCAGCTGGTATGTGTTGGCTGTTTGGGGCGAATAAACACAAATTATGCAGTGGGCAAATTTGTTGATATAACACTGGGCAAAACTTTGCTTCGCTTTCTGTCGGAGGCCCACACAAACTTTTATCCTTTGTTGACTTTAAGCTTTTTCTCACACATAGAATCCCTAACACTGCTGGCTTCATCTAGTGTTAAAGTAAACACATACAGCACATGTTTGTTACCTAAATGTTCAATTAATCAGACATGAGATTCATGGAAAACAATGTGATTTCTGCTGTGTGTGAAGTTATAAAAACAAGTTACAAGTTTACTGAGAGTGTTGTTGTCGATTTTTACGTTAAAGTGACTTGGACACTGATTCAAACATGAAACCGACCATAATATTTACACAACAAACGCATGTCTGAAAGGGGTTTAAGAGATCATGACAGTCGCAGCCTAAATAAGCTTTGTCAGAACATTACTATACCTTCATAACAGAAAATACAAAAAGCTAATGAGTGAATTACAGAATTTCTCTCTGGCTTCCCGTCTAACTGTCCACGTCTTGCACTGTAAAGCCAAATGGAATAATGAATATAATGGCCTTTGTTTCTATGTGGTTAAAAACAAAGTGATTTTCTCTTCCTTTGGAGAAACAACCATCCCCGACATTGGTTACCAAATTTTTATTTATTGTTAGGCTGTGAGAGACCATTAAAAAATCTCTCTTGCCAGCCTCCTCTCTCTCTTACTGTCCCTCAGTCTTTTATGTCTCTGTCTATGTTTTGCAGACACAAAAGCTGCAGCATCCACTGCGAGTCAGCCGGCAGAGGAAAAGACAAAGATGTGCAGCCAGGAGAAGGAGAAATAGAGTTTTCCTCTGTACAACACAATGCTGCTCAGTCTGCTCAGCCAGCCCAACACAATGACAGAAGATTGTGTCTGCAGATCCACTTTTTAGAAACATCAGGGCATATAGTATATTCCTCTACAGTCAGGCCTTAGTTACCACCTCGAGAACAAGAACAAAGGTTTCTACACTTATTTTGTGTCAAAAATCCTGCGTAAAGGGACGATTATTTAATTATTTTTGTTTTCTATTGCTTCCCCTGCGCTCACCTAAAACTAAAACTAGCCTACTGTAAGTATGAACCAGACTGGGAGGTAATATCTAGTTAATGGGACACAGTCTTTTCCTGTCTCTGTCACCCAATCATTATCATAAACCACCACAACTCACATGCTTAATGTGTCTTTTAATGTTCAAAGGCAACAAATATTCTATCTGCAATCCTTTTAGGCAATTTTCCTCATTAAATATGTGCCATGACTTCTGCAATGATCGTTCCATCTCAGAGCAATAAAAATGAATTTGTACCTCATAAATAACTTGGACTGAAACCATCTTTTTAAATTCAAATGTCATCACTTAGGCCCCGTATATTTGGGTTGACTGACAGTTTAAATCCTCAAATATATGTTTACACTACTAGATTGGACATCTACAAATACATTCTTAAAGTCCAACTGAAATTAACGACATCTTTTTTTCTGTTAAAGTATATACAGCTGCAACAAATTAATTTATTAGTCGATCAGCCGGAAATTAATTGGCAAGTATTTTGAATCGATTTAATTTTTTTTTAAAAACCCATAATTCTCTGGTTTTAGTTTCTGCAAAGTGATCTGTTTGCTTTAGTCCACCACAGTTATAAACGTAATATTTTTGGGTTATTGAACAAAACAAGACGTGAAGATGTCATGTTGAATTCTGGGAAACTGTGAGGGAGATTTTCAGCTATTTTCTGACATTTTAGAGACAAATTGTTTAATGGAAATAATCAGTAACAATTAGCAGATTCATTGCTATGAAAATAATCATCAGTTGCAGCAATAACACCACACATGTATGCAGAAACATGAAGAAATGGAGAGATGTATATATATATATATATTTTGTTTTTTTTTTGTTTTTTTTGTTTTGTTGTTTTGTTTTTGTTTTGTTTCATCATGACACCCCTGATTTTAGCATTTTTACTTCTTTGTGCATGTTATGGCCTACATAGATGGAGCGCTTGCCTCCATACAGCCAATTATGCTTCATTTGAAACCATATTTGCATAAAGCAGTAACCTAAATGTTCTATCATGGCCAGTCAGTCAGAGACAATAGTCAGACAGCAGCCTGCTACACAATATGAGACACAGACTTTGAACAACTAAAGTCAATCCAACATGCAAACACTCTCCTGCACCTTGTCTTGTTGGACGAGCGACCCAACAAACATTCACCAGGGGACAACAATCAGCTTGCAAATGAGCTGCACAGCTGCAGCACATTAAACAGCATGTTAACGAACCTACAGATGTCACTTCAGTCCTGTTAGATGCTTGTGTGATCTTTACTCTTGACTACCACGAACAACACACCGTCTGCCTGTGACTTCCAAACTATAGTGTAGGTTTGTTTGTCTCTCCTTGTCCTGCCAGAGGAAAATCTACCAGCTGCTGTCAGTCACTCACAAACACAGACACACCCCCAGCTGCTGAGAAGAAAAGGAGTATTTCTGATCTTTTCCCAAGACCTTTTTTTTTTTTACTTAGCTTACTATAGTTACGTATAAAAAACATATTGACAGTAACATGTTGTTGACATTATTTTGACCATAAAGAGGGACAGCTATATGTGATTTCAGTTGGACTTTATTACTTTTATTACTGGTAATATATCAATTAACAATAATGATGTCACGTCTAGTTACAGTAACGCACTAAAAACCAGACTTTTACCAGCCGAACCACGTGGTTGTGAATCCCTGGTTAACTAGCGAATGTGTCTAATGTTTTTGACACTTGAACGCTTCTGGAAATCGAAATCCTGATCATAAAACACTTTCTTGCATGGTACTGATTGTACAGTGACGTTTTCCTAAGCCCAAGGTCTTTGTTGTGATTCATTTTGAATGGGAATTAATTTAAACATTTTAAATACCAGACACAAACTGTAACTACTGGCATTCCCTTTTGATTCTAGTTTTGTATGCAACAAGAACATCACCATCGAAGTCATCACCACACTATTCCAGTAAACGTTGGTCATCTCATCAGCTCATTTGTATCACTGAAGTTAATGTAGATTATGTGACAATCCTTCCATAAACTTCACCATCATCTCGACATGTGTGAATGAAGCAAAACAAAACAAAAGAATAAAAACTGAAACAGAAAACTGAAGCCACCCTAGTATTGATGTCACTTTAGCAGATTAATTAGCCACACTATGAGCAGTTCATCTACCAGCTGCCAACAATGACCACTATGTCCACAATGAACAAGACAAACGGTAAAACATTCCTGTGCAAGCTTTCGTTTATTTCTTCTGCAGTGTATTTATGGACCACGTAATGTTTGTTCTGTTTTTGAATGGTAATAGTGTATTTACATGATTTAAATCTGGGGAGTTTTTTGTTCCAATTTTACTTGAATTGATTGACGATTACATCTGTAATCTAAATTTGTTTGATACAATAAAATGTTTAAATTGGTGATTGGGTGTTTTTCCTTCACACCAGTCCAAGCTTCAGGATCTGCTTTCCTTTTTTAAAAGTAAAAGAGGTATCAAGTTAAACTAACAGTGTCTGACCTCATTGCACCACTGGTCATGTGTTTAGCTGAGGTTCACTTTGACTATATCCTAAAAATAGGCACGCTGTCAATAAATAATTCAACATGCTCAGTGCAGGGAGCATAAAGACACATACATTTTTTATAAACAGAACTGTTTTTCACAAATAACTGCAGCAATTTAAGCTACATGTCTTATCCATACAGGCATTTCCAGTTGCCTTTTGAGGTACTGTAGCCTGAGTGAGCTTGATCACTTCTAGTGCAAATTTTTGCTGCGAAAGCAAGTTGCTATCATCATCTGAGGTGGAGATGCTGTGTGATCCTTTGAGAGTAAAACCCAAAGTTGATGTTTTGATCAATTTTCTGTACCACTCTGATCTTGTAATTATTAATCTGGCTCAGGGAAACACATCAAGTATCTTAAAAAAAATACAGGACATCCTGAGCATCTTCTGCTTTTGTGCTGGGATACTGCAAATACATGCACACACAAAAGGACACACAATAAATGTCATCCCTGTTTTGTATAATGCATCATTATGTATGCGTTTGTGTGTGTTGGGGGTTGGGTTACAACTGTGTGAGCACTGCATGCACACCTTAGATCACACGTATTTTTCTTATGTTCACTGTGATATGCAGTAGCTTCATTTTGTCTCCTCTGCCCTAAAACGAGGAAAGCTGAGGATGTACTTGTAAACTGCTTAACTGACAACTGTGAGAGTCAGAAACTGGGTTTGAAGCTGAGGCCTCTGGGCTCCCCTGGAGCCAATTGTTTCACTTCGCTCTACAGCCCCTCCTGCTGGGAGAGCAGAGAACTGAAATTAATGGTGACAGCTTTTTTTTTACTGTCTATGTTAAAATCAAATAAGGATCTAAAAAAAAAGGAGTTTAAAAGCTGCATATTGGAAGAGTAGGGTCAAGGTTTTGGTTGGATTTGAAACTTGAACCATATATTAAGGACTAAAAGTCAGAAAATATTGGCCTCTGCTGCATCAGTCCCCCAACTTTATACTCCTTTACATGCTCAGTTAAATTTTCTGTAAGTTTTAGCTCCTAATATGAGAGTCTTGATGCTGTGTTAAGAGTTACTAATGTGTTGGAGCTATATTAAAATCATATATTTGCTTATAAGCCATGTGAATGATGCTTCCATTGTCCTGCTATGATTAAGAAGCAGACATGGATCTACTTTAGCAGGACAGGACAGGACAATGGGCTTTTGGTGGAGACACACTGCCTGCCTCTTTCACAAGCAGGCTCCACTTGCCTAATCAAAGAGCAACTAAATCTGACTTTATGAATCCGAACAGGAGTAAACATGGCTAAATAAACTTCAAACTGCTTCAAGTGGTTTTTAAAAAAGCAGATCACATTAGAACTAAAATGACCGCTCTGCGATTAGGATCTTTGATCTTGAATCCTTTAAATGTTTCAGTGAAAAACTAAAAAGCATGATCTCCCACAACATCAAAGCCAGCCTTATAATGAATCAATACGAAGCAGCTCGATGACAAACACTCACAGATTTTCAAGGTTTATTGCAAGGTTAAATGATTTGTGTACAGTTCAAACTATAAAAGTGTTTAAGTGGCAAATTAAATTAATAACATGGACTATACTGTATAACATGGCCAGCATGTACACTTTGCATTTAAATTAGCATAGTATACTACACTTGAAATAAGACATGAGGACATATCTCTGACTACACGGCATCTTACCTTGGGAAGATGACCTTAACCCTAACCCTAACCCTAACCCCCCCCCCCCCAATCTTGCTGTCATAATATAAGAAGGCATTGTGGTTTTGTTACAAACAGTGACCCAATGTTAAAAAGCACATATCACAAATGAAGACCTACTACTACTACTGTCTACTGGTTTGTATCTGTGTTGGGGTCTTGCAGGGATTTTTCTGACAGCTCCTCTTGTCTGGACCTCTGTTCTTTTGTCAGTCTGGGGTCTGAAAATCCTGAGGGATAAAGAATATTGGAAAAGGCATTGGAAAATTTTGTTAAGCCGAAAGGGAAACAATATCTGTATCTGTTAATCACCTCATGAGATCACTCTGAAATGAATGTAGATAACAAATCAAATCAAGGAGACTGAGCACATTTATGGAGTTAAGTGGCTTTGTTCCTGCCAATTCAGTCACTTATCTCAAAATAAAATAGGTCTTTTAATCCGTGTGAGCAGAGATTGTCAAACATTTCATAGGTGATCATTTTAAGTTAGAAGTATTAAACCAGTACAAAAGATGACAGAAGAAAAGTATTAAAATGTTCAAGACTGCTATGTTGTAAGAATTTCTTAAAATAGTGTCGACCTCTAAATCCTGAGAACAGAACATCAACACAATTAGTGTGGGTCTTAGGTTTCACTCTGTAATAGATTTATTCTGTGGTGAGGCGCTCTATGTTAAGATCCCATGAAGGTTTTGTTCACTCATTTTACACAGGGCATTCTGAGCATTAAATGAATTAACATACTATGTGTTACGTACCATTGGAGCCACTCTCCTTCCATTTGAGCTTGTTGTCTTCGGTGTGTCGTGTCCACGTGGAGCGGAAACTCACCAGCTCAGCTGTGATGTGAGCGAGACTCCACTGCAGACCTCTGGAGCTCTCCTTCCAAAGATTACTATTGAGAAATGACAGGTTGTCATACCAAGACATTTTCATTTTTATTTTTGTACTTTCCCTTTTCACCTTTTCTTTTTTTTCATAAATATATATATATATATTTCTTTATTTCCTTGCTAATTTGTTCACAGTGAGGTTCAGATAATTGTAAGTCCCTCTATAACATTCTTGTTTTTACTGAAAGATTTAAGTGTCTGTGATAAATTTGAAGCTACAGCCAGAAGCCAGTTAGCTTAGCACTGACACCCAGAAACAGGGGGAACAGCTCGTCTGACTCTGTCTGGTGATAACAAAATCCATACCAGCACCTCCAAAGCTCACTAATTAAGACATTATATCTTATCTGTACAAAAACCAATGTGTAAAAACAACAATTTGTGGTTGTTGTCACTATTCAATGCCAAGCAACTGGCAAAGTCTCCAGGAACATCTCCTGGCCAAAATAAAATCACCCACATTACTCCTGTAAAACCACAAATTATTATTTTTACACTACTTTATGTAGAGATTAAGATATAACAAGTTCATTAGTGAGCCTTAGATGTGGTGGAAGGCAGATTTCTTTATCTTTTGACAAAGCCAGGCTGTTGTTTCCCCTTGTTTTCAGGTCTTTATGCTAAGATAAGCTAAGATAACTGGCTGCTGGCTGTAGCATCATATTTAACAGACAGATATCAAACTCCTGGCAAGAAAGTGAATATGTGAATTTCCCAAAATATATCATATTTCCTTTTAGCACTCTGGTGTTAGCCTTGAGTTAGGGTTAGCCTGTACCCCTTCATTCAGTACCATAACCATAAATTCCAACATGTATCACTGTGGTACATGCCCTGTCTTTGTGTATACCTGTGTCTGTTACATGGGTCTGGTGGACCTGGATTCTCCTCCACCAAAGGAATGACGATCTTTTCAGCCATGTCCGTCAGCAGAGAGAATGTAGGATACACAATGAAGTCTATGAAACCTGCAAGAGTAAACGCTGGCACATCAGCATGTGAAAATCAGATGTTTCTGAGCTATAAAAATGTAAGTTTCCCAATGCAATTTCTATTGCAATAAGAAAGAAACTCAAATGCAGTTCAGTAATCTTAGCAATAAGGTGTGAAAGGTCATATTATGCAGTACTGAACATAAATCAACATAAAGCTTGTCACTGAGTGGCTTATTGGATTCAAAGAGAAGGGAAAGAGAAGAAAGTGCAATTATGAAAAGTGAGTTTTAGCTATAATACAATACAACTAGCTGCAATTTCATGTCTTCACAGGAAGAAATTGTTTTCTGGAAAGTGTTTTGTGAGACATACCAATCTGGGACTCGGCTACCAGGGTGCTTTTTCGATCACACAGAGGAGAGAAGGGCAGGCCGAGCTCCGCCTCTCTATCACCCTCACAAAGATAGAAAGAGAGAGAGAAGATATCTTAAAGGGCATCCCACACATCGCCTGAAAATAACTTTTTAAAGGTTGTTTTATTACATCACTCATAACCTGAGACTTTAAGATTGTTAAAAAAAAAACAACATGCAACTGCTTTTTTTTTTTTTTTTTTTTTTTTAGAGTAACACAACACACATTAAGAGGCTTTTCAGAGGGAGATTTCTCACATCTTATTTTCAAAGAGAGCAGGGCTGCTCAACACCTCCTCTATTCTATTTTTTTTCAAATCCAGGCAGCGAAAATAGAGGACAGACAGAGAGGAGATGACAGTATATAGCAAGTTATTTCTACATTTACTGGAAACCCACTCAGTTAATGTACCAACCACACAACACCTGCCAATTTTTTCACTGCTTTTTGGTAAGGCTCAGTGGGCTTTTACTTGAAAATGGCATTTTAAATAGGTTGTAAGAAGGATGATTAACGGTTTTCTTCTTACAGTAACTCAAAACAAGTCCTCCAACCTCAACGTATTTTAGTCATTTGTCACTACCCTCGCAAACAACCTAAATAACGACAAGTGTACCTGACCTTCATCGTCATGGTAGGCTGTCGAATAGTCATGGTCTTGTTAGGTTAAGGCTTGGTTAGTTTTAGGAGGAGATCGTGGTTTGGGTTAAAATAAGGACTTCCTCAAAGTTAGAGGACCAGCGTCGTCATGGTTACAATAAAAAATGTTACAAACGGCTTCACCATCACTGTGGATTATTTGCACGTGTGGTAACAAAATCGCAATACAAAACATGAACCCTAACCCAAACATCAAATAAATCATTTCCATTAATACTGAACAGAATTATCAAAATAATGAAATTCCCAGTCCTTTCTAATACTATGCATATAATAATAAACTCATCAAACCCTTTCATTCGTCAGTTTTGGCTCTTAATTCTGTTTCCAAGGCTAAGATCAACTTTTGAACCTCAGTTAGACAAAATAATCATCAACATCAAAGGTTATACTTTGGCAATCCTCCTCACCTTTTTGCCTAAATTGTTTGGTTACATATTTACATATGGTTCCCAAAGGTCAAAAATAAACAACATAATTTCAACAACATCAAATGGTTTATCTGATTCAATCAATTCTCAGCAGATATTTTCCAGACTTAAATCTTTAATAAAACTTAGTCTTCTAAGATAAGACTGTCTCTCCTTCATACCTTAGGTGGTATTTATGTCGTTTTCTTTAGCTCCGACGTAAGAAACTCTTTGAAGGCTCCCATTCTCGCTTTCAGACTCCGATGAGTCATTTACAAAGCTGTTATTAGGTGTCCAACCTTTTGACTTATCAATTCTCAAGATAAGTCAAGATAATAAGAGATCAAACCAGTCAGATAAGATTAGAAGTAGGTAGGACCTGAAAGAACGGCAGAGTAGAAATGATCTGAACATACTGTATCTGCAGAGAAGACAGAAAGATTTTCTTTACCGTTAGATTTAAGATCTAACATCCATACTTATGGAAAGACTATCTAGTACCCTCTTTTTTCTGTGTCTCTATTCATCGTCATATTTTCTGTTAATGTTATGCACCTACATGATGGTCTAAATGAAACTCTTCTCTTTTTTTTTACATGTACATGTATTCATTTCATTCATCCGAGAAACAGTAGATGATCAAAAAGGCCCTTTCAGAATAAGTGCCTCAACATTCAGTCCCACCTTCTGAGAAAGATAAAAAGCATATTAGCTGAGTGACTGCTCTCGGAAGAGGGAGATCTAAAGTGATTTTAGAAGATGCAAAATCCAATATATTTACACTTTGGTTTTAATGTATGAATTAAAGAAACACAATGTAATGTGTCGATTGGTGAGCTTTGAGATGCTGGTAGGAGCTAGCTTCCAGTGTTTATGCTAAGCTAACCAGCTGCTGACTCCAGCTACTGCACCAAAAATTTTGAACTATTCCTTCACCCAAGATGAAAAATTATGGGCTGTGGCATTCCAACTTGTTTTCTGTTGTGTTTGAGAAAAGAAAAGAAAAGAAAAGAAAAGAGAAAGATGAAACAGTCGCATTGACAGTTGAGGTCTATTAGAGTTCCTACCTGTCTGAAGAACTCCTCCATCAGGGCTTTGGTCCAGCGAGAGTGCAGGGCCCAGGGCTTGGACGGATGGCTTATGTCAGCCGTGTGAAGTAACAGAGACAGTGCTTTTGGCTTGTCAATCCTGTTAGAAAAGCATAATGCACCTCTTGTTTTTGTTGTTGTGCTGTCGTGCCCCCAGACATGTCTGAAAAGCAGACGTGACACCAACCAGAGTGACAGTAATTTGGCCGTCTGCCTCTGTGTGTATGATATTTTTCTAATTAGTTGACTCTGCGGTGAACATTGATTTTGTAACATTGTGATTACACAACACAGTGTAAACAACAGCATAGCCCATTAGCGTTACCGCTCTTGTTGCTGTAGACAGGATTTCATCGCTTTGACTTGGAGTAGGTGGGAGGACATGTCTGTGGACAACACCATCTCTATAACCAGTGATCGCAGCTCCCTAAACAAAAACACACACAAAGACACACAGTTTACTAGTTGACCTTGTATGATGGATAGGAACTGAATAGAGTAAAAAAGGCAGGAAGGAAGACTCAGTGGGGTTGTAACCTTTTAAGATTTCCTGATGGATTTTCTTGTTCCCATGGTAACACTGGCTGCTAGAAAAGCCCATAGACTATAGTGCTGGTGTTTATCTTTGCTGTTATCTGCAGAGCTTTTCCATGAATAACACAGTCCCATACTATATCTATGATATATGAAGCATCAGCCTCCATGAATATATAAACTGTAGATACAGTATGGATATTTTCACATCGCAAACTCTACTCCAGTGTACTCAAGAATTATTTACACTCACAGGAATACATGGAAATTGAGCTTATTTAGTTATATATGATGTTATAATATGATGATCAATGACCATTAACCATATTTGACATTTACTTCAGTTGCTAATGTAAATTCTGTATCAAAAAACTATGATACAATATGACAAGTTTATTTCCCTGACCACATATCTGATTGTTGGTGGAAGCACATGTGACTCATTCACTGTTCCACTGTGGATTAGTGAATGAGTCACTAAACAGTGATAGTAATGTGATGCTTTATTGATTCATAATGGAGACATTTTATCTAAGGGGCTCAAAGGTCAGGGTCTAACTAGAGGACAATTATCCTCATGGGGAATTTATCCCCATCACTGCCGATATGTCACCCCAGATGTTCTTATTTCCATGAAATATTTAAAAAAAAATCTACACTTTATATTTTTTCTTAGTGTCAACATATAACATGAAAAGACCAAAACCAACAATATGTTACTCGGTGTCTCAATATTTTCTGAATTCCCCATCCTGTTAATGACACTCAGCCCCAAACCCCATATTTCCTTCTGCAGTAGTATATCTTTTCACAGAGTAATATTTTCATTTCTTTAAGGCTATAATATTCTTACTAAAATAGTTGGACACTATAGTTTTTAGCAAACGTTACTCAATTTGAAATAAATATTGTATTTTTTGGGGACTATTTTTAGCTGCGGATTAATACACATTTGGTGCTCCACTAAGTATTTACAGTATGGTATGTGTGGGACTGACCAACACTAAAGTGCTCATGTGCCCACTGATGTGTTTTTAATACGTTTTACGAAAAATGGATGTCTATGGCACAGAAAAAAGCTACAACGGCAATATTTATTAGTAAGATTAATTCATTGTTTGTTTTTGGACCTTTTTCTTTTAATAGGATTTGTTGTCAATAAGAAAAATATACCTTCTATGTCCATAATAAAAATGGCAAAAAAAATTCTATAGTCTCCAACAAAATAAGTGCACCAAAACATTTGACCCCTTTACAATTCTTCTTCTTTTTTTTTTATTTATTTTTTTTAAATTACTATCTTGGTTTTGTGGTTGGTCTCTTCCGATTTCAGTGGGTGATTTCTCAGAACGGTCGCGAACTTTTTACATTCAGGTGTGAAGTTATGTAGGCGGAGAGAGCTCTTGGGTTTTTCCAGGAAATAGTGCTCTGTATGCTTCTTGTTCAAAATGCAACTGTTGGTGGAGACGGGTGAGTTTTTGTCTCTGCATCTGTCATTGATCACTGGTGATCACTGGTTTATTTATAAGTCTATATTCTTTCACTATATAAGCATTTACTGTATATATCTTAGATGGGTAATTGTAAGTTAAACTTCATTATTGCTGTGGTGGAAATTTCTTGACATCAAATCGAACAAAACCTATTTTCTACATTTGATTTTCCCTTGAAACTTTAATAAGTTATGGTATCCACTTTGAAGTATTCTTTCTAAAGTAAAAGGTGAACAGCTAAAAGAATTCAGATATTAGATTTGTTGTCATCTTACATCCATTCCTCTCTTGTCAAATTAATGAAGATGTTCATTTGGTCGTCCTGCAGCAGCCGAAACGCTGCACTCAGGTGATGGCTTTCCTGTACCGACCGGTCATTGTAGATCAATGCGAACTCGGACCTGAAAAAGAAAGAGGAGGCAAGCGAAGCAGGAAAGTGAGACAGGGTAAGACATGAGACAAATAGATGGGTAAGTTGAAAAATGTGAGTGTGCAACACTGTAATAGTGTGGGGTGGAGGAGAGCGGGATAAAAGCAGAGTCCTCAGGGAGTCATTAAAGCACAATGGCTGCAGGTCTATAATGATGGATTTAAAAGTGCTGAGGAGTGGGATGTGATAAAAACTGGCACATGTGGGTATTAATGACTCAGTATAGCAGGTTAATTAAATAATTTGTCAATCAGGCGTTCCTTGTCCATTCATTTGCATAATCTACGTTATTAGATTGTTAAAAAGTACTACTAAATGTTTTCCATTTAGTGCTTATTTTGAAGCTCCCGCCATCCTTAAAACGTTCGTGAAAATGCTTCAAAGACAACACTGTGTTAAAATGTCTTTTGGTACCTAAAAACATCCTATAAAGGCAGTTTCCCGGTAAAATAATTTGGCACGACAGTTAAAATAGAGACAGTTGCTCTGTATCTGTAACAGATATTTTACTCTACTGTAGTTAATGGTGCACTAGAAATACCGAGGTACTGAAAAGATTTTTCCATATCTTTGGGGAGGGGTCATTCCAAATAAATACAAACAAAGTTACTTTATTTATGCATTGAACCCAGTTGAACTGATCTCGTTTTTGATGACTTTTCCTGTCAGTCGGATAAATAAATAAGAGCTGTGGGCTTCAGACCTCATCTTAACAGATCAAGTTTATTGTAATTGTTTGTTGTGAGTTTGGAAGGAGTTGTTGATTTCCTTGGTGGAATTCCCTTGAAAGATGTGCTCCATTCATATCTAACCCTAACCCTCTTTTTTAAGAAATTGCTAAATAAACTCAGCTGCTGTTGGTCAGTTGGTCGACCAGTTGAAACTGCCTCTTTTTTTTCCTAAAATTACAATTAAATTACATGGTCATTTTGAAGAACATTCATATGGATTTTGATTCACGTACCAATTCCTTTTAAGGAAATTATAGGAAACTAGGCATAAAATTGTGTTACAGAACCAAAACATACATAGAAACCGCTACATTACATGCTTTTTAACTTTTGTACCATGACTTTTTGGGGGACTTAATTCCCCTTTATATTGTCATATTTAGTTTGTTTGTTTGCAGGATACAGGTGGACAGTGGAGAAGGGCATTCTGTTGCAGGAGAGGTTTGAGAGGTTTTTAATATTTTTTCTACTGTGAATATAGAGTCAAGCTGATCACAGCCAATACTCTTCATAAGGTAACAAAAAACAAGGTTACCAGCCTTTTAAGCCTAGAGGACGTGAGTGTGTCACAGTGTTTGAAGATATGATTTGGGTGGAGTATGATTTTATGACAGATGCTGTTTATATAATGTAACTAAGATATGTTCTGTTATTGTGGACAGGCATCTTTGTGCTTTCTTCCCAAAATAAGGCCTGATGATGATGATGGGTGCCAAGAGACTGCGTTCTCCAGCCCTCCTATGTGGAAAATCAGCATCTAAAAATACTGTGTTCCCTGCAAGAAGATGTGTTTGCTTTAGAGTGCTCTGTCTCTCTCTCTCTCTGTTTCCAAAAATGCACAAAGGCCTTTAAGTAATACTACCGTACTATTTCTACATTCCCTGACATCCCTTACTATTCTACAGTTTCACAACAGGATGCGGCGTATATATAGCTGGTGCTTTATAGGACAGGGCTAATAAAACATGTTTCAGAAAAAGAGCTTACTTTGTGTGGATGTGAAAGTTGTTTGTGGTTCCCGTGTGTTCGTAGTCATGGATAGCTGCAGCAAACAGCGACGCCATCACCTCAAGCTCTGTCAGCCAGTGCTTTATAGACACAAGAGATGTAACAAATAAACATAAAAACAAACTGCACTTCGAGAGGAACCTGTTACTTTTTATGTTAATGTATCAAATTTTAGTATGGTGACATAGGAATAATCAATTTACTGATATACTGTGTCGCAACTCATCCTTCCCATTTCTTTAAAATCAAATTGGATTTAATTGACCATAGATCTCCATTGTTGTCCACAAACTACAGTCTACAGTAGTACCATGAAGTTTGACTGCTACTTTACCAGGGTATACTTGGGTCTGGACCTCCAATTTCTATTAAGTAGTTTGAGTTTTCAAGTATAGAGTGCACATCCTTCAGGCCACCAAGTGTAGGACACACTAACATGATATGAGGGTATCAAGTGGAAGTAAAAATGCTTCACTGTCCTTTCATTTCAACGGCTGGCAGTCAGTTTGATGACATATAAAAGCAGAGTAGGTGGGAGACGACGAGAGATTTTGTCTGTCTGACTTGACTGTGTGAGCAGATGGCTGTTTCCTGGAGGCAGTGCGTAACAGAAGGGAGTCACTATATGTGTCGAACTCGCAAAAAATTGGTCGTTCATTTTTAGCTAGCACTAGTCAAAGCCATGCTAGCGGTTATGTGAGATTGTGCCTTAGACACAGCGATGCTTTCAGCTAAACGCATACACCAAAATGTCATCAATGTTCACGGTGACAATGACTGAAAGCGGCGGCCTGGCCGACTGACATCGTTAGACCAATGTTACTGGCGTGGCTAAATGGGCTACAGTGTTGCACCGCGTGACGTCTTCCATCAATCAATGTCTTCTGTAGGAACAAATGGGCTTGGGGCTAAGTGTCATAGACATGTTAAGGAGGATGGAAAGTGTTGTGAAACAAACTCTGTTGGCATATTGTTGCTTTTTATCTTTTCATAGGATTTGATGAAATTTGAGGGAAAAAAAACAGAAAAACACCAGCCATTAATAATACTGAAAAAGTATTCAGGTGAGTCCAGTGTACCACGAGTCCTGAGCGTAGCAGCAGGCAGTGCAGTGTTTGAGTCACATCAGCAGCATGAACGTGGCTGTGGTAGGGGTTGCTGTGTTTGCCGTATCCTCTCTCCAGTGCAGACAGGAACTCTGTCAGGCACGAGATGGGGATCTGCAAAATACATTACATAATCATTACAAGTGTGTTTAAAAATCCAAGGTTCAAAGGTTTGTGTCAATTTGTACACATAATCTGGCAACCCACTGTTTCTTCAAACACCACAAATCGTTAATAAAACCCATATGCCTGATTATATCTGCAAATTACAACACAAGTTTTGGAGCGGAGTCTACAAGAGCTGTAGTGGTGAGTTTTTCATCCAAAGCACTGAAATTCTTGCATATCTATGACAACATATTGTATGGAAAGTTTAAATCTAAAATGAGAAGACCTTAAAACGACTGTTGAGCTCATATCTGGTGATCAGCTCAAAGAAAAGAGTTCGTAGTGCGTGATCAGAGCTGGCTGAATTCAGAGCAAACACGTCGAAGTTCCAGCGGTCGACATCCTGAGGAGAAGGAGAGGACTGCGTTATTGATACATACTTGTGCTGTGTATACTATCTTTTCTGTGATGTCAAATTTATCGCACACACACATGACTCACTGTGAGATTTATGATTAGTAGGGACTTACCCTGAGGCAGTTTACAACCACAGCAGGTTGGTCGGGCATGGCTGCAGTGTAGGCCCTCTTGAACATCCTGGAATAATGCAATGTTTATGTTGAGTTCAGTTAAAGTTCAGATGTTGACACTGTGCAGTGAACTCGACTCAGGAGCTGTTTATATAAATCCTCCAAAGGCCCTGTCCTCTTTGGAAGGATGTTTTAAAGAGAAAAGGAGGTTAATGTTTCACAGTGCAGTGCAGCTGTCTGTGTTTTCTGTAGCTGTAACAGTAACAACACTGTATGAGCTTACATTAGAGTTATAGTACAGATATGGAAATCAGTCATTTACGATGGGAGTTTTATGGTATGAGATGATAATTTCCTTATATTATTATATTTAGGTGTCATAAAGAAAACATATAGCTGTATGAGTGCTTCTGTATTCTTTCTACAACAGCTGCAATGTTACTGCAAAGTATTTAACATCCTGACATAATTACACAATTTGGATTTCTTGAACATATGTTGTTATACCTCTCCACAAATATCCCAGCCTGCACTGCATGGACGATGCTGCGGAACTTGGGCTTCTCATCTGAGCGTCGCACAGGCCGTCGAACCCTCTGGGTGAAGGTGGATGCCAGCCAGTCGGTGACCTCCGCAGGCACCCCGTCCGACTGCAGCTGCTGTAGATCGTCTTCAGAGTCCAGACACTGCCTGGGGAGACAAAACACACACACACACACACACACACACACACACACACACACACACACACACACACACACACACACACAGATTGTTAGACGGATGATATGAAGACACGAAGTCAATAACAGCTGGATGAAAGCACTAAACTACTAGACTTCTTTGGTGGAAGAATACAGTAATGGCAGTTGTGAATGTTGTCACTATAAAACTTTACTATATAGATATATTGACAGTGACTTTAAAAGGCTTTAAAAAACAGAAATATACATTTAAGGAGTTCTGCAAATCTCTGTAATTGCTTTAATTATAGAGCTCAAATGGAAACTAAAGGTGCTATATGTAAGTTTTGCTACTGCTACCTAGCCAACATTAGGAGCTAAGAGCTGTTTACTTACCAGTCTAGATGCAAGTTCAGCATCAAAATTCATTCATTTACTCACCAACAGCTGTCGCCAGTGGTGGGAAACAACAGCAATTTTAACTCGTTTTGAATCTACTTCTATCACTTCTTTTCTTCTACTGAAGTTAGCATGCTAACCAGCTAGCCCGGACCTGTCCCATCTTGTAATACTCCTATACAATAGCATTCAGTCCGCCTTCAGCTCAGCATGAGAGGATGAAGATGTAATGCTGATCAGAGGACATATTCTAATGTCTTGTCTTGTAAATGCAACGATAGCTTAATTTATCGGCAAGTGACCATTATCACCACCACCACCCACTTCCAACAAGAAACAATGCTTAATGGCTGAGAAAACTTACATAAAGCACCTTTAAAGGAATCGTATTGGAACATTTTTACAAAATACGCGTATTAGCTCTCTGACAGTTAGATGAGATCAGTACAACTCTCATCTCTCTCTTTAAAATATGAAGCTACAGGCTGCAGGCAGGAGATGGGAAACTGAGGCAAACAGGTAGCCTGTCTCTTTGCAAAGATAGTCCCCAGGAAGTTACTACTCTCAGCCAAGAAATTGTCAAGCGCATAACACTCTGTAAAACAACATTGTTTTTTTGTATGGATTAAAAAAACAATATATAACATGTCGATAAAAAGCTTTAGGGGGGCTGGTAAGCAGATTTTGTTTCTCTTGGACAAGGCCTAGCTAGCCGCTCCTGTGTTTTTGCTAAGCTAAGCTAACCAGCTGCTAGCTGTAGCTTCATATTTACTATACACAATGAGAGTGGTATCAATTAACTCATCTGAATCTCTCACAGAAAGCAAAAAAGTATATACATGTCTTTCATATATAAAAGTAAAGTTACCATCTTGTTTTTTTGCAGCCTATTGGGCTTGGAACAAATACAGTGTCCTGTGCATGCCAATAAATGGCTGCTGCTAATAGCGTTTAAAGCATGAAGCGAGAACATAAATACATGAAAATTGATCTAAAATGTCAATTAATTAGCTTTTGTTTTCAAAAGCATATTATTCCACTATAGTGTACCTTGTTCCATCGAGGTAAACTGCCTCTAGTAACGATGCTGTGAAATCTAGATTCTTTTTGATCTCTTCAAAGTCGACATCTTTCTCCTCCAGCTGTTTCAGCATGCTCCTCAGCCTGAAAGGAAACATAATTATGTATTTGGGTGTGATCCAAACAAAATAAAAGGAAAGATGCCCTTTTTGAAAGTACTGGGAAGCCGTTTCACCTCTCAAAACAGCAATCACTGACAGGCGATAGTGGTGTGAAAATGGTTGGAGGTTACAGCAGTTTGGCATCAAAGTCTTCACATTAAATCACACTAGGTACAGCAATAAACGTTATAGCTACAGAAGAAAGGTCATTCTGAAAAAAAATGGCTTTGTGTGATAGATGCTTTCTAAACGTGGCTCTAAATTGACAGCACTTGTCGTTGTCTTGAGTGAGTCAAACAAGGTCCGAGCAGTGTTTTAACAACAGGTTGAAATATTTCCTCGTGAATGGAAAGAGTTCATTTGGAAGCGATTTAAATGCCATGCTGTCCAAAGAAAGCCAGTGGCAAAAGGGCATCGTTAGTGCCAAATTTTCCATGAGAGGAAAGCTTCCCATGGTCAGGGTCTTATGTAACCTGCATTTTGTCAAAGTGGGCCATGTGAAGAATCATGTTTTTGAGTATTAAAGTGTTGGCCACATTCTGATCTCATCTGAGAACATGTTGCTCACTCTTGCTTTTGAAACTTTTAATCAAATTACAAAAGGGAACTGATGGAAATGCATTAATCTCCTGCTGCATAATAAAAAACAAATGCTTGGAGCTCATGTCACCTACAACATAACCCACCTGCAATGTGTTAATGTAATCTTATCTCAGTGATATATCCAAAAGCTTTGATAGATAATACAGCATCTGATAAAGAATCTCACCTCAGTTTATAGAACTGGAACCTTAATGCTTTATTGGGATTTTATTTTCTCCATGACTGTTTGAATGAGAGGTTTATTTGATATGATAACTTATTTGTGCTACAGATAATTCCTCTAAAACATTTTGGTGGGCTGCCTGTATGGTGCCATGACCATAACGACTGTATTCAAACTGCGCCAGGCCACGCTGTGGAGCCAACTCCTGGGGATGAGACGCTCACAGCTTTTCAAGTGTTTATCACGCTGGCAAAGGCTTTCAAAAGCTGTTGAGTCATAAAAATAGCATGCATCTGAATACCACTGCTCGCTTTCAATCTCAAATAATCTTTCGTGATAACACAGTCTTTTTTGTTCCAACTGTTCGCGGTAGAAGAGCCTCTGACAGCACGTTTACAGGAAATTACTCGTCAAGTGCACTTGAGAAATTTTGTTTATAGAGACAAATCTCCCTTTGGCTCAGACTTTGTTGAATCTACACACTGCATAGTGTCATCCTTACTAAGTGCATATCAACACAGTAATGTAGAGGTGTTTGAATAGTATCGGCTCTGTCAGCACAAATCTTTTAAATATATTCCTGGAAAAAAAGGAAACAAAAACTTAAATCCACATCAGATTATATCCCAATTCACCATGACCTGCTTGAAAGTTCACTTGTAAATATTGACAAACATGGTGAAAGAAATGTGTGAACTTCTGTCAAAAAATAACCCCAAAACACTTACAAGATTTGAAGCTGTGAATCCTGCACACACTAATACATCAGTGTGTTAACCAAAACAAAACCACATGACCAATCACCTCTGCAGCACATTTCCCTCCCACAGCAAAAGCATGAGTAAGACAAGTGTTCGCACAACCACTCAGGAGCAACAAGTGTCTGCTCACATGCTGCTAAGTATATTCAGAGACAAAAGTAGTAACATGGTAAAAAGGATACTTTTTAAGGTCAGAATAAGCTTCTCATTTTTTGCCTTACGGTACCCGAAGGTGTGCAGATGTAAAATGTGTCCAAGAAAATCCACTGAGGAGTGATGCATTATCACTCATCACTGTTCACTGCAGGGTGTATTTTTAAGTCACATATTTCCATGGCCGCAAAACAAGAAAACTACTCCAGACATCAGAATATGATCCAGACAGCCTAACTGCACCAAACACTACAGCTACTTGTGTTAATTTCAAAGATGTAGCATGTTGGGTAAAGACCTCCCGCCTTATTTATGCACTTACAGAGAGGCTGAACATGTAGATAGCTTACTATGATATAATCTCTACTAATTTTAGCCCCCTGTCTTACCTAGAGATGGGGATCTGCAGCCGTTTCTTACGGATTCGCACCAGTTCAGCCATTCCACACTCAAGCTGCTCCCTAATGGACCCCAGAGTTCAATAAAAAAAAACAATAAGAGGATGAAAAAGGAAAATGATTGCAGAGGAGTAGTAAGCAGAAAAGTTCTCCAAACCACCAACGCAAACTTTGAGTGTCCTGAGACAGACTTCTGTTTCAACAGCTCTCCCACCCACTTCTGGGGGACCTACTCCACTTCAATCTGATTGGTTAGGCAGGCCCAGACTGTGTCAGTATGTGTGTGTCAGAGAGAGAGAAAGAGAGAGAAGGAGAGAGTGCCTGGTGTGTGTGTGTGTGTGTGTGTGTGTGTGTGTGTGTGTGTGTGTGTGTGTGTGTGTGTGTGTGTGTGCGTGACTTTGTCAGTGAGTGAGTGTTTGTGTATATGTGTACATCCGTTGTGTGAAGTGAGTTAGTTGACCTGGCTCACTGATGAAGTGTTGACTGCAAGGCTTTCAAGCCGTGTGTACTCAAATCCCAAATGAGAATTTTCCACCGCAGCCGCAAATCAGGGAACTACACAGAGACAGTCTTTCACTGAAACCCACCAGTCACCCGAACCAAAATACATAAACAAAGCTTGTCCCCGTAAGCCACCCACAACAGCCCGATAGGTTAACTACTGTTCTCGATACTGCTGTGCTGGGGGGGAAATGGGCACCTTTACATTTAAAGTACATAGTTTTGTTGCTCTGATTTTCTACAAAAGTCAAGATGCAAAAAGAAAATGATTTAACAAAATATAAGAAGAAGAAGACAAAATTTACTACAAACTAAAACTGCTCTGGCAGTTTCAATCAACAGTGCAGAGGCTCAAATCGTAATTAAAATGATACCAGTAATTTATCTTCATAGCAGAGCCAAAACATCTTTACTGACATGCCTCATCAATAAATGTCAGCTGAATGTTTTATCTCTGACCAAAAAAAAAAGAAAAAGAAAAAAGGTAGTTCTGTGTCCAAAAAAGGACAGCACGCAAACCTTCAAGATCAGACAAGACAATGAGTCGTCCTACAATCTTTTACAGTTGTAGATCCTAAATCCATTACTAGTCTTTATTTATAGAGTATTGTGAGAGCTGTTCTACAACATTGCTTGGGAAAACCCCCTGCCTGCTGTCGGTCTCCCTCCTTGCTTGTCCTGCCTTGACTGCTGGGTCAGACTGACTCTCATGCTCCCATGCTCTTTGACATGGCACAACGTATTGCGAAGATGAGGAGAACCAACATTACGACGTATGATTCTCCATCTCATGTGTCACTTTAGGTTGCCTTTCTCCCACCAAAAAGAAAAATGCCTAATGTCGTAAAGCAAGGGACTCAACACATAGAAATGAGAATAGACACTTACACTCATTCATACTTTGATGTCTTTTAAAAATGTCAATTAAATACTAAAGAAGAGTAATTCATCCAGTGTCAGTGTCAGTCAGTTACAAACTCTAAACTTATTTCCCTTTGTGTGCTTGCCAGCCTTTTGCTTTACACTTTATTTTTTTTTCCCCTTCCATTCGTCCGTCATCCTCTCAGTCTCCCTCTGATGATGACGAACATACAGCCTCTGATCTTTCTCTGTCCACCCAGTGACCTGAGCCAATTATTACTCACAGACTCTACACTTCAGAGAGAGAAAATCTGACTTAGCGGCACCATAAATCACATCAAAATGTTTCGTGTCTCCGCATGGGAACGAGCTGTTCAAGAAACTGAGGGTGCTGAGGAGCACAGAGAGCGGTCATTTTGTTTTTTACAACAGTGGAATCAGGTATATTTCACCCAAATCAACGCAGTGGTCAAATGTTTAACATCTCTGACTAAAGCTTCCCTGGTCTCTGGGACGAACCTCACACCCAATAAACCATCTGGGTCTGATTAAAGGCTGGTGCATCCAAATCACAAAAATCATGTTTTCCCACTTAGCTGTACCTCCTGTGGTATGAAGGCATGCAGATAGTTTTGGGTGTATTTTGTATTTTTTTGCCTCCACCCTGAAACACTGAGGGCGATGGTATGTTGTTTGTTGTGCTCACATCTTTGTGAAATTTCTTTTTTTTTTTTTTTTTTTTAAATGAAATGTCTTGACATTTGCCATTTCAAACATTTCATACATGAATTTATAACCCTCTCAGTTTGAACAGTTATCACAATTGTGACGCCATCATTAATCATCAGGTCAACATTTTATTGTTGAAGCAATAATTTGCTTTATGACCAAATTCATGGAAAACTAATGATAGCTCCATCAGCTTCAGCTGTGCTTTGTGTTTATTGCTAATTAGCAAATGTTAGCATGATAATATGCCAAGATAGTGATAATGGCAAACCTTGCTGCATGCTGTTGATGATTGCTAGTGGTAGCATTTAGCTCAAAGCACCACTGTGCACAGCCTCACAGAGCTGCTAGCATAGGTGTAGACTCGGAGACTCTTGTTTAAATGTAATTTTTCAATGCTGTGAGCACCACAAATCCCATTCGCCTCCATTGTACTGTGGTGGAGGCAGAAGTGTCAACATCTCAAAACCTGGGAAAATAAATTGAAAAAATATGCGCATAAATGAGGCTTAATGAGACTATTTTTGGGAGAACTGATCCTTTAAAATTTTGCTACATATGAGATTACTGTATATTAGTAGTCATATCAATGATGAGAAGCATACAAAGTATATCTCTAGGTTCAAAATAATACAGTGACACCTCATTGCACAACACACCATTCACCGAATAAGCAAATCTAATCCTTCTGCATCTTTATTGCCTGTTACAACCAGGGAATGTGACTGTAAATATACATGTGCAGAAAGTGTAAAGTTAGAAGAATAAAACATTGGAAGCAGTATCTTACCGTTCCAGTGTGGTCCTCCATGTCACAAGACTGAGACGTCTATCATCTGCTCTGTGTATTTTACAAGTCGGTGTCATGACCTCAGGCTCTGAATGCTGCTGCAGACCATGTGTGTGTTTGCCAGTGTTTGTAAGAGAAACACAGAATGAGTTTATGCCTCTGTGTGTTGCTATGAATCCAGCATGTGTGATTGTCTTCTGTTTAAGTGTGTGTGTATATAGCTGCTCTGCTTACACTCACGGATATGTCTAGTCCTTTTCATCTCTTTATGTATACTGTATTTGCAGCGTGTGTACAGTATTTGTGTGGGTGTTGGTGTGTGTGTGTGTGTGTGTGTGTGTGTGTAATCTTCAGTGTTCCACAAGTCAGCAGGGGTGGCTCTGCGTCACAAACACAATCAGCAGAGTCTTTATATCAGGACCAGAGTTTCCACCATTAACTGTCCTCAGAGTCTTGGAACAGGATAAACGGGAGCTGCAAGGGAATAGTTCATTTGCAAAGCCTGAACTTGCAGAAAACACACATATGATCACAGCATTATTAATATAGCAATAATCATATTTTTCATTATAATTATTTTGCTTTACAAAAAATGACATAACAATCGGGAACACTTACTTTACCCCACCCCCCCACCCCCATTTAGCATTTATAAACATTATATTAACAGTTTATTATTCAGTTTAATCATTTATATTTGCTCACAATGACATTATAGCCTGTTATTAACTAATAATTAAATGTTTAAATACTGCTTATAAATGCAAAATAGGAGGGTTAAATAAAATGTTATGTCATATCAAACCCTGGTGATGAGGACACAGCCTCCTCTACAACAGATAAAGAAAAGTTCCCTTAAAATTATTTAAAAAAAGGGGGCCGCTTATGAGGCTGTTAGGGGCCTAATGAAAGGTATGATGAAATAACAATGAGCAAACCACCTCAACAGAAATATGGCTGCTCCTTCAGCACATAACAGGAAGTATAAATGATAGAAAAATTAAGCTGGATCTTATTTTTGTAGCTTTGATCATTATTGAATGTAATTCTATTCATTTTCCATTCGATGCCAATGTCTCCTTTTTTAGGTTTTGTATCTCATCTTGTTCTTTGGTCGGTGAGTCTTTAACCCTTTATACACACACACACACACAACACACTTACACTGTTTAATTCTGTGCTTGTGGTTTTGCATTAAGTGTGTGGCTTGGTAATGCAGTGCTTTAGGATCTGCCATGTTTATTCATGAATGTTCATCTGTGTATTCACGTCAGTGTTGCCTGTAGTGGGAATTGAACCTTTTGTGCTCTTGTGAGAAGGCTTGGTCCCTCAGCCTTGGTTGCTGAAACCCTACATACAACTTACACACACACACACACACACACACACACACACACACACACACACACACACACACACACATACTGTACACAAACGGATGTGAGCATTCATATCTCCAGTGTGGCAACCATACAAAGTTGCAGAATGGGACGAGGAAAGGAGAGACAGAAGAGAGAGGAAAAAAGGAAGAAAGAAGGAACAGCGCTGGTTGCAAAATAAAAATCACTCAAGGCCAATCTAAAATTAGCAGCAAGCAATTTTCGATTCTGTAAAACTGGAGTGCATCATTTAAATTGTACATGAGATATGAGGAGGACAAGATTCTCACCCTGGGAGGAAGGATGGGAGGATAGTGAGGGTGGAGAACGGACTGGAAATAGACGAGGAACACATGTTGAATATAGACCAAAAAGAAAACAAACAGCTTATAATTATCATCTTTATTTGGGGAAGATTTGTGAGAAATAATGTTGTGCAGCAACTATTAAAATAATAATCTATTAAAAATCTGAATAAATGTGGATTCAATCTAAAAATATTTAAAAACATATTTCTTTAAGATACCATGGCACTCATTGTGTCTGGAGCTGATATGTGAAATATAAAAGAGAGGTTAGAGAATATACCTGATTTACATTTAAAGGATACAAGATGATATTAGTAATACTACAGTAGTCATAAATCTACCCCATAATACTGGTGGATAAGAGCCCTAAAAGCAAATCCAGAGTTTGTGAAATGAGGAAGGATTTTTTAATGTGGGTACATCAAGAGTGCTGACTCACAGGAAACATTATCAGCACTAATGTGATCAAAATGTCCAAGGCAGTGGCTGAGCTGGTGTGAATGTGCAGACCTGTATGACTCAGAGGCTGAACAGTGACGGAAACAAAACGCAGATGCACATTAAAATACTCTGGTGGATAAATAAAAGTTAAATTAAAAAGTATTTAAAAAAAAAAAAAAAAAAGGTCTTCAGCCCAGAGTGACGATGAAGGACCTGTACACCTCTCTGTAGGCGTTTCGTAGCAGAACATACGGGAAGCAGCTCTCCAGCATGTCCTGGCTCAAGAAGGGAGACTCCTCGACAATCTAAATGAATCAGTGTTAAAAATGTTACAACTCGAGTTATTTTATGTTTTTCCTATTGTCCTATTACTATCCCATTAAAAGACCAAAATCTGCCCAAAGCCCATTTGCTCCTACTGAAGATGTCAAAATCTTCTTTTTTTTTTTAAGTCACTGATATATACTGTAGTTTCCTACAGGAGGTGCGCACTCTGGTTTTTAGCAAACGTAAACTGCAGTTTGTGTTCACTGTAATGAAGGAACCTGCTTTCCAGGCCAGTGGTTGCAGGTGATTCATGTGTTATCGTGTGAGTCATGTGTTTTCAAGCTTTATGGCACAAAGAAGTTGTATCAGACTCTGCAGAAAATATTCTTTTGTAAGATGAATTCATTGCTTTTTTTGTTATTTTCATGGGATTTGTTATAAATACAAAAAATATGGAATAAAAGCAGTCTTATATTTCAAATACATTGGGACCATAGTGATTTTCCATAGCACAAAATGACTGTAATATTTGTTGAGGATTTGATAAAGCTGTTGATCAATACCATTTATTCATTATTTACTGTGCTGTAGTTATGGCTGAAAACAATAAAAACATCTGTATTTATGATATAAAAAGGCCCCTCTCTATCCATTTAAATGTCAGCACCACTTTAAATATGCATACTATAAACGGTTTATAAGTTTTCACTAATTACTTTATTGTTAATCATTCATTTATTAGTGCTTTAGAGATAAGAAATAAGCTTTTATAGAAGACCCTGCAGGCCTGATGGCTTATTGTAAAGAAAAAAAAACCCAATTACTGAGTCACAGATTTTTTCATTAGTCAAATTATGAACCCATTTATGCCTTATTGTAAATTTGAAAATACATGACTAGTAGGAACTGGAAAGCTTACCATGTGCAGGAGCAGGTAGATGGATTCTCGGTTTTTGACCTCCACTCTCTCAACATTTTGTCCCAGCTGAAGCAGAGTGGAGGAGGCAATCTGTGGAATGACACGAGGTAAAAAAAGAGTCAGATCAAACAACTGGAACATTTTTTTACGCTGCTGGACTTGACCTCAACTGGGGCAAAGGGTTGGCAGTGTCTTGAGAAAGTAGTGTGCCCGAGAAACTATTTATTTATGAGTCATATTTAATGGTTTTACATAAGAAAATCACTTTTCTGTGAAACTATTTATTCAATGCTCCCAAATATTTTTGCTTGTAACCCTTAAATATGAAGAAACTTCTTCATTTGAATAATGTTTACAGGCCTGAAGAGTTACAAGTGTACAGATTATTGTTTTATTACTTAAAATGGTAAGAAACTTTATAAAATATTTGCCACTCACCAAGAGAAACTCTTTGAGGTGCTGCTCTATGTTCTTGTTCTGAACAGTGAACATGGCAGCAGCCAGCTGGTTGATAGCTGTAGCTAAACAGTGGATGTTGTTGTTGTGACCTGAGGAGATAAAAATACAAAATTCATCACTGACAAATAAAGAGAATGAAATGGCACGTCCTGCGACTTTAGCCAGAGAGAGGATGTTTTTCTAGCGACGATTAGAGAAATTTACTTAATGATCCATAACACTTAAGAGGAAGCATGCTGAGCATATTTCCTCAGGCTCACAGGGTAAATCTATTTCAAACATGCCAATGGAAAATAGAGACAAAGAAAATAATCGGAGACAAACGCCACCCTGTGCTTTGATAGAAATCTCGGTTATTTGCTGCTCTTAATGTTGCAGTCCAGGCTCAGAGCCAAGGAGTTAGGGTCAGCAGGGCCACATGCCAAGAGTAACTGTATCGATGCACGTCAGCCAGAGTTATCTGTAAACAAAAGTCTCTCAACAGAAACGTGTTTCTCATTAACCGACATACTTTGCTTCGGACCACGTCAGTCAGACTGGAAAGTATGATACACAGAGATGCTAATAAGCCTAGTGTTTCAGGGTGGAGTACCTTTGTTATCCACTATCAGCAGCTGGCAAGTAATGGCTGGAAGAAGTAGTGATTAGTAGTTGGTTGAGGGCCGTCTGGAGACTAATTACTGTCAAGCTGTTTGTAGCAGATGATAATGAATGAATGAATATGCACCTCCATGCTCTCGGCTGTAGGACGAGTTGTTGTCCAGGGCCAAGGTAGGCAGGGACACGGCGATGTAGACGAGCAGCAAATAGGACAGCTTGTACTCCTCATCAGTGGATGTGTTATCTGGAGGTTTTTGATAGACAACAACAAAAGATGAAAGAACACTCTATCCTCCCGATCACTAAGCTGTTCAAGCACCTCATGCTGTTTACAGAAACAGCACTAATCGTTTTAGTCTTACCTGTCTGCATGTTGCCAATAGCTTTGACGAGGGCAGGATCGATATCGCATGCCAGCCCTGCAGCAGACGCCAACTCAAAAACTCTCAGAGTCACCTGTAAGGTCATAAAGGTTAAAGGGATGCTGAGATAAAGTACAATTTAAAACTTTAGTACCTTTAAGGTTTTAAAAAGGATCTTGTTTTACACTGATTCTGTATTAGCTTGTTCCATGTTTTCATTGAAGCTCTGTGATGTGTCTTGTGTCTTTTACGTGTCTTGTCCATTATGTTTTCAGTGGTGAACAAGTGTTCAATTGATTCACTTGACGAAAAGTAGAAATACCACGCTCTAAAATACTCCAAGTAAACGTCCTACATCTAAAATCTTACTTATTTGTAAGTGAAAACACTAAATTTCCCTCTGTAATGTAGTGAGGTATACAAGTAAAGTAGCATGAAACTCAAGTAAATTACCACTCAGACAAATGTGGACTTACATAGATAAATATCACCACTGCATACTATGCTCATTTTCTCAAAATAAAGCCTGAAGTATTTGGCATCTTTTAAAAACTTACACTACAATTGAAAATGTAGTGTAATGTAAAAAGTTGTGTGGGTTTGAACAGTGTTGAACAGTTGTACAACATGAGTTTGCAATGACTGGCCCACCGAGGTTTAATGGATTAAATTTAATGCACCATTTAAATGTTAATCATTTTATTACATTTTATTGCCCAATTGCCACACCACAAAAACACAGCCAATACAAAGCTAATCTGTGATTTGTATTTTACACTACAGCCATAAAAGTGACATACAGTATATCCTCTAAGGAGTGACACTAAATCAGTAGTGGGTGTCTTCGTCTTGACACAGGTTTTGATCTCGCCCTATTTCTGGTTGCATGGATGGCTGGCCTGTCTGGGCAGAATGTTTCCACTGATGTGGTTTAGAGTGCAGAGCTGCAGCAGCGATCAGAGTCTCTCTCACGGAGGCATGAGGGGGCTGCTGACGTCTTTGGGGTTATCCTGGCCCGGGCTGTGGCACGGCTGTTATGCCTCACTCAGAGACCAGACGTAAGTAAAGGGAGCGGGAGTTCATGAGGCACAGTCACACAGATTGCTCCAGAGGGAGATAAGGAATTTAATTTGGTTGGTACTAAAGAATACAAAAAAAAAAAAGGTTCTCTGCAACGCTGCAACTTTCCATCTCACTTTTGCTCGGTGTCTATCATTAATTATATTCAGCCTCACATTGTGCTACAGTACAGTCTGCATACTTAACCTCTGATGGCAATCAGTCACCTCCCCGCAGTCTCAAATGTAAATATACATTTGAATACATGTCAATACAATAATACTTAAACCTAAATTCTCCCACAATAAGTTGACCCTGTGAAAATAAACTGTTAATATACTGTTGATAAACTGTGATGGGATGATTCATGCACAGTGAAAACCTGATTATTGCACTTTATTCCTCTGTGGGAGTCAAAAATATGGATGCCTTTTTTTTTTTTACACAATGTAGATCTTTAGAAGTGCTATAAAAGCTGTGTTTTACCTTGATGTCTGCTTCAGGGGTGATGAAATCTCTCAGGCCCATGATAGGCCCCATCAGGTACGGGCAATGCTTATGCAGGATCTAGATTATAGGATTATATGACACACCACTGATTATACATAATAAAGGAAAGACCATTATATACAGTATGAAGCAATCAAAGAGTGTTTTCTTCTAGCCAATAATGGGTTTTTCATATATATATATATATATATATATATATACATATACATATACATACATAGAGTATATACACACACACACTGCCCCTGTTCTTTCACTTTCAACATAATAAAAAGATACATGCAGAGCTGAATTAAATTGGTCTTGCTTTGTGACACATTGTAGTAAAACATATACTCGCATTGGTTTTTCCTCACTTTTAAAAGTAATCTCAGTCTGCGATTCTATATTAGAAATGTGGAAATGATTGGGGGCTGGGGTTGGATGGGTTCTCAGAACAGAGGGGATGAATGTGAAGTAGTTCATTTTAATCTTAGTGAACTGAACTTTGAGCTAGATCTTGTGAAGTGAGAACTTGCACAACACTGCATATGACAGGAAAGTAAACACCACAAGATGCAGTTCAAGGCTCTAGAAAAAAAAAGTGACCCTTGAATTACTTCTTCTTTTTTTTTTGTCATAAAACCACTATTTCCAAGGTCAAGAAGGACCTTTCATATCACACTGAATATCACATGCCCTTATCTGTTGTGCCTGCACTGCATTACAAACAGTTTCATCAGCAGTTTATCAGCTGCCCAAGAGTTTTACATCATCATAAAATATTGTTGGACATTACATCTTTCAGACAGTGCTGTGCCATTGATTTGAAGGACAGGATCACCCCGATGATGGTCATCCTCTTCAGTACATTCTCTCCACCTACAAGTGCACATAAAAAAGGATCAGGACTTGTGGCTGTATTATCAAGGTGTTTATCATGTAAACTTAAACACACACCGGACCATAAAGCAGTGTCCTCTAATGTAACACTGTGGGTGAATAAGTGACCCGGTGCTGTTGTTACAAATATGAATGTGTGATCACTGGGCACATGAGCTTACGGCTCAGCATCACAGTTTTAGACAGCTCGCATGGTAATATGCTTCAAATAACATCTGATAATATTGTCTTTAAGAAAACAAGAGGTCACCAAGTATAAAGATCATACATTATCATTGTATATCAGGTCCTATATATAGAATTTGGTGATTACAGTCCCAGAGGAAAAGGTACTCTCAAATTTTCTTCTTACATCTTTCTTTTCGTTGAATCATTAGCAACAGTTCACTATACATGTTCCTCAGCATCCTCACACACTGTTTCAAATGATTTAATGAAAGAAAAATGTAAGAAGAAAATGTATGAATGCTCACTTTATATTCAATTCAACTGATGGCTGATAGCACCATAAAGGATCCGAAGAGACTTCTTGTAGTTGAGCTTGATAATAGCATTTTATTATTATTATTTTGTTTGTTTGTTTGTTTGTCTCGCACCTGGACATGCTCTCTGCAAGTGTCAATGTTGGTTCCCTGCTCTGCATCACATTGTCCTGGCAGACATCTTAACTCAATTTCATGCTTGTCTCTACATTGAAAACCTTTCAGGACTGTTATCCCAGGCTCAGTTCTTTAGTAGGTTAATATCAGGTTAGCCTGACTTAAAGTGATGAAGTGATGTATAAAGAACAGGGTCCTGCTGGTCTGCAAGGAGGCCAAACATTTGAATGTCAGTCAGAGCAGAAATGATAATGGCTCCTGCTCAGTGATTCATCTATAGTACTCGTCCTTCACCTCTTGTTACTGTTCCTCTTCTCTCTGTCATCACATACTTTTTCCTCCACTTTGTACTTTGTGAACTACCTGCTCTCTTCCTACACTTTTTTTTAATCCATTCCTTTCAACCCTCTACCTCTTTCTCCCCTTTATCTGCCCCCGCGTTCCTCTCTCCACTTCTCACCTGTCAGCCTCTTTTTAAGACCGGTCATTTCCTCCGGCTTATCAAAGTTGTTCCTCATCTGTACCAGGATGTCCATGTTCTCAATCACCAGTTTCTGAAAGAAGAAAAAAGAAGTGAGAGTGAGGGATAAAACCACCGTCAAGTGGGAGTTAAACTAGGAGAGAGGTTAAAGCAGTGTCAGAGCTGCCACGGTGCAACTCCTCACTTCACTCATAGGCGTCAAGGTGGGGAGCCTGACACATTACAGCTGAACTAGGTGATTTCTTATTTGTGAGGAGCTGCTGTTTTAAAAGAGATACATGAGTCTGACAAGATAAAGGACAGCTTTAAAAGCAGAGATTGCTCATTTCCCCACAAAATAAGAAATAGTGTAAATTCATCATAATTTATTTTCTTTCTTTCTATTTCTTCCTCTTGAAGGAAACAGTTACACGCTTTGTGCTTTGACGATACCTTTGTAAATGTAGTAATTATGTGTTTGGTCAAAACTGAGTTCAGATCTCACTTTATATATAATATAACTCAATGGGAATAAATAATATAAAAAAGAAGGAATCACTGCCACACTTAATGTGAAAAATATCTATTTTGATGATTTGATATATTTATAATTCAGTTTGTTATTCCATGTAAGTAAATGAACAACCAACAATCTTTATGCAGTGAATACAGATTTGATGCGATTTGGTACGATTAAACTAGTTTAACCATATTTTTAAATGTATTAAATTGTAAATTATTCATTGTATTTATTTCAGTGTTAACATCAATGTAGCAACACAGACATATTTGATCCCTATAACTGTTTGCTGGCTCTTGTTTTTAAATGTCTGTCCACAGTCCAGATTTAGGGAGTTTCCTTGTTTTCCTCTGAACAACTCATCAGATAACTTATACCCAGATAACTCAGCAGGCCACAGATGTACGTTCTTCAAATGAGCATCATACTGTACCTTCAGCTCGGTGACTTGAGAGGTGATGTGCCACATCAGGTTCTCACTGAGAAACTTCAGGCCATATGGACCAATTAGCTCCGCCAGGGCACGTAGCTCTGTTCAGAGGGTTACATGAATCATTTTAAAGATCATGATTGGATGGAGATGAAGTATCAACAGAGACTTAAATTGATGTTGATGTCAAGCAGCCCAACAATAGGAATGAAGCCCAGCTGGAGAAGACTTTCTGGTGTGGCATTTTTCCAGGAATCTAATACAAAGTCTGAATTTCTAACAGAGACATTAAGGACACAGATTCCATTTGATTTGTGAGCGTAGCTGACTCAATGAGAGAGAGACAACTGCAGCTATTAGACCTTTCACTCAGCTCCACATCTCTCCAATCTACCTGATTATGGATGGATAAGGACATGTGGTTAAAATCGGAGGTGGTTAATGGACGGGCGGGTGAGTCACTGTGAGGCAGGTGCAGACCTCACAGAGGAGTAAATATAGACTACGATGATGAAGTGCAGCGGTCTCCAAGGTACCGATTCTGTGCGTGCCTCGTGAATGCATCTCTGAGTGTAGGCGTGTGTGTGTAATGCCCATGGTTGCTTGTGTCGTGTGTGCATGAGCTAAGGTCTGTGGTGGAGCCTTAATGCAGTCATAAGGAAGTCCACAGCTCCTACGAGGCAGCATGGAGGCAAAAGGAGGAGGCTGTGTGGAGGAGAAACAAGTGATGCTGAAATAGTTACGTGACAGTCACGGAAGAGCGAGGGAGATGATAAGAAATACTGAAGTTTACATTAGCCAGGCAGTGTCAGAATAAACTGCATGACAGGCAGTGTGAAAGAGAACACCACACACCGCCACAATAACAAGCTCCACATCCTCTTGAGCAATAACGCTCCCCCTGCATGTGGTTTCACAGGAGTGAACGAGATCTTCAAGTTGTGCCTTTTCAAACGAGTGAGTCATCTCTTGGATCTGTGGGCCTCTGGTCATTAAACATCAGAGTACAGGGGAACTTTCTGAACCTGTTGTGTGTAAAAAAACATGTGGCTGCAAAAAGTGAAAATGAAGGGAAAAATTTCTTTCTCACCGGTGTCTTTTTACACTTGTCATACAAACTCTCACAGAAAAAAAATGTTAAAAATGACTACACGACCTGCGACTAAAAGTCTTCATGATTTGCAGTAACTACAAGTTGCTCAAATACATGAACTTTCAAGGTCATAGCAAAGCCTTGTTGTTTTGAGTTGTTCCGAGTTGTTCCTGTCATACTAACATTTGCATGTCGCTCATGACTGTGAGAAACTATATTTCTAAAAATATCAACACCGCAACTCTAAACATGTGCTGCTTTGTATTATTTGTGTGCATTCAGATTGAATGAAGTTCATATTAACATATCAACATACAGTATATGCTGCGGATTACATGACTGTAATAAAATCTGGGGCTGACCTGAAACATCTGAGAACTCCTCTGCTCTGAAAGCTGGTTCGTTGTCAGTAGTCTGGTTGACAAAGCAGAGCATTGTGGGACAGTGGACAATGAGGGAGTTGCTGGCCTGACGCAAGAGACTCTCTAGGAACCTGAGGAAAAATACGAAACACTTCTTCAGCCTTTACACAACAGGCGTTTGAATTAAAGTGGGGGAAAGTAAATTACAAAGAAAAAGGGCAGAGAGAGAAACCAACAGGATGTATTTGCACTTCTTGCTGTGCTGCATATGTGTTAATGCTTCCTGTGCGTCTCTATGTATGATGGTTATGATGTCAGAGCCAGTGAGTTGATATATATTTGGATACATGTGTTTTAAATGGACACTTGCATGAAGCACACAGAAGATAAACCTATATATCACACACACCAGTTTGTGTAGAGGGTCGTAACGGTCTGCACTCCGCGTGAGTCCAGTGGCTGTGTTTGCTGCAGCAGGACGCTCTTCACCAGCCGCGTAATGTCCACATTGATGTAGCTGGAGAGGCTGTGCAGGGTGGCTGTGTAGACTCTTATCCCTGCCAGTAGGTCTGAGGGACGGGCTATCTCCTGGGTGGTCTGATTGTAATTAGCCATTCTCACGATGATCCTGGAGAAACAATGTTTAACCAACGTCACTTATCACCGGGCTAAAGCAGACTCAGGGCTGGACAGATGGGACCTTGAAACAGGTTAAACGAGCCATGGTGACATGGCGCTACTCTCATTAGCTCAGCACATTCACTGCTCCAGGGCTTTGCTGCAATTTTTTTTTTTTTTTTTGTCAGGGTCCTTCCCTCCCTGACTATGCTGTATTACGATTTTGAGCTATGGAAAGGCCAATCACTGCAAACATGCTGCTACTCAAGGGTGCTAATTTTAGGGTGACAGGGGAGATAATCATCAGCTAAGACAGGGAGACTGAGCAGAGCATATACACAGAAACATGAGGTTGCCCTGGTACCAAGCCCTAATCTAAATAACAGTTAGCATTGAAATGACACAGAGCATGGGAGTGACATGATGGATCTCTTCTCCGATTTTTAAGTGGGCGCAACACCGCCTGACACGGAGGAATCAGATAGTAAAGCAGGGTTCATTACAGTGATGGAGGAGACATTTCACAGGAGACAAGCTCCAAATGATTCCATGATTGTCAGGGGGATGAAGGTCTGTGAATGAGTGACAATCTGGAGAAGATGTGCTGTATCTAGTGATGCTTTTGAGTTTCCCCGATACAATGTCACATCGTGGTCACAGTGATTAGACTTGATTTCTACAGCCTGTTTTCAGCATACAGGTCAGGCTAATGGTATTTGAGTATTCAAGCAATGAGTTTGGACATAGAGTCAACAGTACGAAAACAGTGAAATGATGGCATTATGTTAGCACACTGGGGTACAGTTGTGCAGCACATTTATGTAATGGCAGAAGACACAATATTACATAGACAGTATGTTTCTTTCACTAGCAAAGCGGGTGCTAATGTTAGTAATTATCATATTTCTAACAGTAATTGTTTATGGAGACGCTGAAGTGACATAAGCAAAAAATAAAAAAAGCCAAAACTTCTGGTGCAGATAGCTTTTAGTGAGCACAGGGAGATTTAGAAGAAGGAAATTTGCAAAAATGGCATCTTAGGGAGTTTTTAAACACCCTCATGACTCATATCATCAACATTTGTTTAAACAAATATAATAATCCCCCCATCCCGACTCAGCATACTCAGAGAGGCGTGTCTCCAGATGAGAGATGAGGAACTCTGTAGGGACGACGATGTGGTCGAAGACAATAAAGTCACTGCAGAGACTGTAGGTGGAGCAGAGCTCTGTCAGCATCAGATGCATCTTGTCAACACTAGAAGAGGGAGGGAGGGAGGGATAGAGAGAGAGAGAGAGACAGAGAGAGAGAGGAGAGAGAGAGACACAGAGAGAGAGAGGGGAGGATGCAAGTCTTTAGGACAAATATTTTGACAATGACGGTGGTATGGATGTGATCTTCTCAGGCAAATAAGGTAATAAACATGTTCGAAAATTGTAAAACCCTCCAAACTGAGGCAGAGGGGAGGAAAGCTGAGAGGAGGGAGAGAGACAGAGTTACAACTCTTCAGATTTAATTAAGGAGCTTTGGAGCTGTGGCTATATACAGAATATTACCAAACAATGAATAGGCCAACATAAAGTGTGCTGCCAGTGAATTTGTTTCTCTAATAGGCTGAAGTGTTTTGTTTCTTATTTTCAACAGCTTGATTCAGTTCCTGTCAAGGCTGACTGAGTCAGCTTGAACGGCAATAAAGTTCCAAACCAATTATAGCCTATAGACGAGAGCATTTTCATCCTTATAGTTTAAGACGAGGAATGTGTCAAAGAGTGAAGGAAATGATTTGAAAACATCAGTAGACAGAAGAATTATTTCTACTTTTTAAATAACTTTTACAGAACCAGGACCAATCACAGCATTTATTTAACTGTTCTTTGGCTGGTGATAATGCTGCACGTTTCCAGAAAACAGGGATGTATTAATAACAACTTCTTCTCCCAATTCAGGAAAATGATCAAAGTATGAGTTAGCGTGAGATAAGAAGAGAAACAGATGGAGACAATCAGGGAAACAAAGAGAAAAAGCTGACTTGGTGACAACACTCCGGTCTTTCCTCAGGCTTTCAGCACCAGGTTTCTCTTTCTGGACCTCTCCTTTCTTTGGCATCGGCTTCTTTTGCTTTCGATGGCGAGCGGCGCTGATGGTCTCAGCGCAGTGCTTGGGCAGCAGCTAAGGGGTTATCAAGTGGAAAGTGATGGAGGCAGAGAAGGAGAGAAGAAATGAGAAAATAAAAAGAGAGAGAGGAGAGAAGAATTCAGTTAAGCAAATATTGAGTAAGATGCTCAAAGATAAACATTGGAGTTTTGGTGTTCACATGGCAGGAACTCAGTCAAAATGTAAACACTTTTGTCATATTTTCCTCAGGGGATTAGAGAAACAGCACCACATTAATCAACTCCAGAGTTAGAGACCTGTCTTATCATTTTATTCAAATTTTCAAGTCTGTCCACCGCCTGCAGCTACATCCACTGATGCCAAGCTGTGACTAGAATAATTGCATTCAATATGGAGTTTGGCAGAATCAATCTGCGCTTGATAATTCGTTTTCTGTTTTTTTTTTTTAACCTGAATAAGATTCAGATTTCACCTGGTCATTGAGGTTGCTCTGCTCGGCACAAATCTCTAACACAACATTACTGGTCTGCTTGGCAATCTGCTCCAGGAAGATCACACACAGGCGCAGAGTCTTCTTCTCCATTGCCTCTATCTAGACACGAAGACAAATGGCAGCATATGTTAAGTGTGCAGCTCAGCCCGGCCGATGATTAATAGGATAGAAGGCAGATGACTGAACACTGACCTCTTCTGGGCAGAGAGAGTGTCCACAATGGCTGAAGTGGGAACAGGCAGTAGGGAAGGACATGAGGTAACGCTTCATGGTCACCTCCTCGCTGCTCTGGTTGAACATCTTCTCAAAGACACGTGGGTAGAAGCTGGGAAACAAAAAGAATCAAACAGTGAATATATTGAGTCGAGAGTTTGAGGAGAGGAGAGGAGAGGAGAGGAGAGGAGAGGAGATACTGACCAGAGTATGGACACTTCAGATGTCTCCTGCACCAGTTCTTCCGCACTGTCCACCATCCTGGTGTGAAACTGGACCAAGTTCATCACCTTTGCTAGATCGGGGTACTCCTTTATCGGAAGAGGAGCCTTGTTCACACTTGTGTAGGCCTACAGTGAATGGTGAAGAGCACTTTAAGGTGATATCAGTCTCCCATCTGATCAAACAAAGCTTTTATACTCATGATTCAAGCAATCTAATAAACCTGCATACCTGTAATCTCAGCCAGTCCAGTCTAAGCGCTCTGAAATCCAGTTCCTCCTTGTTCTCCACTGCACAGCAAAATGCCATTCACTATTATTAGAATTCAATGTGTTATTTGTTCTGTGTAGGTAATACTCAGTGTTTTTGGTGTGATTACCTTGTTTGACTGAGAGAGTGGACAGGGTTGAGACAAATGAACTCAACAGGACCGATTCCTCTTCTGGACACACATACATGTTCTGCAGAGGAGAGAAAGTTTGATGCTGCTTGTTTCATAAAGTTTGTGTTGATGTAAAAGAGGTGGAGATTAACGGATGCACTCAATGGTATAATTACTGTTGCCTCTTTCCTCTTTGTCAGCGTCTGCATCTCAAATAATGGCAGAATTTAAACACCCCCACACAGTTGATGCTGTACACACACACTCCCATACAAGCCGAACGCTAACTGGCCGGTACCTGTATGGTGTCATTGAGAACCAAGGCATCAAACTGTGCCAGGTACTGAACATGGTAGCGCTGTAGTACTTGGTTGTGCTTTCTCATGAGACCTTTTAGCTTCTCCATGTGGAACAGCAGCTCTGCCATCTGACTGGAAAAACAGAAAAAGCTAATTAACACAAAAAAGTTGTACAAATAATCCATTGTAAAATCTCCTCTGCATAGTTTGGGATAATTGCACTGCTAAAAATTAATGTACACACAGCTGCTGCACTGTTGTTCTTTTCCTGAGTGGAGTTACAGCGAGGGAGAACTTCTAAACTGACACAATTGCTGCTGTTACTTTTTTGGGGTTAGGATTAAGAATTCATGAATGAATACCAAGTGAATAGAATAGATTTTCAGGATTATGTGTCATTCTCCCCACTGTTGACAGCCTCTGAGCAACTAAGCACCAGATTTCTGGACACAAACATGATCTTTCAGCTGCAGCAGTCCATGGTGTTCTTCTTCTGTACCGATGACCTACTTGTCAATGTAGTCCTCAGGCGTCTTTATCTTTGGCATATTTTCAGAGTGTCTGACGAGCCACAGGACCTCGTCACGGGAAAAGGACAGAGCCATGAAGACAAACAGGGCCTTTGGGATTTGATTGGCACATGGATCAGAGATGAAAGAGGAGCGTTAGGAAAGCATATCAGCTAAGATTAGTAAAAGTCATGATTACTATGAAATGCAGGGTCATTCCAAGGAACCCCCCCCCCCCCCCCCCCCGGTCAAGATATTAAGAAAGATATTCCCCAAAGTCTAATATGTGTGCAGGTTGGAAACTGGATCACAGACACCAGAGTTATAACTTGCAGTAATGAATGATTTAAATTCCTCAAGTGCTACTGTAATGCTCATCACTGGGCTTCTACCTTTGGTCCCAGAAGTCCAGGTTCATCCTCCAGAACATTAAATAATTCCTTCATCGCTCCTCTCAGAAAATGCCTCCTTTCTCTGTGCATAGCCCCGCTGTTATTAACACAGGATATGAACATGGACACATGGTTCTCACGGCTCATTTCAAAGTAAATACACATGACTCAATATTTATGACACACAAGCGGCAAAAACAAAGCTGAGTTTCCTGCCAAGCTTACCAGTTGAGTATAACATGCTCACGGCATTCCTTGATGTCTGCGATTCGCTTGCCATATCTGAAAAAAAGAATATTAAAGAAAAAAAAAATTAAACAAATGCAATAGGAAGCTAATTAACGATCTAAAAAGTTAAAACAGTTACAGATACATTAATTGCTATGGTCAGGCAATAGTGACCTTTATCATCTTTGTCTTGGCATGTTGAAATTTTGCAGTATAAACTGGTCTTTATCTTCTGAAACTCTTATGAAGATATATAATACAGTCCTACACTCTAATGAGTAAGTGCTGTTCTGTGGACACTGATATCATGTCACTTTCATCACTTTTTCTCTTTGATTGTTAGTCTATAATCCGAGCTCTTCTTCTCCAAGTATAAGACACCAAGGTCCCAAACCTTGCTCTTGTTATTATTTTGTTTGTTATTTGTTATTTAGAAATAGCTGAGAAATAATGTAAGATTGGTCTAGCTTCAGCTGCATATCTAGCATTTTATGGAGAGACACTTTTTAAAAATATACTTAATGAGCATTCGAAAAGACCAGGAAGAGACCCTCAACAGTTCAAACCCTTTAATCCAGGCCAGTGATCTGAAGTGGCACTTAGGGCACATTTTAAAATCTCTTCTCCTTTGTTAAGTGTCTGAAACATGGGTTGCAGAAAAGACTTGCCTATTATCTCCCTCCTTAAAATCTAATTAATCAGCTAGGTCTAGAATACACTGCCGCAGTGCAGCTTCCATACCCTTTGATGCTGTCGAAGAGGTCCTCTGAGACTTTGTGTATGTTGAGGATTTCGTCTCTGGTAAGGGTGAGGTAGAGGCCGCTCCGCAGAGCCATCTTCCACAGCTCCTGGGAGGCCTGGTTGTTATTCAGGCTGCTGTGGCACAACAGGAAGCCGACTACAAGAAGGACAGTCAGCTAAACTGATGGACTGATTCTGCTACTGTTTATTGTTTTTTTCACTTTTCATTTAACGTCAAAGTTTTTCAAGGAGTATAGGAGCATAACAAAAAGTGAGATTTTTGAAAAGGTGGTAGCTTTAACTTTAACTAGTATCCAAGAGCAGTGAGTGTGACTGTGCAAGAAATCTGTTGTAGCCAAAAACAAATGTGCACATCTTAAATTTCTGCAGGTACTGCAATTGAATTAATTTTTCAACATGTTATTATCCTTTGATAAAGCTTAATGATTAAGGAAGTTATCAATCAGGATAAGCAATACTTACTAATGATCCATCGCTCCATCACCTCCATAGGCAAGTATTCACATGCCATCTGTAGTGGACAGCAAGGTTATTAACTGCCAACGCAGACACATTTACAACAGCTTCACATGCACTAACCTTATGATGAAGTAAAATCCTGTCAGTTAACTACATGTGTATGGTAGTTGTCTGGTAGTCTTTCTACATGGCTACTCTATTCTTGTTTGACCTTCAAAAGACGTTTTTGGAGATCCTATACTCACACATGATGCATTTAATATTTCCACCACCTAGAAATGTTGACTATTCTCCCAAAATGTGTTAAAAAGGCAAAATGTAGCTCAATATCAAACCTATCAGTTTCCTCTATGGACTTTAAATGAGTGGGTGTCTTTTGCTTTCAAATATTATATCTTTCCATAAGAACAATGGCTGCCTGGAGGTCAGTTTCCTGGCCAGTGGTAATTATGTGAGGTAGCCACAGGCAACAGGGATCATAACATTACATCATAGGGACCATAATGGCCATGTTTGAGGAAAGCAGAGAGGATGATAGATACCTGGACGGTGCAGAAAAGGGGGATGGGTAGAAATATAAGTTCAGTGACAAGCGAGAGGTTAAGAGACAGTAAAACAAATCATTTTCTAAATGGTAGCCCCGTAATGGGACGAGAGGGAAAATGGGACACAGAGCTAATGTCAAGTGGACTATATCAGACCCTCAAGGACTATACATATACTGTTATTGCATCTTTTGGCTGTGGCACCTTCTCTTATTTCTGCACCTGACATCACTGGAAAAAACATATTTTAGACACTATCTCCCATTCTTTCTTTCTCACTCTGTCAGGAATAAGTACAGGACAAGAGGTGAAAGGAGGACTCACTGTGTCACAGCAGGCTGGGTCCAGCATGGATGCTGGAGCACTCAGCAGGCTGAGGAGCTGGGCGCTCCGCCATTGCTCTGCTGGCAGGTTCCTGCGTGGGTAGAGCATCTTCAGAGACAGCAACGCCGCCGTCACAGACTAGTAGAAAGAAAGGAAAACAGTGAGTGAGTAAGCTGGAGACAGGCAGAGATGGAGGACGGGGCAAATGGCAGAGATTTAGAGAGATGACAACGCTTCCAACCTGGAATCCAACAAAAAGGGGAAAGTTGGAGCAAAACAAGCCGGAGGCTCAAAAGCTGTGGTTTGATGATTTGTACAAAGGCACATTTTATCCACCACTACAAATTTGTATTAATATTGTGTTAGTCATTTGTAAAGCACTTGCAACATACAGCTGTAGTCTCTTGCAGTTTTATATGCACATACGTTTGTGTACTTTTGGTCTGGGGCTGTTTTTAATGGGAGGCCCCTTAGCTCTTAATTCTAAAGTACATGGTAATCTTTTCTAAAGCAGTGTGCATCCAACTCTGTGGCAACTGTTTAGAGTTTACAAACGTTGCTTGCGCAAAGCCACATCTATAAATAAATTATTTGAGACGCCTGTAAAGAACTCTGACCTCAACCCCACCCAACACCTTTGGGTTGAGTTAGAACTATGACTGCGAGCCAGGCCTTATCACCCAGCATCGGTGCCCAACCTCACTAATGCTCATGTGGCTGAATGGGAGCAAATCCATGTAACCAGGCTCCAAAATCTGGTGAAAAGCCTCAGTAGAAGAGTGGAGACTGTTACAGCAGCAGATTAACCCCCATTGTTTTTAAATGAAATGTTCAGCATTTGAAGATGTGGGTTTAATGTTTAAGTGTCCATATACTTTTGACGATATATCACTTACACCCTCAGGTTAAGTGGTGTAACAAGACAAAACAGAAGTATGTATCATTTAGTATTTATGTTCTGTGTTTAAATGTGAACATAAACAAATGCGTGGTGGAGCAGTTGAACATTCGATTCATTTTACCGTGCCGCCGTCTTTTCAGCTGAAGCAAATCATCTGCTGTTACCATAGCGTTGTATACACACAGTGAGACAACGAGCTTACCCTCGTGTGAGGCCCGAACTCCTCAGTGAGTTTCTTCCAAGGATGCTCATACTCCACAAGCATCTGGCCGAGCCGTGGGTAGGCGGGGTCGCTGCGGGATTCATTACAGCGTACAGTTAATCAACGCAGAGGAGAGGAGAAGGAAAAGACGTTGAGGATTCTTAATAACACAGCACTGCCAATCTTGCATCAATCCAGCATTACCTATTGATTACCGATCTTACTGATGTTAAAAGCTTTTGATTTCAGAAATGATAGCTTTGTTTTTGGGTGGCTGAGGAGCTGAGACTGCTCCTCTTCAAGGGGTTAAGCTGTGTGTGGTGTGTTGACATTAAAATGTATGTTTGTGTTCCCTGCTCACGTCTCAGGCTAAGATAAGCATCCTGCATCTCATAAATATCATGCAAAATGGGCGGACTCAAAATGTCAGAATACAACTTGGCACACAAGGTTAATGGTGGGCTGCTGATGTCCGTGGCAATTAATATTCTAATTAATTATGTTGATCAGAAGAATATTCATATTGATGGATGTGGAAAATTGTAATGGCATTAAGTAAAGCCCTTGAATGAAGTGTTGGTCATAGATAAGAAACACAAATTCAAGCCCTGTGTTGACTGAATACTATCTCAAGCCATCAGGGTGAGTAAATGGAAAACACATCTATCCATCCATAAAAATACTTTCTTTTTTTTTCACTTCATCTGTGATGTCTCCTCAGTATTCATTAAGATATTTCCTGTTTTCTCACCTGCTCCCATTGGTCATCTCATGGGCACAGTTGAACATCCCCACCAGAGCCTTCTTGTCGTCGATGCGAGAGAGCGTTATGATTACTGAGGCGTAGATGATGATCAGATCCAAGTAGCTCTTGGTGAAGTCAAAGTTGACAGCCTGAAATCAAAATTCCAGTGAAGTCAGTGGCGCCGATGTTACTAGCCCCTTAAAACTACCTCACGCTCACCAGGACATACTGTAGATAATGAAAGACAGATTGTTTGACAATTGTTGACATCACAAATGGAGCCACTGTCAGTTTGAAGAACAGAAGCATATGTATACAAAAAAACCTGAAAACCTGTCTGTATTAGACTCCATTGTAACAACCCCTATTCTCCCTCAATGAGAAAACTATGCTTTTTATTCTATATCTTGTTATTTTATTGCCACTTTTTAAGCCAAGAACAGAGATTTTGACAGATGTGAAGGAAATATCGCTTTAATATTTATCAGCTTGAAATGGATGAAATTCCATTCCAGGTATGTTTTTCATTAAGAGTGTGAAAGGTGAATATAAAATGTCTTACGACTAAAATAATAATAATCTTGTACAGTGAGAAATGTGTTGGATCAAAATGGATCTGTAGTTATATTTGACATAAAAGGTCTTCCTCTAGAGAGATGTTCCCCAAAGAAATCCAAGCATGTGAGATGTTTAAAATGCCTCCATTCACTGTGCAGATCAGATCACAAGGGACAGATATCAGTGACATTTAACAGTAGGATATATGTAATGCACAAGTCAAGATATGCCACTATAATTATGATAATAAAAAAAACACCCTGACAGACTGAACAGGCCGAGGCTGTGAGGAGAGAGAAAAAACATCCTGCAGTGTGTAGCGTGCAGTGTACGAGTAAACGTGTTGCAGCAGAATGAATGAAAAAAGAGGAGAGAACAGTGAGACCTTGTCAAATTATCCACAGATGCTGTGTACAACTCCAGCGCTTTCATTTACGAGCCATACAGTAAATACTTACAATATCAAAGAAGCACTGGCAGGCGTCTATGGTGTTCAGCAACTCATAAACATTGTCCTGAATGAAGAACAGTGAAGGATGAGATTAGAAAACAGACAATAAATGCTCAACAACAAAGCAGCATTTCAATCATTTTAAGCCTCTAATACGATTTCCTAAACACATAGATTCCTCTAGCCTGATAATCGCTTTACATTTGCATATTCCTGTAACATCATGATTAAGTTATTCTCAGTCCTACAAATACAGATGATGCCTTGGCCTGGCTGCGACCTCCATCACAAAAGTATGCAAATGTGCGGGGAGGTGTAACAAACTGATATTTGGAATAAAATCAAATTATTTTCCTATATCAGAATAAACCACTCTATATGTAAATGCATTCTGGAAACTAAAACATCTAATAAAATAGTAAAATGAGAAGGAAGCTCTCGGTGTACTGTAGCCACCATCATTCACCTATTTCCAGATTTGTGTTTTCATGTTCAAAGAAGGATGTATGTGGCTATTTTTCATTGTTTTATTTCAATTGTTGTGTTAATGTAGGCAGTTGCTATGTTAGGCTTTAGCAATATATACCGCAGGAGCTCGTGTCAAAAAACTAAATCTGAAATGTAAAACTCTAAAGAAAGAAAAAAAGAAAGAATCAGCAAGAGAGACATATAATCACCCTGAACTCTATGACGTCCAGGAAAGAGTCATAGTAGCTTGATGTGGCTGACAACACTTCAGATTTCTGTCGCTGGATGCCGGTCAGATTTTGCTGTAATAAACAATAATGAAGACAGTTCATTACTGCTCAGGTGTGAGGTGACACATTTTGTGAAAAGATTGTTGAACTCCTTGGTCCGGTGGGTGTGTCGATAGACTCCAGTTAATACTTGATAAAACCAATTAGCCCCATGCAGACAAATGAAATGAAATAAATAATATATAAACACAACATGAACAGAATAACAGACACTTGAAAATGATGCAATCCAGTACACAAACTACCTTTGAATGAATTAATGTTTGTTATCGTATTTCCACTGTATCAGAGTAGATGTGTCTGGGTAACACTGATCTTTTTGTTTTGGTATTTTATGATCTCAAGAAAACAAACGTTTGTTTGCTTGAGATCACAAGATAAACATTTTGTTATAACGGAACAAAGCTGGTCAGTTTTTCTGTATAACTGTCAAAACATGTTTCATGTGAAGACTGAATAACAATAATTATCTGTTGACTGATAAGAAGCAAACAGTTTAGTGTCAACACGTCAAAATTATGTTTTTATGATCATAAGAAAACTGAACATGAAAAATAAGTACACGCTCAAGATGAGAAACAGTTTGCACAAAGACTGCTTCATGCTCACAATATTTCCTCTGAAGTCAATGTTGGGGAATTTCTTGTTGATGTACTTGACGGCGGACTCCATTGCTTTATCTGTCAGGATGGACGGCCGCTGCTTAGGGTCTGCACACATCTGCAACAGGTTAGGAAATGATAAAGATGTGAGGGTGGGATGTGATGAGTTTGCACATCATACTGTGACACTTCTGACAACATGTCTGACACATTCTCAAGCCCTGTAGCGACAGTTTGTGGGGTCTCCCTGGCAGGATTTGATTGTAATTGTTTGGAGCAGCATCCAGCCAATGATGAGCCAAGCAGGCTTGTCAGCAGAAAGTCACTGAATGCTCAGACTGGCTGGGAACATACAGGCAGAGTTAGTTATATTGTTCTCCCAACCACCCTCAAAGATAGTTAACACCAAAGGCTGACAGTAGAAGACTGTGGAGAAGCTCACGAGTCTGAATTGTAAACATGAAAAAAGAAAATGCATGCTCAACAAATCTTCACTGGGCAAGCTTTTAAAATGGCTCAAAATAAGACAGTTTTTTTCTTTCTTTTCTTGTCCAGATAAATGCAAACACACAGTACATAAAAGGGGATGTATGTTTATGCGTGCATGTGCACAGTAGATACAGCATGTTCTATTGTATCACTTCCTGCTTGTCACATCCAGAGATATCTGTCATGTCAAAATAAACCATCTTAAGCTACAATTATGCTGTGTCTGCAGCTATTAACAGGTATAGAAGTGATATTAGACTGTCCAACTCCTGCATTATATCTTTCTGTTGTGTTAGTTTCACGTCATTCAGCTCAGAACAACTGAATCGGAGGTGACTGACAGCTAAAACTGACTTCCTGTTTGCACTTCCTCTTTGGAGAAAAATACTCAGTTGCAGTTGGAAGACACTACTCACTATACCGCTATGTCGGTGCACACACAAAGCACTTTTGTAAACACTATAAAACTGTGACAATCACATCATCTCATTATTCGTGTTTGAGTTACAGCTCCTGGAGAGTTTGTTGCCTTTGAAAAACATTATTGTGTTTAACATCCTTAAAAAGGACCCTGTACTACTTTTTTGCAACACAGATAAAGTACTTTACTAAAGTGTTTGGCTTTATACAGTATTTGTTCTTTGTATTGTAGATAAAAAAGTAAATGGTAATCGGTACAATCAAGCTCTCATTCCCAGTTCTTTTGAAAGCGAAAATAGAAATGAATGCATACAATTATGAATATTGTTCAATTTTAGTTTAATTCTAAGCAGTCAGTAACGATATACTAATATGTTTACTCTTAGATGTGTCTTTGAGTCGTAACTGTATGCAGAAACAAATTTTGAGAACATTACCAGGCCAAAGCTTAAAAGGACACGAAATTCAAGTTCCTTATTTCTCGTCTCGTCTCTTACACGCATCTACAGATCTTCATACTCTCCCTCACCTTTTTAATGTAGTTCATACGTATCAGCACCCCATTCCCTCTTTCAGTGAGGATGGTGAGTTTTTCGGCCAGTTTCTGTTGGTAGTCCATGGCTCCGGACACAATGCACCTCTCTCTCCGTTCGAGCCTTGGCCTCCTGGTCCTGTGTAGCAGTTCAACCCCTGGAAACAAGTGCACCCAGAGCCTCACCCTGTCACTAGGTCACATGGGGCTCATGGGTAGGGGTGGAGCCAAGAGTAGAGCTGAGTGTTAAAATCACCCACATACAGTGAATGTATGGCAAAAAAAAAAAAAAAGCATGTAAAATTATCATAAAAAAAGAAAAATCTCCACAATTTACTGTTTTATTCAACACTTTGATATGATGCTGGAGATTTATTTATATAAACTGTTATGTAAATGATGGCAAAGTCATGTTTCCTCTTTTTTTTTTTTTTTTTTTTTTTAACAGTGCCGCTTTTGTTATTTGCAGTTTGAGCCACTTCCTCTCAACAAGGATGGCAGAAGGTACAAATTATATTCATGTTATTTAAAATGAGTGGTTTGGATATAATACTGTTAAAAACTATAAAAATAACAATAATAATTTTTAGACCAAAGAAGGAAAAAGAAAAGGAAAAATTTTCCTTTACCACAAGATGGCAGCATTTAACCACTGAAGCTCTCCAGCCTTGTGAATGACTGAGGGATCAATTATACAACAGAGTAATTGACACATTTTTAAACCGGCATAAAATGGCCAGATTCATGTAGCAGACCTAAATGACACAATGCAATACAACATGGAAAAAGACATTTGTATGTTACAAACCTTTTGGCAGGTTTTTGTAGCTCACTACAGATTGTTCCTGAAATTTTTGGCAGTTTGGTTTCCATCCAGTTTCTGCAATCACACAACTACAAAAATACAGAGAAGTATACCAACCATTTCTATCCTCTTTAGGGTAGTTTGCCTAATAAACATGTAAAAAAAAAAAAAAAAAGAAATAATTTGCACACTCAGTTCTGACAAGAAGCTTTATGTGGCAACAAGCGGTAATCACAGAAGAATTCTTGAGTAAATTGCTTTTAAAACACCATCATTTGGCAACTTAATTAGTTAAGGTGTTTTTATTTCTTGATTTAGCTTCATCATAAAACCATTAAAATCTGTGACATGCTAAAATGTAAAATGTGTAAAAGTAGCACAAAACATTACTAACCATTAAGAGTCACTGGTCATACCAGACCAAGTAAGGGTATAGCAGCAAAACCTCTGCACACCTGTACACCTGCACACCCTTTATATATATATATATATATATATATATATAAAATAAAGCAAAGGTTTGTAATATTGCTGATGGATTGAACTTTTCTGCCAAAATAGTGTTGCTTCAAACTTAAGGCTATAATTGTATTCTTGAGACAAGAATGGGCAGATCAAAAGGTGGACAGTCCTTTGTTATTAGCTCAGGGTTAGCATAGGACTGCATAATGTTTTGTTTTTCAATCTTTGCTTTTGTCGTGTCGGCTTCCTGTGCAAATATATGTATTTAAAGGCCTGCAAATCTTTTGAGCGTGCCAACTTTGTCCCTGCCTATTTTGCTCAAAGGAAATAACATGATTGAAAATGGTCTTTATATTGTTGTGTGTCAATGGTTATTGAAGCCTCTACTAGCTGAAAAGCAGCAATTGATATTCTCATTACTTCCACATCAAACTATTCTCAGGTTGAGCATAATTACCAAGACGAAAGACTTTGTCATGTAAACTAGAGAGGTCCTCCGTTATTCAGCAACCAAGTGTCGTTTTCTGTTTTTTCCAGAGGACCCCCAACAACTCCACTTGGAATTTTGTAACAGGTTCAGTAAAGTGTGAATTTAGGAGTGCAGGGTGTCGCACTGTAGAGCTTGGAGAGAGTAATTTTCTTAATGAGAGTCACTAAAGTCAACCACAGCAAGTGCAGCGGTAAGCAAAGCGATGATTGATCTTAAGTGGACCCGAAAAAATAATCTGTTTATTATTTCCCTACTGGCAGAATCTCAGAGAACGGTAGACATGTTAACAAGGCTGTCTGGGAAAGCAGACAGGAGGATGTGGATGTGGGAGGAGGAGGAGGAGGAGGCGGAGGAGGAGGAGGCGGAGGAGGAGGAGGAGGAGCAGGGGATGAGGTGGGGTGGACAGGGGGTACAAAATTAATAAACCTCTTACACTCTATGAACCATGTAAAAAAATCTTCAGTTTTACCTGGCTTATTATGAAAGAGAGAGGTTTGTGGAGAAGACCGGTTTCCTAACTCATAATTTGAGAAACCAGGGACTTGTTCCACATGCACAAGTTGTAGCTGGGGCCAAGGCAGCAGCTCAAACAAAGTTATTGCTACTGGAAGACTATATCTATAATCGTTGGGCCACTGGTTGATTAAGTTTTGTTATAACTGAGACAGCAATCAATCATCTCTGAGCACCACAAAGGACTACAAAATAATATTAAAATATTTTTAATATAGCAAAATTAAAAGCATGTTGAATTTTTTTGTTTTTGCTGCTGTTGGTCGGGCTCCAAAGTACGGTATGGAATATGCATGTCAACAGATTATGTCTAGTTGATGACTAGTTTGATATTCTTCCACTGTATGAACGAGACAGTATCAGCAGTCAGGGGAGGATTTTGCATTATGGGTGAGTTTGAGTAGTTTTTCTCCAGTTATAGTCCTCCTAAATTCTTTTGAGGAAAATTGAATAGGAAAAAGATCAACAAGGCTGATAGTAACAAAATAATTTTGTTTTTATGTCCAGTTGTTGGGATTTGTGCCCAGTTAAAAGAAGTGAAACTGCAGAAATAAAGAAACTATATTGGGACACTTAAGACTTCCTTGCAGTCTGTGACCAGGGCTGCAGGAGGAGGTAATGGTAACGATAGTGGAAGGATTTGAGGAAGTGCTCTCGGCTCCGGCTGCAGCCCAGATGTCAGAAGAGAGTTGGCAAAACACATGGGCCTGTCTAATAAATACAATATAGGCAAGTATAATAGAGGTTGCTGTGGTATGAGTGTTACCCATTTATATCATACATCTCCAATCTGCTTGAATATATTTTCAAATATACGTAATATATTAATGTTTTTACTCTGCTTTTTCCCTTATCTTTACAATGTTTTAACATTTTTCAGCTAATTCTTATGGTTTACTACTTTGTTTTACTCTCACTGCTTTTGTAATACTTTTAGGCAGCTGTTTTCAGCAAAAAAAAGAAAAAAAAAAAGATCTAAAAATCAACTGTACACAAACTGCCACGCACCAAACAGCAGACAGACAGATTTAACAACTAGCTGGTTTAGATAGTAGAGCACGTAGAAAGTTAAGAGTTGGTGGAGACCAAAACAGAACTAAAAGGAGAGAAAATATCAGACTTAAATAGGTTTGTTTGTTCCGCAGGGACATGACTCCAAATGAAGCTAAAGTTGCTCCGTAACTGTTGAAGGTTTACCAGCTGTTTGCTAACAAGTTTAATATATCAACTTAAAAGGTAATAATAAGACAATATTGTGTTCTGCAGCTTGTGTCTACTGCCTCCAAGAGGTGCAAAAATGTATTGTGTCAAAATCTTTTCCCTCTTCAAATAGTGTTTCCCCTCCATTGAAATAATGTTTCCTGTAGAGCCTTGCATGGTTGGTTTTAGGGGCTTACATTAAAGTTATGTTTAGGTGTAGCAGTTAGGGTTAGGACCAAGTTAAGCATCTAAGAATATGGCAGAAATCAACACAATCAGCTGTAAAAGAGTACATATTACTTGCAAGGTTAAGCTTCTTCATGTCTTGAGAGTATACAGCATGTATTCCATATTGTGTCCGAAGTGTTTTACCCTTACAGACTGAAATTGGTCATCTGAGGTTCAACCAAAATCACATCTCATAATTTAACATCTAGCTAGAAAGTTTGAATGGATCCATGTAATGGTTGTAACTAGTACTTCGAGGACCATAGCCTGTCACACCAGATAAATAGTCTAAATTAACTACTTTTATTGCATTACATATTTGTAGCAATTCATTACCAAATACTGCATATTTCATATAAAATGAGCTGAATGGAATTAGCATTGGATTGCAGTCATTCAGCCCACAGTTTGAAAATATCTGTAGTTCTTTTCACCAAGTGAGAAATACTGTCATTGTGAGAAATTCCCAGTGTCTCAGACTTGGAGTAACAAGTCTGAGGTTAAAGTGAACAGCTTTTCCCACTTGGCTGCTTGTAATTACAGTTTAAAATGACGTGAGCATGACATTAGCTTCAGATAGCCTGGCTAGCTAACTCAGCAGTAAATTAAACAGTTCGTAGCTGAAACTAAATTCAACTAAATTTACGAATTAACAATCACTAAACAGCAGTAACCAAAAGAGCACATGTAAAGATACTGTTCCAACAAGGGTATTTCATGAAACTTACAAAATAGTGGACGTATCAATGTTGGTTAAACTGTAAATGACATGGAACTGCGCCAGTAGGGGTTGCTATAGTAACATAATGTTCAACTTGCCAGGCAGGTAGGCCTGCAAATATCCCTGACTCTCTCAGCTTTGGGACCTTTTAACATAGGATGTGACATTTCTCTTTCAAGAAAATTGGGGTAAATTTGGCCCCCAGCTACAGCATCCTGCACAGTGTGTAATTACACATCTAAATGGTTAAACATAGTGAGAAGTTAAAAGAGACAGCATTCTTGCTTGGCACGTTGGGACATGGTATAGAGACAGAAAGGAAAACAAGACACTGAGCATAATATACAGCTCTGATGAAATGGGTTAAATGCAACTGACAGGCAGCAGCAACATAAGTACATTAAATCTTCACACTTTTACTGCTTAAAGGCGTCGTGGAACGTATGTGATGAGTGAGAAAACATGCATACAAGTTCAAATAAATATGAGTAATGATCACACAAATCAGATTCACTTATAGATTACAAGGAAACAGCTGTCCTGCATGCTGGCTAGATTTCTGCTGCACTTATGCTCCCTCATCAAAAGGACTGAATTCTGTGCTTTTGACAGCTGGTAAAAGTTAAAAGGTTTAGTCTAGTACCTACTTTGTTGAAACACTTGTGTTTTGTATTAGTGTACTAATTTGATTCTACTGTGTAATATTGAAGAAATTATTGTCCGCAATACTAATAAAAGACAAAAAGAGAATTCTACGATAGCTACAACAGCACATTTGCACCTGCAGTATAGCCATCGCACAAAGAAACAGTCAGTAACTGGCACTTTTTCACTCATTTCACCCAATTTACACTGAAAAAAACCCCAGCTCTAATTGTTTTGTACCGTGAAACGACAGGCCAGGTTTCCTGAAATAACTAACCCTGTGGCAAACAAAGTGGAAAGCAGTGTTGAGGTTGGCAGAGACCACCAATCTTCTTGGCAGTGGTGCAATTTGTTTACAGTAATTACAATAATGATAATGATGTAATGAGTTATTGATGTTCAGCAAAAAGTTTTCAGGTCACAAGCACAAATGTGATAACAGTAACATAAAACATACGTTCATTAAAGTGTTGCACTGGGTGACATGTTCCTCCGTTGCGAAGAACATAAGCACTGTAGTTTATTTTGAGTCAATGCAATGGAAATAAATAAATATTAGTGGATGTGCATTAATCTGTGGTTGAAAATAGACCCCACAAAACACTATTTACTCCTGTGTAAGAGAAATTAGCTTAAAACTTTAGTGCCCTGATGTTTTATGAAATTACCTGGCATGTTAAAAGAAATTTAACTACATTTTTGTATTGTGTGCTTTTTAAAGATTTATGTTGAGGCTGAGTGCTGTAGACGGAGTAGGGAAGTCAAAGTATAGAGAGACAGACTATGATTATATAGCCTACAGCCTATATATTTAGAATAATGCCAGCCTTGTCCTTTTATATAGTGCACCAAATATCAGTAAAATCATCCCTGTACATGATCATAACAGTATCCAGGTATCTGATCATCTGCCTACATGTCTTCATCAGCCTACAAACCTGGATAAGGCGTTTACATGCCACAGTATCCTGGTTGCTATGGAGTACTTCAGGTAGCATATCCAGGTTTCTCAAAACGGCGATATGGTCTTATCCATATTTCTGAAACTGGGGAGTGTGTATGTAAACACACTGATGTCTGATTTGTAATCTGAACAGAATTTAAATTCATTACTCATCTCCTGTATGTTGTCACTGTTCATCGGGAGGCATTTCCACGTTGAGTCAGTATTTTTCTCCCCTCAGGTTTGCATCTCAAACTGACAGAGGAATGCAGTAGTCTACAAACACCAAAGACGCTGGGTGACAGCGGGCTGAGAGAGGAATCAAACATAGATGGGAGAGACAAGGTGAGAAAGCCAAAAAAAAAAAACCCCTACAGCTGTAAGAGGGAAGCAATAAGAGAGAGTGACCAAATGACCTGAAAAGACCTGAGGCCTGTTGTCTCAGATTAAAGTGGTGTGTAACTGGAGGACACCATAACTGCCCTCTTATTTTGTCTGATGAATACACAGCGAACTGAGGTGATGTGGACGGTCTCAATAAGTAAGGACAAGAAACGTGGCATATGTGCATGCAAGCGCACACACACACACACACACTACTGGGTGTGCCAATGGGCAGCCCCAGTAAAATCATGGCAGAGTGACATTCACAGACTTGTAAATCCAATAACCTGGCAAACCTTCACAGAGTGAGAGGGAGCGAGAGACAGAACCAGGCTCGGCGACAGAAAGACATCAGACGCAGGGGATTGAAATGCAGGTCGGGGGATTCAAATGAAAGGAGGGGGTGGGGGTGGGGGTGGGGGTGGTGCCTTTTGAAGGATGGAGTTAGACAGTAATCCCCTAACCTGGCCGGGGGTTCAGCTACCAACTGTTTGTTTCATAGCCTGTCTGGGAAAGTGACCTGTAAAGTCTGATTTAAAACTCAGAGAAAAAGAGAGTCATTAGAGATGCTAGTGGAAAAGATGTTCATTTATACAGCAAAAGACTTCAAATAAATAATACAATTGATGGTTGGAGCATATTTATAGCAGAGGCTGTGAAATGTGTGGAGTTGCCTAACGGCTGATGTTGCTTTACAGATGGTAAAGCTTTCAGCTCTTGAAAGATTTTCCAAAATACAGCACAACTGTCATCTGATAGCTACATCTGCCGATTATGCGAGCCTTGTGTATGATGAAGTATTCAAAACAGACATGATCAAGAACAATAAAGAAGACCACACAGTCTTCATTTCCCAAGAAATAGAAAAAAACAAAACGCTTAACTTGCCCCTTATTAAACCCAAACTAAGTCCAAAGAATACTCATTAACACCTGACTTTGAAAATCAAAGCACAAGATGTGCAGAATTCTCTGCACCGCTCTGGGTGATTTTTTTTTCTTATGGTTTGTTTTCCATTTCCCCTCATGGCTTTTTTTCTCCCTGTACCCTGCTTTGCTCTGGCGTCTCTGAGAGCCTGTCAGGGCTCATTTAGCCGGGGTGTGTCCCTTCACTGCACATTGCACTTTTCAAAGACAAATTGGAGCTATATTAATGGCCCAGTTTCTCCCACTCAGAACAATCCCCACCTCTTTTTATTTTCCAACTACTTGGTCCCAGTTTAGAGACCAAGATTATCTTTTGACTACACAAACACAAAAGTATACAATAACGCCAACTCAGCTTCAGAGGAAACAACAACTGTGCCATGCCTAAAAAAGATTCAAACATTTCATTAACAGTAAACAAAGTTCACTTTTGTAACTACTAGTCAAAGTGCAAAACCCCTGGCCTCACTGTTATTGGTCAGCTGCTTTTGAGGCTGATGTATTTTCACTTATTATATTAACAAGGTGGCTGAAATTTGTCAAACACTCAGTGAAAAGAATGCAAATTGCTCACAGACGGTCTGGCACCCGCATCGAAAACTGGTCAGCTGTCTGCCAGCCGCTCAGCTGGTAGCACAGATTAAATAACAGGTGGTTTCATTTTCCTTTTTACTTCTACCACTGCAGTGACCACTGCTCTGACTCAGGGATGGTTTGAGGCAGATACTTGGACACTTGGAGCATAATTTATGATTTGTGTATGTGTAAAAGAGGATAACAGAGTTGCACAGTGTTTGTGGGTTGTGGTTTCTCTCATTCCAGGAGTGTTATTATCACTAAAATATTATCACCAGGGACTCCGCTGACCACAAACTTGACCTTGGGGAGCTTTGAGCATGTCATAAAACGTTTTTTATGAGAATGAAATGCCTTATATGTGGGCAATTCTTTGCACAATTTTGCAAAATCCTTTCTTCCTGAAAGAGGCTCCTTTACGCTCCTTTAAAATGATTAAGGAGTCACTCAGCATCAGCTGATATCTGACATCTGGCATGAAAGACAATAATTGGGGTGGGAGCAGCTGAAAAGATTTTTTCTTTTTTTTTCTTTTTTAAAGAGAAGTGAGAGAAGTGATTGGACAAGAGGAGGGGTAGAGAAAATTGGAATTTAAAGAGTGAGGGAGAAAAAAATCTAGGTGAGAGGGAGGAGGCAAAAGTGAAAAAGAGGAGGTGAAGAGAGTGGGCAAGAAATTCCTCCACTGATGTGGGGTTTCCCTCATGACAAAATGCTCTAAACATGGAATATAGCAAGTGACTGAGGGAGTACTTACAATGTATTGTGGATGTGTTTGCTTTCTTATATCTTTTGTGACACCTGGCATATGTTCATTTAGAAAAAAGCAAAAATGTTCCATTCTGCTCTCGTCTCTCTTCTCATCTTCCCTCCTGCCTGCCAGAACGTCTCGTCATGAGAAGAGAGTTAAAGGGATATGCCAAAAGGAAATAGCTCGAGCAGTCATGGATCCAAACCTACTAAGAGTTGCCACAGCGAGGCTCCCTTCTTTCAAAGAAAAAAAATGCTGAAAGTGAGCTAAATGGCAGTAAAATGGTCTATAAAGGGATGACAGTGTGAGTGTTTCTGTGTCCTTCACTGGTGTGTTTTCAGTTTTATAAAAATATCATATCACTGATGACTTTTTCTGTTCTGTTTTACAGTCTCCTGCCACCTTAAATCATGTTGGCATGCTGCATCTGACCTAGACTATTTGTCTGCTTTCATACCTTCTTTCATAACCTGCTGTCAGTTTTTTTTTTTTTTTTCTTCAGTTTTTCTGTCATGTATTCTACCGGTGGATCCAAAAATTTTTGACTTGTGACCCTATTGGCTAAGTTGAGTGTTTTTAGGAGAGAACTGAGTCTATTTAGGAAATTAAACTACATATTTGTGGCCAATTTATTAAAAAAAAACAGTGGGCTTGGGGATGAGAGCCATGGTAGGGAAGTCAAAGTACTAAAAATAAACATTTAGACACATTTATGATTTTTTTGATAGTAAGATAATATAGACTAACCATATCCTTTAAAATAAAGTAAGGTCTTCTTGAGATCCCTTTTTATCACTTGACTGTGATCAAAGGTAATTTGCAAGAAAAACTATTAATGGAAAGTCTGAAAAAAATGATTGACCCCCCAGGTTGAGAACCACCAACAGCTCATAGAGAGGATGGCTGGACAGTGTACCCACACAAAAAAAAACCTTGTCTTAACGCCACGGTCCCACTCTCTATCAGCACCTGTAGGTGGCGCACTCTTCCTGGCAGTATGGCTGTGCGGTATGGAGATCTGTGGCTTTGGCCTGCTGTCTGCTGTCTATGAGGCCATTGTATCAATGAGGTAAAGATAGCATCTCTCAGTAGACATCACCTCCACAGACACAGAGTGCCCAGTGTTCACGTTCAACTGCCCGTGAATGAGAGATCAGTGGCTGGCTGAAAACTCAGCTCTGCTCCCCCTGACAAGTCTCTCTCTTCTATATATGTTTTTTTTCCATCTCCCTCTGGTCACCCCGACCCCTTTCTCCCTCTCTCTGTTTTACCATGTCTGTCCTAATCACACCAAATCACCGACTTCAACACCTTTATAGATTCATCATCAAACTCCTCCAGTGATTTACTGCCACTTACTTGCCTGTGATGTACTCACATATCCAACTGTTGAAAGCTGCTACAGATTGTGAAATTGTAAATTATGAAAGCTGAAGTGCTGTCAGTGAGTAACCTTACCAAAAAAACGCTCATTAGAAACGATTTCACGTATGAGGTAAGTTACTGCTTGTTCACTAGTATGTCCAAGTGATAATACCATTACCTATACTGTTAAATAATTACATCAAGTATTTGGTCTTCTTCCAATGTATTATGAACAACTGAGATGAGTGCCCATCTGTTTCCACGGTAACATACTCCTCTGACAGTCGGCAGCACAGCGAGTCAGCTGAAGGTCATGCCAGGTGTGTTTAAACCTGTCATCACAGGAGGATAACAGCTGATGAGGCTGCTGCAGGAGGGAGGTGACGACCGACAAGGTAATTGTCTGTCAGACTGAGATATCTATACTTCTCTGCCTTCTCAGGCCTCTTTGGTCACACACAGTGAAGCAGGCAGTTGTCAAAACCGCACAATGTGAAATTGGCTTTTAATGTTAAGATGTCACATTTTAGTGACAAGCAGAGAAAAAACATGAAATTAGTGTATCAGAGCTTTTCAGTCCTCATTACGAAAGAGACGAACAATTCTCGCCTCATTACAAGTCTGCCTTCTGGAAATGTAACTAAATGTAATTAATGGAAAATCTAGGGCTAAGCTAAGCTATATATTTCTAAACATCTCGGCGTCCATTGTGAAAGGAATGTGCTGGTCACACTACAGGACAGTTCTCCACTAAATAATAAGAACTTTCCTCTCTTACATTTTCCAGTCCTGTCTCCTACAAACCTCAACAGTGTCAAAGTCTTGTGCTTTATACACCTTCACACCACCTTCCTACAGCCTCTGTGATGCAAGAAACACAGTACCTATTTGCCAGCAGCAATTATGTTTCCTTCAAAACACCCTTGGAAAGACAAATCCCCCCTTCTCAGAATTTCAGTTAATAAACAATAAAAGCCAGACTGTTGCTCTTATGTACTTACACTGTAAGAACATCAAGAATAACCTCTCTCAGCATAGGAGCGTACAACTATGATCTGTCATTCCTCAAGTAATTCCTGAGACCCAGCCCAACAGCGCTCACCCCCTCCATCCCCACCACCATTAACTCAAATTACCACATTCCTCTCGCCCTAACCTGCTCTTTAGAGTCTAAAAGTGAAGGAAAAGGAAGCCAAGGGAGACATCTTTTAGAGTGAGGCACACACTCCGCTGCACAGAAATTACCTGTGCAGAGGAGAGAGACATAGCACTCACTGTTTTAGAGGAGGTTCAGTACAGTCGAAAGCTGTAATAGACTACAGTATATCGCACTGGGGCTAAATTGGTTCATCGGGTCACATTTTTGTGTTGCAGACAGAGCAGAAGAATCAGCTTGTCCTTAAATTTGTGAATCTGGATTAAAAATAAAAATTCTGTTTTCTCCACTGCATCAGATTTTATTATCACTGAGAATGAAGGCAAATCGAGCAGGGTCATCGCTAAAAAAGAAGTCCACAAGAAGGAGAAACAAGAGAGGATCCTAAGGGCACTGTGTGTGTAATGATGGATTATTACTAACATTTCAGCAGTCACTTTGCAACCTGATTTTTAGATTGTGCTTCTTTTCTTAGTGGTTTTACAGTTTTCTTAGATCTGGGCAAAATGTTCTTACAACCGAAAGAAGGTGTGATCAAAACTTTTAAATTAAGAGCAAAGCGATACAAACTGGAATCATCCTTTAATTGAAATGATTTTGAGACATAACAGAAAAAAGTTAGACAGGGCAAGAATAGAGTACAAGTTTCTACTGTGAGGGGCAGTATCATATGGGGAGAAAAGCTAAAATCAATTATCTCATCAGCTAAATCCGGGGTTTCACACGCTGACAGCAACTCTGAGATATATTGACCTAATTAGCTCCTCTGTGTTGCGCACTTTGATCTCACATCCAATTATAACACACACACTTTTTAATAAAAACATCAACAGTCAAGGCCTTCAAGTTTCTCCAGCACTGTAGGCAGCGCCCCAGGACAGAGAAGGAAAGGGAGAAACATCTTCGCCTCAGGAAACAGGATGTCCCAACTCAGACTAGTGCTCTCTGAAGACTGAGATCCCCAAACAAAATAAAGTTTTTCCAAAACACAATATGGGGCAATCGGAAGCTCAGGGGCCACCCAAAACTGTTTCACCCTTTTGATCATCCCTTCATCTACATCTCTATATCTTCTCAGAGGTGAAGCTGGTTCCAAGTAAAACTGGCTCTCTGCAAACTTATTCATAAACTGGTGAAGGTCTATGCTTTGATAAAATACATATAGTTGGGCATGTTAAATAACCATGACAGTTAAGTTCCCTTAACCTAGACAAAATAGTCATTTTAATCCAAACCATCATCTTTCCATAAAGAAAAGTAAATTTAGCTATTGCTACATAGCCAACATTAGCATTAACAGCCGTTCACTTACCAGCTTTGCCAACAGCTTCAACCATCGTTTTACAATAGAAGAGGCTTTAATACGCCCTCTGAGTAGTGCTACTTCTTCAGGGCAGACTGGACGTTACAATGACTCGGTATTGGAAAGTGACGAGATAGTCCGACCGGGTCGGAGCTAGCTGGTTAGTATGATAACTTCAGTAGCAGAAAAGAAGTGATAGAAATAGAATCTAGACGTAAAGGAATTGAGTCCCTCGCAATGTTTCTTCAAGGCTGGTAAGTAAAAGACGTCAATGATAATGTTGGCTCATACTAAAACTTACAAATAGCTTCTTTAACCCAAACCAAACCTGAAATATGGCATTGTCACGTACTGAATAGATACTGCTTCAGTCAAGTAACTTATAATTCTGTTTTTATTCTCCATCGATTCAGAGATCATCATTAATTAATAAGGGCCGAGTTCCTGATTAGTCCCTACCTTGCTCATTGGTTGCTATCAGGAGTTTGTGTACCTCGTTGTAATGTTACCTCAAATAAAAGGATTTAAGATCATACGTACACCAAATATAGAGAAGAACTTCATATACACAGCTGTATCATGAGGAGTAGTCTGAGCAGGCCCAGGAGCCACGACAGGTCCCCCTGGCCTCCAAGGCTTCATGATCCCTCTGCCCAAAGAGGAAAAAGATCCGGCCTTTCATTTTGTCCCGGTTCTGCACTCTGTGGTGCAGATGCCTGGTTCCTTTTCGCCCATGTGGAGATCTGAATGTGGCTCACAGCAAGCAGATCCTGATCCATCACTGCGGGGACCTCTCCCTGTGTGTTGTCTTTGCATATTTGCCCCTTGCTCTGTTTTCAGCGTCAGAGGGGAAACGTTTTCGATTACTGGGAAAGGAACATGAATGGTAGCTTTGTTGGTTGGTCTTCATGTTGATTTGGTCAGGTCTTTGAGTCTACCCATGACCACCACCACTGCACACCCTCCAAATCTCAACACCACTGTAATTATCCTTCTCTTACCATTTTTTTCTTCATTTGTTCTGTTTAATAAATAAGTAAAGATTTGTATCTATCTTCTTCCTTCCACCCATCTCTCTCTGCCTCCCTTTTTTTTTTTTGATCACAGGAAGTGAGAAGTGCAGGGCTGGGCTGGTGGAGCTTTGATCCAGATGGGGCCGTCTGAGAGCATGAGTAAGACCCAAGAGCCAGGGCTCAACAAAGGATGCTCAGTCCTCCAGGCCTGACCAACTTTATTTGATGAAGAAAAGGAAAGGGTCTCTGTTTCCATCTTCCATATGTCAACTTCAGCACATTCTTTACAGAGAACTCCCATATGATTTCACACAACACTGCTTCTCTGTAGTCACAATGTTACAGGGATTACACATAAATGCAGGGTATATATGCAATCATCCAAATGATCCCAAACACCTCCAAGCTTCTTCTTTAGTATGCAGTTTTTTGGTTTATAACCCATCAAAACAGACAACTTCTAACTACTCTGTCTTTGTATGTCATTATCACATGACCTCTACAGATTTATCTTGGGAGACCCACAGGGGGTCCTGAAATACAGGTGAGGAAACATGGCCATAACATACTGTAACTATAAGGATTTCATAAGGTTGGACATAAAAAAGACAGACAGATAGTGACTGACCATCCCAGCATGGCAAGAGTTCAGCTGTCATAAAAGACCAAAAGCAACATTTGTTAGTCTGTCTCTAAATGCAATCTGACTTCCCTCCTCTGTCTGTCACACTCCATCCCAAGGATCAGACTTCCCAAGTGAAATCAAATCTTTAAAAACAGGTCTGAAATATATATCTTTTTGCACAAAAAAGGCTAAATAATTTTCCTCATAGAGCTGTGCACAGTAGTTTTTAGCAAACGTTACTCAAACTGCAGTAAGTAGTGCATTTCGGTCAGTTCTGTTTTTAGCCACAGATTGATACACATTTGCTGCAATAGCAAGTATTTAAACCAGCAAGATGGCGCATGTGCCATTGACTTAAAATTAACTACTGTGCCCATGTTCATCATAATGAAGAAACATGTCACAAAGTGCAACAGTGTGGTTTCCAATATTTGAACATTGGAAACCTTTTAAAACCTAACTAACCTTTTGTCTTTTCATGGGATTTGTTGACAATAATAAAAATATAGAACATTGCTAGTCTATTGCCAGACATATATTGAACTTATTCAAAATGTCCAAGAGTGTGAGAAATCTTTGCTTTCATGCCAAAGGACTAACAACTCAATTCAACACCATCTACACCTAAGTGGCTTTGTAACCACATCGGTGGTCAAAGAGGTCACCAAGGCCGACCCCTGTTTGTGGGGGGGCCAGCGGTATCCAGGGATATTGCTTGGAGAAGCACGACGGATGTGGAGAGAGGTTAGAGGGAGACAAACAGAGCCGAGGGTCAGTTTGTTTGGGATTCTTGAGAGGAGATAGCAATTCACAAAGCCTTTCTAATGGGAACCAGCTGACCACTAATAAAGCTATAGCCAGGCTGGGGCTATTTGCTTTTGTTGTAGACCTTTAGAGGGGGGCTTCTGTTTATTGTGCTTTATTCTTCCAAGCCCCTCAAAAGAAGGCAAGAGAAATTTATACTGGGCTGAGTTTACTTTGAGTCCACTGGATTTTATCGAGCTACTCTATGAGTTTTCCCAGAGTAAGAGATTTGCTGATACACCATAAAGTGAAAGCAGAAAAATCGTCTTGATTTGCTGACTTTGTTTTACACTTTGAGTTTTGATTTTCTTTGGATGAGATCTTTCAAGAGACACTTTTACACCATATTGAAATTGTTAGTGCAGTGACTTTTGTGTAACACTTGGTCAGTTGGTTTTGAAGCTTCTATGAAAAGCAAAGAGAAAGCTGCTTGATGACTAGGCAAAAAATACAAGAAATGTATTTAATTATAGTGTGTGGTCATAAACGTTTTCCCATGTCTTTGATAATACCTGTTACAGTTGATCCTGCATGGCACCATAAGAACACAATATTAGATGTCCATATTAACATTGTTAACCTGATAATACAGCACATGTAAAAAGATGATAGTCTCTTAAAAATTTCTATGTTGCTTCTGAACACGATCCATCTTACATTTCCTACAAAAAGTATTTAGACATTTCACAAAATATCCACCTCTTGATGATGCTTCAAGGAAAGGTCAGTGGATCACCAAAGTCAGCAGACATGCTCCTCTGGGGACCATGAATGTCTGTACAAACTTTCCTGACAATCCATCCAATCATTGATGAGATATTTCAGTTTGGACCACAGTGGTGGACCAACATCATCAGAGCAATGCTGCCAGAGTGGCAGCTGTAACAAAATATAAGAATAACACTGTGAAAGTACCTACAGGAGTCCTAAATTCTGCCGTTTGCATAGTGAGAAATATGAGCTGGGGACTTGTGAACTGACTGATATTGTAATATTGGGTAGGAGAGACTCATGATTAGATTTTCTCCCTGTAGGATGTGCCCCCCCTTTCTGAATTATGGGAAATGTCTGGTTTCCTGGGTAAGAACTTTTTCTGCTGTTCATCCAAAGTCAACAAGGAGACCATGCTCAGTTTATGCAGAGAGGCAACAGATAAAGGAGAATTTGTTTCCTCTCTCAAGCTCCGTGTCTTTTATTTATGCTCCAAAGAGAAACAAGAGTGTTTTGTTTTGTCTGAGCCTCTGCTGCGCCGTGGAGCATGCTGGTATTTCTCTCTGAAGACGCTTGATTAATTATTGGAAATGATCCAAGCTGCTGTAGGTGTTGAACTGGGATGGGTGAAAGTTTTCTCTAAATAAAACATACGTAAGACTTTCTAAAGGCTTCTAATCACTGACCATGCAACAACACACATACAAAAACAGACATGATTACAGCAGCTACTTTAATTTCTCACTCTCTCACACTACAAAACATGACATGACATTGACTTGATGGTGATTAATGATCTATGAATAAAAGCAAGATTTCCAAAAGTGTTCCTCCCCTTTCAATAGTTTGTTTGTTCCATATTGTATGTTCCACTGATTACAACTGTAGTCAGTGATGTTAAGGTTTAATTACTCCCTAGCGTGTAAGAAGTGTCTACACACGATTAGTTTTTTTTTAGTTTACAGAAGGCCTTTCTCATCAAAGGTGGACATAGATTTTACCATTCCCTGTGGTACACTGTGAAAAACACACAATTTTCTGTTTGATTTTTCTATGATAAAGAGCAAGAATGCCAGTTTATCATCTAAATTAAAGGGGAGCTAAATTATCTTCACTATTGTTCAATACACAAAGTCAGTACAGTTTGTCATTTTCTATTACAACAGTAACTGACTTAAGTGCAGGAAAGTAAACAAAACTTTAACAAAGACAAATGTAATCAAATGTAATCATTACCTTGGGAGTCATGCCACTGCAGTTATAAGTAAAGTGAAAACAGGCAAACTGAAACCACAGAGTCAAGCTCTGTCGTTCCTTTATATCACATGCAGTATATGTAACCTGCAAAGACTATGTCCCAAATGGAAAATTATGTAACAACTTAATGATTGAAGAAAGAGTGCAGTTCACAAATGGATGAATCATAAGATGATGAAGGTGTAAAACTAAAACAGATGGGCAGTGGAGAATTTAAATTTATCTTGTGTACAAAGAGGCCAGACCACCGGAAAGCGTTACTATAGCACACAATACTGTATGTACAATGTTGCAGAAAAGGACCAGTTGCTACTGTGCTGGACGCAGACTGTGAGAGTTTGCACATGGGATGAATACTCGCTGGCTGCCAGGAAACTTGATTGTGTCCATGCCACTCTCAAACAATCTACAGATGGGCCACAAAACATTGGTCTCAAATCAGACAATAGTTTGAGGGGTAAACTGAATGATTCCTGGCACTTTTTTCATAAATCTGTGCTTCAAAGTACAGCCAATCTTGAGTTTTTTTTTTGGCAGGCTGATAAATAAATTGACGAGAAAAGAATCTTGGAAATCTTGGATTGAAAAAAAAAAAAAAAAAAAAAAACAGAAAAGAAAACAAGGGTTGGAATTAAACAAAGGAATTTTTTATCATTTCTGCAAATGTGTGGAGAGATTTGTGGATGAATGTTGTATTGTTGTACTGTGGTGACAGCACAAAGAATCACTCACTACAGTGTACTGCACAGGCAGGGATCTCTGCTTCTCCATTTCCTTTGGGAGCCTTTCAAAGCTAATCTCCTCTGCACTGGAAAATAAAAACAGAGTCATTGCTTCACATACTTTGGACTGATTAATGTTGCAGTTATCATAAAGGGAGCCCCATGAGAAACATAGACCCTTACTCTTTATTATACCTGAGCTCTGAGCTGTAACCCTCCTTTCTCTGTCATTCCCGTTCACACATTACACCTAGGGAAATTTTGTGCAGTAGATACATCCTCTTTGGTTTCACTGTAAGTCATTCTTGGAAAAGTGGGCATTTCAGATAGGCCTGGAAACTGGTAATTCTGCTAATTCTAGTGCGTCAGACCCCCGGATAAATCAGGACCTTGTCTTGCCCAGTATTGACACAAGCCTGTTCTCTGCTGCTTGAAAAGCTTTCACTGTCTGTATGAGGTGAACACTTCACAATCCAGACTTTTACCAACCTGGGCACTGCATAGTTCCACCTCGATGACCAAAGGATACCACAAGCCAGACATATAGAGGGCTCTCTGTAGAAGGCAGCAGGAAAATGTGCACTAGGTTGAAAAATTGTTTTCATAACGAAGGACATATATGAAATACTGGATAAGCCAAATCCATTTGGCTAAGGCATCAGAGGTTAGAAGCTGAGTACCAAGATTAAACTTTCAAAAATACAAGTCAGGATTTCACTGTGAAAACTGTTTACTTAGACTAATCAGTCTAAAATATAAAAGCTGTGAAGTAATGCGTCATTGTCTGAGTTTCTTGTTCAGTGCTTCAATTCCAACCCTGTCTCCTACAAATTACATTTATATACAAATTATAGGTATAGTCAACTTGCCAAATACATGAATTAACTCAGTATATTAATAGAAAATGTAATATGGTCACTTTACATATCCTACAAAACAGAAACATACAAAAACATATTTGCTGCTGTAGTTCAGTTGTATAGAAACATAATTTTTTAGAGGACAGGGTTGTCTATTCTCAGACTTTTTATTCACACTGGCTCCCTTTGAAAGTGTTGTAATGAAACCCCACAACCTAGACAGCAGACGGTAATTATCCAGACATACAGAGGTCAGTGGGACAGAGAGGGCCCAAGTCTAAATGGTATGACAACAGTCTGCCAGTCTGGGATTCAATCAGAGAAATAATGCCGTTTTCATTCTGAGCAGACCATAGAACTAATTGATGTACTTTAGTGATTTCTTGGCAGTCATGTTGCTCGTATAATTAAATATGTTTGACTGAGACAGTCTATGAGAGAAAAGTAGAGCAGAAACAACAAGAGTATGAGACAGTCAAATTAAGAAAAAGTGGGTAAAGAGATTGTAATTGAATTGACTGTTTTATAAGCCTTGATCAGTGATTGGCCACTCATAGTTTAGCAACTGGAACATGTTGAAGCCAAAGCCAAAGCTGAATACATGTAAGCGTCTGTGGTTTTTAGCCTTTCCAGAACCAAACACATAAAAATAATTTGTAAGGAATGACTTTAACTGTGTGTGACTGTTGCAACGTAAGCTGCAAACGTTAGCATGGCCAGCTAACTAGCCTACTACCTACAGTAATTCAGTGTTGCTCAAGTCCAAGAGTTAGCGTACCATTAGCTAACTATATTCTCTGGAGGGTCAGGTACAGGTAACATTAAAAAAGCCCTGCTGTAACATACCGCTTGAAAATATGAGAAGTAAAGTGTAAATCTAACTTCTGTGTTGCTTGTAGATGTAGCATCCAAACTCAATAGTCAGACTAGAAATGGGAACCACATACTTCTGCCTGAAATCAGGGACATATTTCAAATGAAACAAGACAGGCCTATGTATATTCTTAGCATCACAATTTTTTCAGCAACTGTACACATTGCTATTCAGTAAATGCAGTTTTTCTGTTTCCTTAGGCCTTCACTTTGACAAAATTGCCTTAAATATTCTGCCTGTTATTTGATATGTCAAGTAAAATAAACAAGGTAGGCTTGTTAATGGGGGGAATCTCATAAAAAAATCATATATTTATGAAAGAGAAAGCAGTATTATGACTGCAGCCCAGGATGGTTTATTTCCCTGGCTGGAAGTGAGGCTCTCGTCAAACATTTGCTGTGCTGAACTCATCTGTTTGGTGGAGCAAACAGAGCATCAACGGCATCCCAGCCATCAGAGTTTGAGCAGTGTCAGAAAATACTTCTGCTCCAGAGCCGAGTTTACCTGTGGAAAGATCATAAACACAGGGAGATTTTTTTTTTCCCCCAATTCTGGCCCGCGCAAAGAAAATACTGCTGCCAGAGAGGGAATTTGACTTTCTACTCCCACAATAAACCTGCAATTGGATAAAGTTTCCAGAGTGGGGGGTAGAATCATCACCACTGGCACCCAGACAGACCTCATCAGCTCCTTTACTTTCTCTTACTGTTTGGAACCAAAACATAGGGAGGATATATATGTCAACCCTCCACTCAAACATTGTCACCCCTACCTCCTCCTCCCTTTGAGGACACATGAAAAAAAAACAAATGAAGCCAAATATGGGTTCGACAGCTCTGGTATGCCCTTTCCTTTACTGAGATGAGAATTGTACATATATTTATGAGAAAAACATCAGTAAAATGTCTGCGAAAGCTCAAATGTTGACATCTGAGGTGGACATAACCACACTTGTCTGTAAACACCACATATCCATTGATCCATAGATATCCATTAGTAGGACAAAACATCTAATTAGTTTTGTAATCAGTTAGTCACACACACAGCGAGGCAGCTACTAAAAAAATAAACCACTCACTTGTTCTGCAATTCCTGGAAAAGTCAACCTCTCTACCAGACACTGAACTACTGACTCAGCCTGTTGGGAGCTGCTGGAACAGTCAACCACACTGAAAGATAATCAACTAAGTAGGCTGAACTGTGATTGCATCAATCATCATATCCAGTAAATTAGAGTGACACAACCTCTAAGGTATATCCATATTCCTTTGTTTGAGAAGGTTTCCAGCATAGTGAGAAACAGGTGCACATATTTCTAATATTCAACAATCTACTGAGTCAGTTATCACCAACTACCTTAATAACAAGACAGGTTGTTTAATAAGTTGTTCCACTCCATGAGTATCTGCATTAGAGTGCAGCTCAGGCAAACAGTTCTGTCTGAACCCAAATCAAGTCTGAGAGTAGTAACAGAGTCCAACCTGAACCCGACAGGAATTCATTTTATGTCCAAACCTGATCCGAGCCCAACACAGTTAGTGCAAGCTGAAGCAGAGTTTATGTTACCCTTTCACACAAGTGTTCTTACAGCTCGCCTGTTTACCCTGATTGTACATGGGCGCCTTCTACATGACCATCAAAACACAGGCATGACCGAACCCAACCCAAACCTTAACATATTTTTTTTCATTTTTGTCCGTACCTGACCCGACCCGTCATGTTCGGGTCAGGTATCCATCCTCTAATCTGCATTAATCTGCAATAATTCACTGAAAGTCTGAAAACCACAAGCTAACACAATAAAAAAGGCACATGAGTAGTTTTGCCATCAATCCGCCAACACTGCTTTATTGGTTATTTTTGCGTGCCTAATCTCATTCATGTTAAAGATGTGGAAAATCCTGCTCCCACTGCCCATCTACCCTTCAACACTGCCTCATTTTTTTTAATTTAATGTTTTGCTTTTGCGTTTTATTGTGAAGTACTTCAGGACATCTTACCTAGAGAGGTTATGATATAAAAGTAAACTTTATGTACTTCCTCATAGATTGGCCTGATTGTTTAATAATAATAATAATAATAATAATTCAATATTTCCAAGTGATACAGTTTTGTGTAAAAAAAAAACAAAACAAAAAAAAACAGCAATGATAAGACACCTCCCTGTCTGGTATGGTTCACTTTCTGTCTTAGTGTCACTGCCTTTTTAAACACTTTCTAGTCTCCGATTCTTATCTTCAACATTGTACCAAAACTCAGACTCTTTCTCTAATCACTGGCTGCTCCTCTCTCTGATCTCTACTACCTGTTTTTTTGTGAGTTACTGGAAAAGGCCCCATCTGCCTCACCACAGGTGAACAGAGCAGCCATTCATCTAATTTCTGAAGTTATTTGCTGGACCCCTGCCAGTCACCGATTAAAGCAGCTGATCTACCAACCCAGTTCACTGAGGGGGGTCCATGCTGGAGCTGGGAAACATACTGTACCTGCACAGTGAGGTGCTTAACAGATGTTAGATGGACTGATACATTTTAAGGTGCAATAATGAGGAATAGCAGAGTGACATTTTTCTCTTGCTGTTTGACCTCAGCTGTACTTTCAGACTATGGTACAGTGCTGAAGAAGCCTTTCACACAAGAGGTGAAGCATCTTCAAAAACCTCAAGCAAGTCCAGTTGCCTGTATATAGCACTTACAAAGGGTACACAGTACTGTACCTCAGAAACATTGCCTCAGTTTATCAAATGAAAAAAAAAAAACAAGGAACAAAAAAAAGCAGCAGATCTCTTCATCAAGGCTCAAATCCCCCTTTGTGTGAGTAAGTCCATTATTCTGGAATAAGCCCATTAAAAACAGAAGATAATGCCAGCGCTACCATTCCAGATACCTCTGAGTTGTTTGGCAAGAATGTTTAATTCATTTTGTTTAATGGTGCACTCTAATCAGCTTAGAGGATTGGTGGTCTTTTGCTGACAAGGTTGATGTGCATTTCTTCCACAAGGGGGCCCTTTAATCTGAGATTTACTCTGTACTGTACTGTACATTGAATATTGGTCCTCTTTTATAGATGCATGTTCTCTGGTTGAACACACACGCGGCGTTCACCACGATGCACACAGCCTCTCCTATGTTATGAATTGCACTCTATCATATACGCACACAGCATAGCCATCACTACTGTATACCAAAATACAACACTATGTTTCACTATTTCCAGCCCTCACACACACCTCTCTGTGTAAAAGATTCATATTCATGGACACACATCGTGAATAACTCCAACCACCAGACAAATATGCCACAGTGTGTTTGGTTTTCTTTTTATCTATTTAAGAGTTATCACCACCATATGTAGAGCATATTAGCTATGGCTCGTCCAGAACACTGATCCTTTGTCCGCCCATGCAGGTAGCCCTCTCCGTTGGCCCAGTGACCTGCTTCCTGCCTTCTTGAGCTGCCCTGATCATGGCCTAAAGTATTCTCCCCTCAGCTGGAGCTGAACTGGATTGCAGACACCTGCAGAGATCTATTAAGGTGGGTTTTCTGATGGCAGCAAACCTTGATAGCAATATTGACTGTATGTACAAAGAGAATTAGAAAAATACATTTACACAGGGTGAAAGGAAGTGAAGCAGATAGAAAGAGATAATGTATGTTCACATTAAAGGAACCAGGGGGTTTTCAATACTAGTAATGCTAGGGATCAATGTTTATATGAGCATGTCCATGTTACCATGGGTGATGGTAACATGCCAAGAAAGAAACTGTAGGAATGTGCCAACTAAGGCAAGTAAATGTCAGGTTAGTAGACAACTTTCACATTTGAGACTGTTCCATAAAAAAAAAAAATAAAAAGGAGGTATACAATCAGCTTGTCTTGACTTGTCTGCTGGAAACCTCTGTCTGTTAGTGTGCTGGGAAACCAAGACAATGAGCTGAAGTAGGCTTAAAACTGAATAGTTGGGTGTCAATTATCTAGCTAGCTAGATAGCTAGCGGTGCAAGAGTGATGAGCATACTGTGTCACGTCATATCAAGTATGATGAGTCGACATATAATGTATTAGTTGTGGTTCGTCGTTGTCTGTCTTCCAGATCTGCAGAGAAGAAAATTTACATGGCAAAATCCAAATGTGATGTGTGATGTGAAAACACACCGCCTGAAATTAAATCCACTCATACTTGTGTTTCACTGTTGCATTTGCTCTCCCGCAAATTACTGTGCATTTGATGATCAGAATTAAAACCATCAGCCCACTTACACATCTGTTACTTGCAAAGTACAACTCTTACAGGGGGAACTGCAGTCTGGTAAACATGTGGTGAAATTTCAGCACACTGAAGTCTCTAATCTAAACTACTGTCAAATGTCATCTGAACTATAAATTCAATTCCACAGTCAAGATAAGGCAGATAATTTATGAAAACATAGAATGGAGAACCAAAACAGTGACAACAGTGTCACTATCAGGCGTTGTAGACTATAATATATTTTAATGACAGACTGATCAGTGGTTTCGAGGATGGCATCTTCTTTTATGACCTCTGCAAAAGAAAAATGTAATTTATTCCTTACGTTCTCCACCAGATCATTTTGAATCACATGTGAAATACTGTATGCGCATGCAGAGTCATTTTTCAGAAAATTTACAGTATATATGACAGTGATTGTGTGGGAATTGGATTTTATTCATAACCAAATTTGATAATATTGAGTAATATATAGCTAAAACTTCTTCCAACCTGCCGCTGCTTTTTGCTCTAATAAGACAAGCCTCCTTCATTTTTTTCCCAGCAGTTATTTTCCCTAAAGAACCCATATCCAGAATGGGCTGCTTAGTGAAAATGTTCTCCTATCTGAAGCATCAGAAAACACCTTTAAACTGCCCTCAGCAGGTCGGCCAACTGCAGAGTCCCAGTCTCCTTTTAGACCCCTGGAGCCTGCTCAGTGTGGGGGAGTCTGTAAACAAATCTGCCATCACCTCTCTCTCTTCTCTCCTTCTCAGTGTCTGTCTCTCTCTCTCCACCATCACTTACCTGACGTTCTTTCCCCTTATTCCTCATCCTTCTTTTATCCATTACTAGTATTAACTTCAATTCCTGTGTTTTTCTCCCCTAATCACCTTAAGCAATCCAGCTCCTCCTACTTTAATTTCACCCCAGCTGTCACATGCTAAAGTTCCTCCCACATCTTGTAGCTCTGTCCTCTCCTGCTTCACCCGCCCTCTGTCCTTACGCTATCTGCCATTGCCCCTCCATATCTTCATTTACCTTCCTGATCTTATTCTGGGCCATCACCTCATTCACCCCGTTTGTCCTTCTTTCCCAATTAAGTCTGTTTTTCCTACATGTCTCACAGTGGGTATCATCCACTCATTCTCTTCACCTATGACTTTCTACCTCTCATTTCTAACTCTAACCCACCACTCACTGCTTGACCAGCTCCATCCCTAACTTTCGTTTTTGTCACTTCGCTCCTCAACCCCCTCCAGTCATCCCCGTCTTATCCTGCCAAGATCTCAAACCACACTCTCCACCACTTTCAGTCCCTCTTTATCCTATATCTCTTTACTTTAGACCTCAGGCTTAATGTCTGCCTATATATCCTGAATTAACCTAAGCCAACCCCCATCTCACCCTTATTCTAAGTCCTAACAGCACAGCTTTTAAAAGGAGCTATATGTTAGGATGGCTATTGCTACCTAGCCATAGCATCAACAGCTGCTTACACCAGTCTAGAAGAAACGTTGCAAGTTCAGCATCAAACTTCATTCCTTTACCTGCTAAGAGCTGTCTCCAGCGGTGGTCTCCAGTGATAGCATTAGAAATGCTTCTATTTCTTCAACTAAAGTTAGCCTGCAAACCAGCTAGCCCCAGTCTGGTTAGCCTGTCTTGTCACTTTCCAATACTGATTCACTGTAGTGTCCCTGAAGAGGTAGTGCTGCACAGAAGGTGTATTATAACCTCTAGACACAACAAAGGGTGAAGCTCTTGACAAGACTGGTAAGTAAAACAGCTGCTAAAGCGAACGTTGGCTATGTAGCAAAGGCAAGACTTAGAAACAGCTCATTTAAAAGGTTCAAAGGGCGTTACTTATGGTGCAAATAGCCCTTAAAGTAAGCAAAGAACACTGACTAGTTTGACTATTTTCAAATTCTTGCCAGTGAGGGACAGAGTATTGGCATCTGTCAACAAACATGTTAGAGTCAGAATCGGCTTCATTGACCAAGTGTGTTTAGGCTCTCAGTGTACTTTCATAAACATAGGCTAAAACAGGAACAGCAAGCAAAGGAGAAATAAGCAGACAGAAACACATAGCTAGGCAACCAGGTGAAAAATGTAAATACATATAGAAAGAACAATGGACAACAACATTCAAAGTCCATATGTAATGAAAGTCAAATTCTTACTGCAAACAAATACAGTAGTGCACAGGTGTACAAAGAGTGTTGGAATAAATACTGAATGGGTAAGTAACTGTATATATGTACAGTTTATCCATGTAGATAGTATATACGCATCTTTTTCTGAGATAAACAATGTGCTTGGATTTACATTTTACCATAATGGATAATGTGTATATCAAACTGCAATATATTTTCAGTATAATTTTATATTTTAGATTAGTTTGATTAAAGGTTTCCATGCACCTCTAAGTAATTAGTCATTGTAAGCTTAACATTTCAATGGCAATATAAGGGTTTTTTGATAAGTTTCACATATTTTCACATGACAACGCACTCTCTTCTTATTCTCCAGTTCAAAGTCCCTTAAGGGGGATAATTGATGCATGCCGGTACGAAAACAAATAATAGTTCATGAACCTAAAAATAATCTAAAAATAAAAAATGATAGCATGAAGATTAAAAGAAGGTGAAAAAAGTTGGAAGACACAAAGGTTAATGCCGATCCAGTCGGCCAAACATGTCCAACACCATGATGGCACATCAAGTCAAAATGTTTTTCTTCATTGTCATGGTTCTTCCTATCCATTACCCATGCACAATCCTTCCCTCTTCTCTCCCTCTCCTCTTCCCACTCTCCCCCAAACCCCCTCTTCTCCACAGTCCTGCCATCTCTCAGCATTCCTCAGGTCCGCCACACAGAGCCCCATTGTGTCAGTGGGTTAGGGAGGGAGCACACAGTCCAACCTCTCACCATGTGCTGCCACTGGACTCACCTTAGGAGACCACAAACTACTGTACAGCCTTCACACACACACACACACACACACACACACACACCTTGCCTCTTTCTGTCTCTATTTCCTCCCTCGTTCCATCACTCTCCTCCATCTCCCGTGCTTTCATTCCACCCTTCATTCCTTTTTCTTCCGCTTACACTTCCACTGCTTTTGGAAGCCGGCCACCATCAACAGGCTTCGCCCTCTTTTTCTAAAACCAATGTTTATCACCAAACAGGCCTGCTCAAAAAGTCTATTGATGAGACTCTGAGGTTTCAAAGCAAGAGACCAAGCAGACCCTCAGGAGGAGGAGGAGGAGGAGGAGGAGTGGAAGGAAAGCGTGACTGGGGGGGGGATAATTTGGGGCCAGGTTCTCCTGTAGAAAATACTTAAGGTGCCAGTGTGAAGACCTCCACCGAGTCCTGCCACTCAATCTGGTTCTTTAAACAGCACAGAGGCAAAAAATAGCCAAGAAAGTTCAAGTCTGTAATGTAGAGAACCATATTGGTTTTTCCTGCTGTTAATCAACAAGATTTGCATGAAGTATCTTTGATGTTAATGTTGTAAAAATAGCAGGGGTTCTATTGTCATTCGTACAACTTCAAATAAGACATCTAATCATGACTTCTTGCATAGTTGAACTTAGATTAAAAGTTAGTCGCACATAAATTTCTTGACTACTGGTGGCACATTTCTTCTATACCTATACTCTTGCTTTAACTGATTCTTTGACCATTTGGGGGCAGCAGAAACAAGTTGTAAAAACAGCAATGAAGCTTTATCGCCTCATAAAGTTAGGGAATTAAAAAATGTATTAACAGCTGCTTATTTACACATCTATCAGTCACAGAGCAAGAGTATTATCATTCATTTGGAGTCTGATGAATGTAACTCAAACATTCACTCAGCTTTTGGCTCCGTTTTGGTCCCCGCCACCTCTTGGGGGAAATATCTGGCACTTTAGCTGGTAAATGTTCATAAGCTGGTCATTAGCTCTGCCTGTCTGCCGTTTGGTGCTGCACAGGTAGTGTACAGTGGAATCAGCTGCAACTGGAAACTATGCTGTAAGAGCAGTGGGAGTGAACCAAACAGTAAAGTTTCGGTCCAGAAAACCAAAACAATGAGTTTAACTGAAATACTCCGTAAAGCTGAAGGGAACTCCAGAAACAGGTGATGATCATCTGTGAGTTTGTCAGTAAGAGCAAACTCGGATGATGATATTTATGGAGATGGCATTTGAGCTGTAGGTGCATAAACACCAAAGTAAATAGCAATATTTTAGAAAGAGAGGCAGGAAGTAGATGAAGCCAAACAGAGGCTAAAATACAAAAATGCAATGGGATGAAGAAAATAAATAGCTGAATTGCATTCAAACATGAAATATCAAGAGATATTTTGTTCGATCATTACTTTCTCCTTTTATAACCTTATTTGTGGAAGATAAAGCATATTCAAATCCCTTTAGGCTGACTACAAGGGAAAGTCTCCAAACTTTTTGTGGTGCAAGAACTGACCCATTTCCCCAGCCTCAAGGTTAATGAGTTCAATTGGACTCGTTTGAGAGATTATCACGTGTGACTCAGAAACATAATTCTGTAAGACTCTGAGGGTCCAGAAAGGCCAGCGGTCTGAACAACAATGTTGTTTTCTTGCTGAGAAAAAGCTTTTTATTTAGCTGTATATGTTACATACCCACAGCCACTTGTTTCTGTGTAGATTAAAAGAAGAGCCAATGTTATTGTGCTATTCCAGTCTCCAATACAATGAAAAAGGGATACAATCTACAATATAACTCCGCACACATGTACACTTTGCACACTCAGTCCGAGTCTGAGAGTTCAGCATTCCTGAGAGGCTTAGATGCCGGCTGAAAAGAATGAGCAGCCACACAGAGGGATCTCCTCACGAGATAGAGAGCCATGTGGCGTGCTTTCAGCCAGATTACCGAGTCGGCCAGAGCGCTCAGCGTGACCTGAGGACTGGAAGGATAGAGCAGAGCGAAATACACCAGTATCACTTTTCAAAACAGGCAGATTAGTGTCTGCTGTTACAGTGTTTTGTTCTAACCATTTACTTCTACTGTGTAATGCTTACTGCATTTTGTGCTGAGCATCTGAGACTAAAGGAGAGATGTATTGGTAGGTAAATGACTGAAGGGGGAAGAGGTATTTACATGGCCATATCAGATTGATATTATTATGCATTATTATTAAAGCATGACAGCATAGCATGAAATATTGGAAAGAATCAAATGAATGGGCATTAAAAAAAAAAAAAAAAAAAACCTACCTCTGCTACTATATGTTACCTTTCGTATGTATCTTTACTGTGGGAAAAGACGTTTTTACAAAGCACTTGCATGGTATTTTGCTTTAGACTCATGTTCCTACCACACATCATCTTCAGTTCTCAGCATAGATATAGCACAGCAGAGAGGGCACCAATGCTTTCAAACGGCTTTGTTGCATGAATGATATTGCACATATTGCATATCTACTCAGACAGTAACACCTGATATCCAACTTGGCCACTCATTGTTTAACATATAACACGATAAATAACCAAAAAAAAAGAAAAGATTTAATTTGTTCATAGCTGACTAACAAGATAGAAAGGCAGGACCACATGTACGTAGCACCGAGAGGTTTCCAAAGGGATGATCTGAAGATTGGATTTTGATACACTGAGCCATCTTTGCTGCCATTACTGGAGCCAGAATCGATTTGATTAAAGGAGATGAAACCAGGATGGAAATTAAGTCAAATGTAGTGGTAACCACCGTGACTGACTCTGATCAAGCAAACACAGCCCAAAACATACTTCTCTTAATTCTTCTCAAGAGGACACAGTTACAAAGACAAAAACAGCCACCAAAACACACACTGGAATAATGAAATTTCGTTTAGTTTAGTTTATGTTTGCAGAGAGAAGTTTCAACATTTGCCCAGTGACTTCATCATAGCCATCGCCAGAGCGACCATCTGCTTCTGCACTGGCATCACCACTCAGCTAATGGTGTCTACTTCCTGAATCACATAATATCTTTTACATGTCCTTTCTTGGGAAGCTTTTTGTGTATTATTCGAAATGAACTATAACAGACAAGGACTATAGTAAAACTGGATAATAAAGTTCAATTAGATACAAACTGGACTGCAGGGCAGTTCCACTATTCTATTTTTATGCTTCATTCATCTTTAAGTACATGTCAGTAGGAGTGTGTCGTACAACAAAGTGGGCTACACGATTCAGATCGATCACTGGCCACTGAAGCATTCATTTTTGTACAAATGTGTGTGCAAGCAGGCTGAGAACATTAAATCTCATATGACAAACAAAGTATCTTTCCATCTCATTTGACATCCTCACTGAAATAAATGAAATGCAGCAATAATGCTGCCTTAAATTCAGGAGGGATTTCACTGTTCATGGGCCTGTACTGTAAAACTCTTGATTGACAGATAAAGTGACAACAATCCCACTGGCAATACCAGAGTTTAAGGTTTTTTTAATTTAAGTTTTAAGTTTGGGTCAGTGTGAGCATGTGAGACCCTCACTTACATTATTGTCAGTGTCACTGCAGGAGGTTTAACATTTGACCCTGTGGTGACTTTATTTTTACAGCCTCCTCATCTGTTAGGGTCTGACTGATGACTGTTGGTTGACTGTAACTGAAAGCAATTAGTAACCATGGACGATGTGATAGAACGAGTGGAACAACAACTTATCCTCAGCGCTATTGGTTTAAGGCAATCACACAAATATTTTAAAACAGAATGTCTTAAATACAGAATGATCTATGTGATATTAAAAGTGACAGGAAAGCTTTCTAGAAAGAAAGGTTTAAAACAGGCTAAAGACCAGCGCAGACTGATACTGACACCACAGCTGGAAAGTTCATTCCCTTTAGATTTAAAGTTCAGTCCCCAGGTGTTGATAAAATCTTATTTCAACCTTATTTTTGGCCCATTAATCAATTTGAGACACACCATCAGAAGAAGAATTAAACTTTGATCAAAGTTTGAAATGAGAAATCAGGTTTTTGTTCCAAGCACCAGTAAACCTTGTAAAGGAGTCTGTCAGGAGCTCAACATCCATCAGTAGGGTTGACAACATGATGTCAGCACTTCTCTGCAGAAACATACAGTGTATAAGAGAGCTGCACGGCTGGACTCACGTAACAAGAGTCCTTGTCCAAAAGGGCACGGAGCCGAGGAAAGAGCCCAGGATCTCATTCGGGTGTGAGGAATGTACGTATTTGGGAAGGGTCTGGTGTCTTGTATGTGTGAGTGTGCGCCTGTGTGCCAATGCCTGTATGACTCAGCGTATGTTTGCGTGTGTGTCTGTGTCTGTGTGTGTGTGTGTGTGTGTGTGTGTGTCTGTGTGTGTGTGTACGTGCACATGGATGTGTGTGAGTGGGTGTGTGAGTGGGTGGGGGTCAGGAGCACACCATTGTGACAGTGCTGGCTTTTATTGATTCAGCTGGGGTGAGACCACTGCAGATGTCAGAGCTGCAACAAGCCAGTATCCAGAGGACTTCCACTACGAAATTTACTGCATGACTCCATCCTCCGCAAACATGCTTTGTGGCAGAACTGGCCATTGGTGTGAAGTTCTCCTAATTTCAACAATGCTACGCTCAAGTGTGAACCACATCTAGATGAGGACAAGAGCTAAGGAAACCATATTTCCGTTTCCTAGAGGTCGCGTTTCCCTGCTACTGAATCGAAGAAAGAAGAGAACCTATTTTTTTTTTCAGTTGCACATAATCTATATATCAGCATAAACCCAGAAAGCACAAATAAAAGATGTGGCAGAAGACATAAATATGGATATAATATGGAAAACTACAAAGTAGGGTATTGCAGCTCTAATTATACACAACGATGCCTGGTAATATTCTGTACATTGTCTTCTATTGGTATGGCAAGCTGCTTCATCAATGAGCATTGACAATAACTACACATATTATATATATATATATATTTACACACAGGTAGGCAAAGGCATGTAATATATATACGTAAGTGAACCACAGAGATTGACGGTAAGATACTAAATAATAATTAACATTTCTTCAGCACTTGTTCGAGGTCAAGGCTGAACTGATCTGGTAAAGCACTGAGGAACTTTCTGCCATTTTCTCTTCTCATTGATCCCTTTTTCGTTTCTATTCCCTTTAAAAACCTGCAGGAGCGCAGCAGCTGTACAGCCAACTGTAGAGCGCTTTGTGCCGAGTGATTCCAGATGGAAGCCAAGATGAGCTGAGGTGAGAAGATCCTTTACAGCTTTTCAAGGAGCCAGGCAGCTCAGACCTGGAGAGCTGTGAAGCTCTGCTGCCCACTCAGTTTGTGTGGGTGCGGGTGTCTAGAAAGTGTGCAAGACGGAAAGAAAGACAGAGAGAGACAAACAGAAAGACAGTCGGAGACAAAGACTGAAAGAAAAAAAGCCTTCAGGGAATAAACTAGTCTGTTTACTGATCACAAAACCCTTTCAGCCAATCCAGTGCAGCGACACTGACGATGTCCCACAGAAGGACAGAGAGAACCCACAACTCCTCTGTTTTTCATTAACACTCGAGGTTACCTTTTTTCTGTCTCTCTAACACAGTCCAGCTTGAGGCACCGGGAATCAGTTCATCTTTCCAGCACACAGGCACAGCGCTCAATGTGTCTTTGTTTTCCAGAGGAGAACTGTCCTCCTTTTCTTGAAAATGGGGGTCTGTTTCTTTTGGACAAACTCCCTATCAAACCCATCTCGGATTCAAAGTTGTCGTGGTTATGACTGTCCCAAGAGTTTATCTATTTTCCACAACACCTTAGACAGGGGGAAATAGCTATTTATTCTATTTACTCTCCTCTCTCTTTCTCTCTCTCTCTCTCTGCACCATGCCTCTCCCCTCCTCTTTCCTTTTTCTCTCCCTCTCTTTCCTCCTGGATATATGTCGATCCCATGATTCATGGTTTTTGGCTAGGAGCTGCAGCCGTGCAGTTATATGTGGAACATTCCATTTACAGCAGCAGACACTATTTGCCCTGTGATTATGCAACTCCATAATATCCCACAACACAGCTGGTGGTTCAAATCATCAATATTCTTAATATTTATCAGCATTTCTGATAAATTTGTAGCGTAGTAGCGTTGCAGAGAAATGTGATGATTGATATAATCATGTTTAACACCTGCAAATATATCATCATAATCCTTTGTTAAAAACTATGCGCATATACTTTTCACATAAATATATAGCTAGCAGCATGCTATCTTAGCTTAGCATAAAGCTGGAAACAGGTTGAAGCAGCTAGCCTGTCTCTGTCAGAAGGTAACAAAAGCCTACCAGGACCTCATATGCTCAGTGATTATAATATCACATTAGCATCATCGTGAGGTTGCCAGGCAACCAGCAGAGACTCTTGAATGATATTGTCTTCGACCAAGAAATAGTCCCCACCCCTTAATACAACTTGTAGTTCTTACACTTCAGTTTTTATATTGAGGGGAACAACAATTATACACATCACTGTCTGTTTCCAGAAGGAGCCACAAAAGCCTGAAAAACTCCCTCGAGTGATGTCACTTGAGGCAGTGTCAGTCAGGTCGGTAGGTCATGAAACAAATCTTGGTCGGTGGAGCCAGAAAGAAGTAAAGTTAACAAAGCTCTGAAGCCCATTCCTCATCCATGTTAGAGGCTAGCAGCTCCAGGCTACACTGACTGCTAGTAACATAACACCGAACTGTCAGGGATGGAGTTGAGAATGTGAGGAATAAAACTGACAATACCTCTGGTTGTTGTGCAATGCTAGATCAGTGGAGGATTCTTTTAAATAAATGAGATATAGCATATTTATCTGTGAGCTTTAGAGGTGCTGACAAGTAGATTGTTATCATTGGACAGAGCTCAGCTAGCTGTATCCTCCTGCTTCCTCCTTATTAGAGTGGTATGAATATTCTTTTCAAACTCACAAATAAGCATATTTTCCTAAAATAGCAAACTATTGAAGACCCACATTCTGAAGTTTCTACTTAGTAAGTTTTTTTACTTGACTCAAATTATTTTGGAATTTATTCTCTCGCCAAAACTGAGTTTTTCATGTAAAATTGGCGTGTACATGATAGCACCACAAGCCAGAAACAAAGTTGCCTCCCAAGTGTTTAAAAGGGCACTGAATGAATGGCATCGACTGAATATACTCGCCCCCGAACACGTAACTTCAAGGACAAAAAAAAAACAAAAAAACAGGCACTCTTTGACTTAATGGCATGTTTTCAGTCAAGCGTCTGTCATCTGAAGCTCTGGCGTGCTTTAACCCCACTATTACCCCACTAAAAAGGAGCCTCAGTGATTGGTGGATTACTCGACCTACTGTAGGCTGTGCTGCATGACCCTATTATCAAAATATATAAAAATACTTGCTACATTCAATGGCTGGTGTACAAGTGGATGTGGAGCTTTTTATAGGTCCGTGTGTGCTCAAATAAAGTTTGGTTCACTTGCTGGAACCAAAGAAAGCAGCCATTTATATGTGTGCAGCATACAGTGTGTATGAGCTGGCTGGTATGTGACAGAGAGAGAGACGGATGAAGGGAGAGGGTGGGGGCGTGTCTGAATCTGTGAGCATGCTTGTATACTGTCTGTTCCCTGCAACTTGACACCAATTAATCTGACTGACGGCCTTATAATCATTACCAAATGTAGGTGTGGTGAGTTAAATCTTGGGTCGCTGTGTCTTCCTGTCGTATGACGGGTAATTTTCTGGTTGGAGAGGTGGTGGCCTCACTTTGATATTTTTCTTTTTCATCACCATAATTGATAGCTTCAGAAAGATCAACAGCCCTGAGATTAATGTGGAGTCTGTGCTTAAAAAAATGATGCAGATGAAGGATACAGATAGAAAGGACATGGAGACATTTTTCTTCAGCTGTCATACTCTACTGTCCTGAGCTTCTTCTTAGTGACCCTGGGCAAAGTTTATCACTGCAACCTGTCAGAGGTGTGGAGGTCCACCATCGGTCAGGAGAACCCAGTTTGCTCAGGTCTGCTTGTGCAGCTGTTGCTCTGAAAAGGAGGGGAGGGACCAGGCCGGGTTTCTTCTCCGGGGGTTCCTGAGGGCAAGAATGTGGACCGGAGAAAGGGAGCACAACGATGCTGCTGAGTTCAGCACAAGACTGCAGCTGCTGTCTTCTCCGGTTCTACCTGGACACTGAACTTCAGACAACAGCACTGAAAATGTTTGGCTTTGTTCCTTTTCCCATCTGCAGGAAAAATACCAAACGTTTGTCAGTCCCAACTTCAGAAATGTGGGTCAATAAAATGTGAGTCTTTGGGTGTTGGCCTGCTGGCTGGAAGAATCAAGACATCTGAAGACGTCACCTTCAGATGTCTACGATGGACATTTGTCACAATTTTTGGACCTTTCATCAATTTAACAATCAGTATCAGTAATAGGCAGTTCTACTATGTGTAATATTTGGCGCATATTGTTGTCAGCCCGTCTTTTTTTATCCTGCCACTAGAGGTCACCTCAGTAAGACATTTTCAAATCCTACATGTCAGATTGAAACACAAGTTAAAGCTTTTTTATCTTTCGCGTTGTGAGGTATTTGAAACTGAATAGCCTAAGTGGGCAGGGTATAATTACAAGAGGTGGTTAAATCAGATCCTTCAAATTTGATTGGATCGTTCAAAAGTGGGCGCGTCCTATGAAATGTAGAACTGTGGTGAGATATGGGGCTGTAGAGACTGTTGGTCTCCTCAGCCACACCGTTAGATCAGCAGGCGGAGGAAAAAGGACATAAATAAACTAAGGTACAACAAAAGTTTTTGCTACTGAGACGCAAACCTTTTTTTCACATATATTCAACATCAACGATAAGATAACTCAGTAATTAATAGTGGTATTTGTGTGCGATTTTCTTATTTCATTGTATCAAAGAAGTGATGATCTCACTGTTTTGTATTATATGATATTATGTGTACATTGCTGTCTGCTAGTGTGTCTTTTGAAACTGCCACTGCCGAAGTTAGAAATGTTCAAAATCCTTCATATAGGGATTTTAAAATTCATTATTTCCACTAAATCTCTTGACGTACTGATTATAATCAACATGAGCCTCATTTATCAAACTGTGTGCCCTTAGTATGCACATTGAACCACACAAACGGCTTCTGCTCAGGTCAAATCTGTCTTTTCGCCACCTTCAAGATTTCACCACCTGGTCTCATCCACAGGACCACTCAGCTCCCATAAATAGGCCTATTCATGTGCCAAACCTACACTGATCTGCTGCAGGAAATGAGCTCCATACGTGCAGGCCACCGAGACTCCACAATACAGTACCGCCTCACAAATATGGCCTCCAGTGTTTTGACTGTGTCACAACCATCAATTATGAGATGCATATCAACCAGGACATGTGTTTGATGTGTTAAACTGTGTTTCTTGTTAGACTGCCATGATGAAATATCATCTAAACAATGCATAATAGGAGTAGAGGGCTGTATTCACTGGCGACATGTTCTTTTTTTATTTATATTTATTTTTACTTTAATGTAATTTCATAATCTAATTTTAACTGGTCGTGAGTCAAGACTTGGACCTCATTCATTTAGTTGGAGAGTTTCTCTGAGAACAACATTCATGAATGCGTTTGATTGTTAGTGCTTTACACACCAGACTCCAACCCGACTTTACACTTGCATTGTTTGGACAGAACTTGAGGAAAGTTTACATCTGAGTGAGAGAACACTTTTCTAAAGTCTGATGATGACACCGTACCAGTATTGGCTGAAGTTTTCAGACTGAAGGGTGAAAAGTATTTGTTCCCCCAAGGGAAAAAACATTCATGAGGACAATAAATTCACCGCCAGCATCTCTTTAAATCAGGGCGAGTGAATCACTCCCAGATGGATCTGCATGGATCACATTGACGCAGTTTGTCACTCACTCATCCTCACCGTCTTTGCTATGATTGTTTGTTTGGCCTATTAGAATGGGAATTACACATCTTAGCACAGCTGTCATTGATTAGCCTCTAAACGTATATGCTCATGGCGGTGACAGTGATGATTCCCTAAGAACATCAGTGACAACTAACACTCCTGGGAACATTTGCCCTGCACAGCAGAAATCCACAATATCACTTTTTTCCCCCCCTTTTCTTTTTAATTGCGGTACACTCATTCCTCATTACTCTACGGGAGTGAATCAAAAAAACAATTCAGGAAGAACACTTTTGAAAGCAATGCTACACAGGTGGATCCTATTAATTCCTATTAGTGGGTTCTTATATTTGTGTATTTACTTAATATCATATATTTTGTACTGATGCACCTAAAATTATTACACCAATATGAGTAATGTAGAAAACCCACATGTCCCACATGAGTTTTCTATGGGTAATTATGGTGCTAATTGGAATTCAACATAATATGACCCAACTAGTCTTTATAAATAACAGTGACTATGTTAGTTTATAGTTGAAGTCGGTGTCCATGAGATGTTTAGGTTCACAATTTTTCAAGTTTGTCTTACAACAATATTCAGGTGCCAATATGAACATTGAAGCAGGTCTTGCTTTCCATTATCAGTCCTCCTCTTCCTGATGCACTTTCAACATTCACTCTTTTTGTGCAAATATATATTCAAAAGTTCACCTGACACTTATGTGAGGCTTCAAAAGTCTGTGTTAGACTTGTTAGAGTCTTTAAGATTTGTTTGTCACTGCAGCTCAACTGGGAAAAACTGGGAAAACACAGACAAAATTTTACAGTGAAAAAGCCTTGAAAAATGTAAGTCAAGTTTCCATCCCAATATACCGCAAGGTTTAACCAAATTCCCAGGAAGAAGAATATCATGAGTTGGGCACATGAACATAAACAGTTGGTGGCTCTAATTCTCCGGTGCCATTAAGCCGCTGCAGAAGAAGAAGAGGAAACAACAAGATGAAGTGACTGATGAATGAGCGGCAGTCAAATCTCAAACGAATGAAAACAATGTGGACATGGTGATGGAAATATGACATGTTTGTGACTTTTATGAATTCATTTGAGGAACAGTTCCCTCATCCGTCAACACATGTTTAAAGAGCGTCATGATTTATACACCAAGTCTGTTTCTATTGCACTGTGTCACATTTTGCTTTGATCGAATATGTTTATGCTATTGCTGTGTTTATGCTCAATATGTGCATAAAGACAACGGAAAAGGCTTCGTTCAGCAGCTATTCTGGATTGCAACGTGCTTCAAGTTCGGCACTCATCCTCAGACAGCATCTCATGGCTCTGTCCTCTTTTTCTGAGTACTTTGACCGACCTGATTTGGAAGCCTTTTCTTCCTCTATTTTTTTGTGGCTTTCACTGATACACCAACTTCACCCTACTGCCAAATGTAAAAGCTGTTTGCAATATTTAAACTTTTTTTTTTTTCTTTTCAAATAGGCTATCTGGTGTTTCCACTGAGGTTTTTATGAAAGCCCAAATTGAAAGAGCAGATACAAACAGGTGGACAGTGATGCACTTTTATGAGACAGTTCATTCCAAAAGTCTTGTTTGATTTACTGCATTTGTAGGTGAAACTTTGCATCTATAATGAAGGATGAGCAGGAGGAGAAAGGAAGCGAGCACAGGGCGGTTTACAGTTCACCTAAATGGCAGCTCTTCAGATGGATTCTGTTGGAAATCTCAAGAGGCCATGGAGAGCAGATGTTAGGGGCTGGCACAGGTGTGAGACCATGGGTGTTCACAGACGCTTTAACTGTCAAGTACTCTTTCAGCGAGTACATTTAATACCATTCACCACGGTGGCTCCTAAACGCAGCATCCCACAAAAGCTGTAAAAACATTTTAAAGTGGAAATAAATTCAGCATATTTAAAACACGGACGGTGCCATCTTTACTGTGACTCTCACTGGTTTCAATGAAATACCCCAAATAATCCATTAAAGATCATTCAGGTGAGAAACTCTCATCAACATATACAAATTTCAATTCAATTTAATTTTTCAATTCGTAATTTCTTCAGCATGTCAGTTATCTTTGGCCTGTGGCATCAGTATTGAAACAGGATACAATGTTCAGGGAACCTGCAGATGAAAAGCAGTGGACTTTTTGGATGTGTTTGAAGCATTGAAAACAGCTAGCAGGAAACTCAACAGCCCTGCCGAAAGAAAAACCTTCCCAAGTCCCAAAGCTGGGCCCGTTAGAGAGGTGGGAACATTGATCACACTGATAGACAAACCAGACACATTCAGAGAAAAGGAGACAGAGAACTAGGAAACAGAAAAAAAGAGGAGTTGAAGAGAAATACACTCAGTGAAAAAAAAAAATTAATCAAAGCTTCATGTTTCTCTTGCTGTTAAAACTGTATTTTTCTCATACCTGAAGTGTTTCCAGTGGCTGTCAGTCAATGCTACCTTCTAGATAGACAAACCCAGAAATAAGTAACACTGTAAGAGCATTTGTTTATATGAAGTATACATCAATATTACTGAGATCATTATCTGGCAGGATATCTTACTCTTAAATTCTTCACAAAATACTTTCTTTTAAAAAATATGTGAAGCAGTTCAATAATGTGTACGTCAGCATTCACAAATGCTCATGAAGTTTCCACTTCTTCCCCCCCTCCTCCTCCTCCTCATCATCATCATCATCATCACTCCACTCTCTCTCCCTCTCTGTGTGACTCTCTCACAGTGGAGGAGTCTCAAAAACACATGCCCGGACCACTGAAACCAAGCTCTTCCAGAGATTTGGACTATTTCAGAGCGATCCCCGCCCCCGACTCCTTGAAGAGATTTCCACAGACGCTGCCACATTCTACCGCTTTCCTCTATTTTCCTCTCATTTTCTGACTCTGTCTTTCTAACTCATCTGCACTATTAATGTGGTCAACATCCGAAATCTGTCTATTCTTTTAAGAATATTTTTCCTCACTGTTGTGTCAGTTTTCAAATCGTATATCATAACTAGTGTGCCTTTTTTTTCTTATTTTGAGCCCAACTCTTCCTCATTTTTTAACTTGGGCTCACACTTTGGTGTCAGCTGCTGCTAATTCAAATAGTGAGGGCTTTGTGCGAGACAGTCATTGACTTATGCAAACATAATTGGGCTGTGTTATTGACTGATGCGCAGCAAGCCAGACAGAGGGGTGTCTCTGAGCCTGAATCATCAGGTACACAGCGGTGGCCGTTCAAAAAAAAAAAAAAAAAAACACACACACAAATATCCACAGATGTCTGATTTCACGCACCAAACACATACACACACATAATATGATGCAACAGTGATGACAGTGCAACTTATTTTCTCTTCTTCGCAGCATATTGTGATGACCCCACATCACATCTCAAAGTGTTGGTTTGCAATACTATTTCTTCTGCATTTTGATAAGTGAAAGGCAAAATCTTGAAATTTACCCTTTTTTTTCCTCCTATGTTGAGGCCAAAGTGAGAGCTTTTGATAGCGCTGAAAGTTTTAATTTGCATAAAATACACTAGTATCCATATCAAAGCAGAAGAAGGACATCCTGTGCACAACAGGAAAATACCATGAACACACAGCGAAAACATATATGCTTACAAACACAATTAACCCCTTTGCTTTTAAGTACATAACTCTCAGGGCGGTGTTCGATATCAATACAACACAGTTTGTTTAGTGGCTGCAGTTTATTTAGCCAAGCTGGAAACAAACCAGACTGCTGGTTCCCAGCCTTTTTCATTCTCCATCAATAAACATCCAAATTCATAAGCTGAGACTGTAGATTTATTGATGCTAATTATGTTTTGCTGACTGATTTAGACATGGTGTCATTTGTGTGCAAAAATACAAAAAGAGCATCGGTTGTCATTTTACAATGAGTTAAGAGAATATGCTTAATGATATTATTCATATTGTCAACAAATCGAATGGAAAGATCAAAACCAGCAATGAGATGATCATGGTTCCAACTAACAGGTGTTGTCTTTGTAGCCAAAGCCTAATGTAGTTTACTTCTTTGTGCCATACAGCTCCATGCTCATCCAAAATCTACTAAACACATCAGTGAGTCACACCAATGCTCTTTGTTGACAATTACAGAAATATAGAAAATCAATAATGGCATGGCAATAGTCAGTCATTTTTATAACATATAATATAATATACAATATGTATAATAATGTATCAAACAACAATGTGAAAGGGGTCGATTGTAGTTATGAAAGTTAAATAATTATCAATCAAATCTGCAGCTCCACTCAGCTTTATAGTGAGTTTCAGCTCTTTGTTCAGCTGTCAAGTCCGTAACTCGACTTTTTTGGTTCGCAGCAGTTTTTAAACAAAATGCTCTCAAAAAACCTCCAAAACAAAACACTACACACAACCTGAAGACAAGGTTAGCGACTAGCTGATGAACATAGTAGAGCATTTAGCAGCTAAATAGACAGATATTTCATCAGGAGATTGTAGAGACCAAAAATGGAGCTAAAAGAGGGTGAATGTTGAACCAGGAAAAACGATTAATAATGAAATATAATGTTGCTCCATAAATAAGCAGCTGTTTGTTATCAAGTTAACTGTATCAACTTAAATGATGATATGTTGGCGTATTCACAACGTGTTTCTGCTGCCAAGTGGTTAAAATAATCATTTATTGGTGGTTTAACAACAGTAATATTCTGGAATACCTAAAATTAAATCTGAACAATGTGAGAAGTGTGGGTATTAAATCTAGGTTATCCCCATTTGGCCCCATAGTGGAAACCAGGCTATTTGGAGTAGTGTTATTATGGCAGTAGGTAGTCTGACAGTGCCTTCTTTCACAATCCAACCCAGCTGGTGATGTCATGGCTTTTGTTATTTCAGTGGCGATCTCACACGGCCTCAGTTAAAGCTCTCCCTGCTGTGTGCACCCCTCTCCCCCCTCTCTCTCTCTCTCTCTTCATTATCCACATCCTTCCCATTCCCAGGGTCCCACCCTCTCCTCCTCTTTCAGCTGTCCCCTTCCTCACTCCTGCATTCCATCTTTCCCACCCACCTCACCTCTTCTCACTCTCTCCCTCATTTTCTATTTTTCTGCAACTCCCATCTCTGTCTGCCTCCCTCTCTCTCTCTCTCTCTCTCTCTCTCTCTCTCTCTTTCTCTCTCTCTTCTTCCCCCATACTCTCTGATTATCTTTCCAGACAGTCTTCATTCCTAAACAACTACAGACCTATAGTCCCTGATTCTTCCCATAATTTTCTACCTCTTTAAAGCACAGGTCTTCAGCATGAATCATACGCAGACTGAACTTCCTGCAGTGGTAATTCGTCACCACATCATAACTTCACAGAAAAAATACAATACAGTACCTAGCAGGTAATTGTTGGAAGACAATCAATTTTTAGTTAAAGAAAACTTCCTAAATTCAGGCAGTGTGTCCATGCTAAAATTAAAAACGTGAAGAGAAAGTTGTTAAAAGGGTAAAAAAAAAAAAAAAGTCATGTTGGCAGGAATGATTCCTAATCTCTGGGGATTGGGTGCTCACATGACACACATTTGATACCTCTAGTGCCAGTGTTTATTTTCTCATCCTTTCTGCAGCATCGGGGACTCTGTCACCCTTAACCCCTCACCCTGTTGGAGAGGGGGACATGTCTATCAGTTCACCACAGAGAAGCTCTGAAGAAGTCATCAAAACCCAGAAACAGGACACTGCAGCCCGTCTCTTTTCCAGGCATAACTGAGGTTTGCACGTCTGAAACAAAGCAATGTCTTGTCTGGACTCACTGACAGCGATCCTTAATACTTAAACCACGCATGCACGCTCACAGACACCGAGATGAGAATCAGGAAATATCAAAACGATCACATCTGTGGGCTGCTTATTGAAAGAGATCGTACTCGCATACAGCGCAACGCCACTGCTCAACAATACCCCACACATGCAAGCACTGAGACTGTGAAGCAGCATATGTACCCCTGTCAAGAAGCAGTATGTTATTGGTTTTTACAACTGCTGACAAATTTTCAGTCCACAAAAGCACCGGCCGATTATAGTTACTACCAGCAATAACAAAATAATAGGCTGCAGCTGATTTTGGGTCTCCAGCCTATGAATAGATAATTGATGGTTTGGTGATCCAGATGCTTTGATCCAGGGGTTGCACAGTGTTTATGGTCGAGCCACAAGATCACAAAATGAAAACGATTGCCATTGTGCTTGGAATTTTGCTATACATAGTCAGACATAAGCTTTTTGTTTGATACCAACCGCACAATATGTTTAAAACTATGCAAAATTACAAGTTGTTCAATTTCAGTCTAGGAATGTGGAGTATAGGAATTACATGAATGAAAACTAAAACTTTTTACCACATTTGACCAGCATAGCTAAATCAGTGGAGTATTTAAGTCAAATTATCATCTAGTTCATCTCTCCATGTTTTTAGGTTGAAACCTGCAGGTGTCCGCCTGCAGGTTTCAGTGATGAACTTGTTTGCAAGTGAGTAAAACAGGATATGTCACTGATCTGTCATCAGTTATGTACTTGACTTGAACATGGACTCAGTAAATGGACCTGAAAAACAAACTGACTTGCGGTATATGATTCTCTGACCTGACAGACAACCAGAGTTCTCCACAGACGGCCGAGAGCCAGTGAACGGCGCTAATGCTGCACGCTCAGGATGCACCAGCTGCTCCTGTTTCCAATAAAGTGCGAGGGGGTCAAAGGTCAAAGCTCACAGGTCAGAACCTGCAGAGGGGTGAGGACCCTACATAAATGATGCAACCAAACTGCTCCTTGCCATTTATATATATAGCTAGAGTTGTCGCTACAGAGTACAAGTGGCTCTTCATGGCATGAACGCTCAGTTAGCTGCTGTGATTTATGACCTCAGCTACATGTGACAGGGTTAGACCAGGGACACGAGTGTCAGTATGGCACAAGCTGTAGACTCTGTCCACCGGTCTGATGAGAAGATCAAGGCTGTTTGGTTTGGCCATGTGTTGCCTCTGTGAACAGAAGTGGTCCGGGAGATGATCATATTAAACAGAACATAGTCCTTGCTGCAGTGATTGAGAATAATGATCATTGGTGGAATATAACTAAGTACTTTATTTGAGTATTTACATTTTCTGTTTCTTCCACTACATATCAGAGGGACATATTGTACTTGTTTTTCTGCTACATTAATCTGACAGTTTACAGATGACAGCTCCACATACAAAAACATATGATGAGCATATAAAATCTTATGTATTGCATTAAACCAGTGAAGCCTGTTTGGCTTCTGACCCCTTACCAAATCCTGTGTGTAGTAGTTTTTTCACATGTTTCAGATGTGTGTGAGAGGGTGAATTTCCCTCAAAAGTAAAGTGCTTTTATACATTAATATATCAGTATTTAAAAATCTAATATTATATAATAATACAGTACATCACTCAAAGAGCCCATTTTTCTCCAGGAGTACTTTACTTTTACTTTTTATACTTTAAGTGTATTATGCTTTTAATATTTCTGCACTTTAACTAAAGTTCAATTTTGAAAGCTTAAATGTCTTTGAATACTTCCTCCACCCCTCCACCACTACTGCTGCTGCTAATAATAAGAATAATCCATCTCAGTCATAATCCCAGCTGAAAGTGGGCTTTGAAAGTCTTGTTTTAAAATGTGTCCAGTGTTTACTCAAATTATAACTGGCTAATTATGAGTGGAGCTTGACAAGTTGAGTTAGTGTTTGTGGTGCCACTGCTGTGGTCATGGTTATGGTTAGACTATTAACATTAGACAGCCTGTAAAGGACCTAAAATGACTAAATTATAATGTTAAACATTTAACTATGGTCAAAGCTGCATGGGAAGAGTGTGTGTTGAAGATAAAGTTTATGAGGAGATCAGTCCACTGCCACTGTAACAGCTCTGAGCAGTACGCATCAGTCATTCTCTCATGTTTTATAGTGAGTGCAGAAATTTATTTTTGCTTCAACAGCTTTATGAAATCTTAGCTAGCCTATATCAACGTTGATGTAGCCATCACTGTCTAGTTGTGTGTTACAGTTATACACTGTATCCTGCTGGTTTACAGCTGCAGTCTTTTAAAATGCTTTTAAAGTGCTTCTAATAAAGATCCCTCCTTGTAATTTTACCAGCAAAACATTGGTGTTCACCATCTTTTATTCCAAATAATGTATCACACTGGATTAATAAACACACCCAACGATAATAAACTGCATTAAAGTTCAACTGCATTTCATGGTGCAGTGGGTGACTGAACTTTTAATCTAACCTAAAAGTGAGTCAAAAGTCAAGGGTAGTTCATTAAAACAAACAATGTTAAATTTTTTCCTCTATTTTTTTAACCACAGTTTTTTATGTCTGCTCTTTTACACCTGTTATCTACCAGTGAGAAACAGAAATTACAGTAGCAGCTACTAAGAACAGGTTCAACTTCAGCTGGAATCATCCGATTTGATTTAAATCTAGCGAGCTGGCTGCAGACAGCTTAAGAAAGTTTTCATTATAGAAGAAATACCCAATCTGATACCAGAGCCATAACAGAACCAGACTGCCATGGTAACGAGTGAAACACAGAAATAAGTCAAACAGACAACATCTCTTCAGAGTATTCAGCTATCATACATGTCCATCTCTCCGAGTTAGGAAAATATGATGCTGTGTGCCCTCAACCTCAGGCAGGGTCATCCGTTCTTTTCACAAAGGCCTCACCATCAGATCAAATTCCTCCTTTATACACACAAGCCGTTGTTACAGCCACGAGATTCACATCCGAAACAAACTAACCAGGTGAGACCCCTGGTCCTGCCCACTCTGGCATAAATCTCTTTATGCTTCTTCAGCTTTCAAGCCAATCAAAGAAAAAAAAAATATTCAGGCTTAGTGAAATAGCTTGGAGTTGAACCATTTTGCCTCATATCTTGAATGACACAGGGGTTATGAAGCTGACGAGCGTGAAAGCAATCATTTACAAGCTACTGTTGCAAATGCATATCCGTATAGAAACACAAGTTGTGCTTATTTAATGCATTTAGCCTCACAAACAACTCCATTCAGGCTGCACTTTAAGATTATATTCAGCATGGATTAATCTGTCAATCATTTTACATATGCAAGAGATATCTTATTGATTTATGACAAAAACCTGCAGCAAATCCTCACAAATAAAAAAAATTGGAGCCAGCAAATGTTTTGGCATTTTTACTTGAAAAAATTGTTTGAAATTATAAATCCATTATCAAAGAAGTTGTCAATTCATTATCTTCCAATCAACTAATCAATCAAATGACAAATTGTTACAGCGCTAAACTTCAAATACAGCACGACTGATCATGGCCTGCCAGAATAAATGCAGGATATCACGACTTCTTGTGGCTCAAAATAGGTGTAAAGTATAAAGCTTTGTAACAAATGAACTGCTCACTTATGGAGAAGCTGATCTGGGGGAAACATCTACCCTCATATCTGTTTTACAGCTTGGGTCACATCAGTCTGTGATCTGCAGTAAACGTAAGTTCATGTCCATGAATTGCTGGACCATTAAGTGTGAAGTAATAATATGAACTTACAGTGCCCTGAAAGTATAATAATATTGGGTTACGGGACTTCATAATACATTGGTGGATTAATAAAATGCAACACATCTCTATAGGACTCTCGTGTAGCATTTCTCGTGTATTACAGTATTTGAACATGATTTGTGTTCATTAGTTTTACAGGGATAATAAACTATGTGTGAAAAGGTTTTTGGGGCTTTTATTATCACTTTTCAAACTCCACAATTGCCTTTCCTCTGTGTGGTCATGGCACTCTATCTTAGTTTAATATTTCAAGTTTAGGGGAACTTTAAATGTCAGTGACACTGGCTAGGCTTTCGGCGGCTTAATTTTACTTTAGGATATGTTTACCTTCTGTGAGTTTCACCACAGCTCAACAAATCCATCCCAAATATGATTCTATGTGTCTCTGTAACACGAATTTTCACTGTTTTATTGTATTTTCATAAACTAATGACAATATTACCGTTTAGCATCCTTGCAAATATCAAAGCCCAACGCATTATAGCTACACAAGAACTTGGAGCTGGAACTAGACTTTATCTATTAGACTGCATATGCCAAAATACAGAAGGAGCGCCTTCATTTGGCGTAACGAAACAACTCTGACATCGCTATGCTTTCGATGAACAAGGCGGGGGGGGGCACCATCGGGGGAAAAAAAAAAAGTTTCAGTTTTTTTGGGTTCAGTAGCAGCACGTGGAGAAAGGAGTGGTCTGGGACTGGAATAATGGAACCTGGGAGACAGAATGGGAGGGAAACGGGGCTCAGATTTCAGCCTGACAGGGGGTAAGGGGCCGGGCTGATATTTGGGAATATACGAAGATTCATTGAAGGCAACGGGGACATAAAACTACAGCGTCTGGCCTGAAGCGGTCGGTGCTGAGTTTCTGCTGCAGGTCCGGGTCCTGCCGCTGGATTCCCCCATCGTTTTTTTTTTTGGAAAGGGTGAATGTCGAATGGTTCGGCTTTTGTAACTGGGGACACACACTAAATACTGAGAGAAGCCAACGCTCCCTTCGAACCCTTCTTTCTCCCTCAAGGGCCCTGCATGTCTAATATTTAGACATGTTCAGCTTTATGGATTCCAGGACTGTACTGCTACTTGTAGCAACCCAAGTCTGTCTATTAGCCGTTGTGAGATGTCAGGAGGAGGACGACCGTAAGTGACCGTTTTTATTTTTCTCAGAGCTTTAATGAAGAAAAGCTTAAATTGTCATAAGGTGCATATGGAAAGCGAAAGTTCAAATATATTCATCTATAAGCAATTTGGAAAAGTTTTGAGGCTGTTCTGGTGCCTGCAGTGATTTTGTCATCTCCCTCACAACTTTTACGCACAGAAAGTTCACTCTTGTTTGGGTTCTCTGTTGCAGGTAAAGTTATTTTTTTGATTGACGATAGCTGTGCACCGCCTGTCTATCAAAAGTACTGATATTACTGTATCTAGGAGCTGTGACAAAACTCCGTATATCAGAGCTGTGGACGTGCGTAAAAGTGATGGAATGGATTGAGGGATGTGGGACGTTTACGCGAAATAAGGCGCACAAAGCTGAATTTGTTTTCTTGGTAATGTAGTTATTCGGGTACATATGTTGACCGCAGTATTTTTTTTTCCCATTCTTTTCAAAGTTTATATTCTCAGTTGATTGGAAAGCGAAGATCACTAGATTCAGATTTTGACCCACTACAGTGGTGCTCAATGCCTTACCCGACCTCCCCTTTCTTTCCTAAGTTAAGCTGCCAGACACCTGTGGGTGCTTTAGGGGCCTTGACAAGCTCTCCTTTTAACTGCAGATTCACTTAATATAGAGGGTGAGAAGGGGGGGAGGGGATGGGCGAAAAGTGAAAGGTGGTCAGGCTCAAGGGCTTTTGGTGAAAAGTGTTCACATTCCATTGCTGTCAGAGGGCATCCAGGCAGATCCTGGCTTGTTGAGGCGGAAAGGTGGACTAAAAATCCAAATTTCCATTAAAAACACTAAGAATCAAATGGCCCTGCTATTATTGTCCATACCTGCAGACTTTCTTCTGTCTCTGCATTTTTTTTTTTTTTTTTTTAATTATAAATCGGAGTGGGATTAATCATCATCACTATTGATTTTAGTATCCGCAAGAGACATGTGAGAGTTAAGGTATGCCAGCAGATTTGGGGCCAGAAATAATGTTCCATATGATTTCAGGGTTTCCATCTGCTTAAAAGATTACCCATAAGCTGTGACAGTCAGCCCAGAGAGAGACAGAGCCAGGGTGCTAGAAGGTGATTGGAAAAATATAAGACAGGGACTTTTTTTTTATTGTAATACTGAGAAGTGCAGTCTTCTCAGTATACAATGAGTCAGGTTTACGGAGCTTTTAAAGCAAAGAAAAGGTGTTTTTTCAAGAGGAATGTGAAAAAATGGGAGAAAATGCTCATGCCAAAGCAACTGCAAGTCTCAGGTTACTCATTCTGAGATGTAGGCCCCTGGATATAATGAAAGCCCTTTCCTCTGCGTTAACTGGTGGCAGAATTTTTTTCTGGGAGACGCTCAAGTGGTAAAGAGGTCTGATTGTGACCTCAGCACAGCAGGCGCAATGGCCCAGAGAGGACAGGGGTCAGTTGTTCAGCTCTCAGTTTTGAGGCCACTGACTGACCTGTACATGCAGGTGAGGAGCTAATCAGACAGGGGTTAAAGCTCGATCGAGGCCTAAAAGTTACAACACCTGGGTTCACTTTACAATTTTCATTGTTCATTTTACCTCCCTGGAAAACAGTACTTCTGCCAACACATGGGAGAGGAGACTTAGAAATGATCCTCAGTGACGAAAAGCCAGCTTTCTATCAGCTCTCCCGCAGATAGAGGAGCCCTTGTCCCAGAATATCTCATATCAGAAGAATCTTTCATACCCGAGTCAGTGAAAGGACAGGTGCAGGCCTTTGATAGTACATCCAGGCCTGTAAAACTAAATGTCAAAACCACAAGGTATGTGCATGAAAGCTGACCATTTTCTTTTTCCTGACGTGCTGGAACTGGCATCTGACACAGCTATGGCTTCCAGATGGGGTTTAAAATGTGCCCCATGTTTATACAAGGCAATAGTTTGTGAATTGCCCACTCTGTCCCTTTCCAGAAAGACCTCATTCATTGCTGCTGAGGTCCGTTAGGTTACCTAGACTTAAGCAGCACTCAAAGGTAAATATAGCTACTGTACTTGCCCCTTCCCCTCTCACCCTCTCTGCACCCTGAGGCCTGTCTTTTGATACGTCACCCCGTGGTGCACGGTCAGTGGCTCTAATCAGAGCATTTCTTTGAGCAAGTGTTTGGTCCTCTGTTGACTATTGACTAAGCTGCCAGACTGTAAAATGAACTGGAATATGGCTAATTACCTATGTCTATTGTTAACTTTTCTTGAGTGCTGTACTTTAGACTGCGTACAGTACCTGTATTGAAACATGCCCCACCTCCATCACATTACTCTATTTGCTCTATTTACCAAGCTGTGGTCTGTAAAAAAAAAAAAAAAATCCAAACATTTTTCATTTACTGAATGCAAAGTCTGTCTGCTTTGCAGTAAATTAGGGTGTCTCCCGCAATGTAAACGAGCCCTATATTTAACTTGTTGAGGAATTTGGGCACATGGTCTCCAGCTCCTGTGAAGTTATTGGAGGTTTCCTGCTGGTCTTACTCAGCTTCATTGTGAATCTGTGGCGTTACACTACCACCATGTGGCTACTTTAGAGGTTGCACGTATTAGTCCAATAAGTGGACTCAGTGTTGGTTATTCATTGATGTAATGATGAGATTTTTTGTTTATTTTTAAGGTTAGTTTTGGGACCGTGACGCCGCGCAATATTTTTTATTTGTTGAAACTGTGCTGATAGGGAAATATCTATTGATAAAATTGTTCATCAGTGGGTGGGAGATCAGCTGTAAAGAGGCAGATGACAAGAGCTCAAGTGCTTTTGTTGCATCTGCCCTGCTGACGTCCCACTGAACAATGCAGTTCATCCCAACCAGCTTCAGTCACTCTGGTCTGTAGCTGACCTTATGCTTTGCTTAGACATGTTCTCACAAGGATCAATGAAGTATCAAATGACTTTCCTATTAAGCAAACAAAAATGTTTGGTGGGTTAGTTTTTCATTTTGTCTTTTTTGCATTAACACTTTGGACCTGTTATTGTACTGCATATGCGTTTCCCACCCTCAACAAAACATTTGGTTTCCTTCCTATCTCAAGCATATCTTATGACTTACAGTAAATACTATATTTGTTTATGAGTTACATATTGCAGTGACTGATATTCACACCTGACGCATAATCTTCTTTTTCCTCCCACCAACTACCTGCCTGGGCCTCTGTGTGTCCCTTGCTATGATCGCACACACAGAGGAGGATGCTTTTAGCTGTATACAGGACGGACAGCGCTATAGCGACAAGGACGTATGGAAACCAGAGCCTTGTCGCATCTGTGTGTGTGACACTGGAACCGTCCTGTGTGATGAAATTGTCTGCGAGGAGCTAAAAGACTGCCCCAAACCTGAAATCCCATTTGGAGAGTGTTGCCCCATCTGCGCAGCTGACACATCTACGCCCATTGGTTGTAATTTATTTATCTCACACCTCTCATAAATAAATTACTGTACAACATCATGCTGTTTATTTTGGGGAGAAAATGAAGCGTGGACAGTTTAGTATCAATCAAAGGTTGGCCAAGTGCAGTTTAACCTCTATAAATCAGGCCTCTGCTGTATGTCATCCTTTGATTTGAAAACTGTTCTATCCCCAAAGCAAACAAATGATAAGAAATAAACAACAGTGACACATCTGAGATTTCGTTGAAATGCTACGTCATCGCCTTTTTTCTATAGCTGGCTCACCTTGGCCCCATCTTGTTTGAATACTCTGTCCTTCCCTGAGTATCATGAAAACATGTGGCAGCCATTAAGGAAATACCTCAGTCAAGCAGACACGGCCTCGCATTTCTACTCTATATCCTCTCTGTGGATTTCTGCAGATCTGATGGCTAGAAAAAAAAAAAAAAAAAAACGACTGAGGGTTGACACTCGACTGAGGGTTGAGGCTTTTTGAAGGAATTATTTGCCACTTTTGAAACTACCATTTGCCTCCTGTTAAACAGGGAGCATTTTGGTCAGCTTTGGAAATGTTGACAAATTTGGTTGAGGAGCATGAATGAAATCAGAAGTGTCACTGTATGCAATGCATGCTAATTGAAATAAAATGCTTTATACAATACCTATCCTCCATTCAAGGCAAAGCTAAGTGCTATAGTAAGAAGTATGTAACAAGTAAAGTATCATTTCAAGTTATCAATCACCTAAAAACCGGGCTGGCTATCAACTCTCAATACAACAGGAATTTGTCCAGATGACAGATTATCTAACACCATCAGGTACAAAAAGTTGGCATTGATTGTCAGATCAAATATGTAATGTTTACTTATTCTTGAAACAGATTTCATTCAAAATTGAAAGATTTTAGACTATTTTACAGTGTATGTCTTATGGCTACTTGTATTTAGACAACATTTAATATTTGAGAAGTTTGGCTTGTATTTTGCTACAAATCAGGAGCATGCTGTTTTGGAATTAGTACATAAAAATGGGTGTCATATTGGCACTTAACACCAAATATTTTGAAAAAAAAAAAAAATCAATTTTACTTCATTTCCCTACCTACAAAGTGTGCAAACTCATAATCGACCAATATTGCGACCTAACAATGCTCATTACAATGCTTTGAAATATAGAAAAACAAAAATCCAGCTCTGGCTAACAATACCATTTAATATTGTAATGAAAACATGTAGTTTACACAGTCTCTTCCAATGCTTTTGCTTCCTATGAGTCTCTTTTACTCGCAGCTGCTTTGCTTCTGCTTTGAGCTCTTAAGATGGTGATTTAGCCAACACTTTTTCAATCCTGATGGGCTCTTTTGGTACAACAAGTGTGATTTGGTGGTGGTCTTTAGAGTAGTTTAATTTAGGAAAGTACAACTGGTTAAAAGCATGTACAGACTTTCAGGGCTTCTGGGAAATATTGTGCAACCCTCCTCGATTGTTTCTGTATAAGCCAGTCACTAACCACAATCTGTTTTTCCCCTCTACCCCTCCCGACCACATAACAGGAGTACCTGGAGCTAAGGTGAGACCATTGTGGGATATTATGACACTGTGTGTGTGTGTGTTTGTGTGTGTGCGCGTGTGTTTGTTTATGGATTAGTCTGCATATGTGATCTTGAGGCTGTACGTGTGTGTGTGTGTGTGTGTGTGTGTGTGTGTGTGTGTGTGTGTGTGTGTGTGTGTGTGTGTGTGAAATGAAGCTCTCCAGCACCTGCAATTAAATCAGTATCTGTCCCAGACTCAGATATCAGTGCTGCGGGGGGGGGCTGTAGTTTATGGATTCAACGAGACTTTGATGTGAAAAAGCTTTGCCAGATGGATTATAGTTATTTCCTGCCCCACACTGTGTGCCATATTTATGTGTCTGATGATACTGTAGGGGATACTTATTTTCCAACATTTGGCTGTTGACCAATTTCCTGATAAAACTGCAAGTTTTCCATTGGAAGTACGTTTAAAATTATGTGGGTGAGAAAAGACCAAAAATGTTGAACACAATTTTGTTGTCCTAATGCTAATTGCTGCTTTATTTCTTCAATATCAGGGTCAGAAAGGTGAACCCGGAGACATTACCGATGTAAGTTGACACCACACAACCCCCTTTACTGAAAATACAAATTAACCATTATTTTAATTTGAAAATGCTCATTAGTGAAATGGTTTAAGTGATAGAGATCTCCTTCAGCCTCACATGAAACACTTACAACCCTTATTTGTAGCCACTGGTGAAGCAAGTATTCAGAAAAATGTAACAATACTGCAATATAAAGAGACACCACTATAAGTAACAGTCAATGCAATGAAAAGTATGTAAGTATTTTAACAAAAGTCAAAGTAGAAATTCTGAAAAATGGGCCCTGTGAGTCTTATATTATTATATACTACTAGATTATTATTACTGATGCATCAATGTGCAAGTAGCACTTTACTGTTAGGTTGAACTGTTTTATCTTAGCTAGGTTAATCTATACGAGTGCATCACATTTTATAAATCAGTTTTAATCTGACATATTACTTCAGATATCTAATAAATGTGTTGGAGTAAAAAGTACATTTTCCTCTAAAATTTTAGTGGCGTAGGAGCAGAATGAAATGGAAGTATCTCAAAATACTTGAATAAATGTTCTTACTTACATTCCTAAAGGAGTTTTTTAAATCGAAAACAACTGGACTAGGTTATTTGTCTGGGAAGACGTTTCACCTCTCATCCAAGAGGCTTCATCAGTTCGTGTACGCATCTGACCAGGCTAGGACTGGTCCTGAACCACCTTAGGATACTATGACCTGGACAAATGAGAATATACACAGGCTTACTTACATTCCCTCACTGTTGGTAGCACACTATCCAGGACTGTGGATGTTTGTAATAGTTTTTACTAAATACAGAAATAAGTAACGTAATGCAGTATTATGAAATAACTGAAGAATTCAAAGACTGTATACTGCCAGTCTACAAAGGAAAGAAAGAAAGAGAGGAGGCAGGTCTGTTAGCCCACCCATCAGGAAGACAGCCAAGCACAATAAGTCCTCCATACAATCCTCCATAAAGATCTTCATAGGCCAGGGAAGAGAGAGAGAGAGAGAGAGAGAGAGAGAGAGAGAGAGAGAGAGAGAGAGAGAGAAAGAGAGAGAGAGAAAGAGAGAGAGAGAGGGAAAACTCCCTGCTGCTGCACAGCTGCACCTGGAAATGCTTTACCCATTTGAGGGAACACAAGTTCATGGCAGGAAATAAGAAGGCATTGTTTATTGTATGTTTCTGATAATGCTTTGCCTGAAGAGATTAGCAATTAACAGGTCTGCTCTGATGGGAGCCAGATAATGTTTCCCCTCATATCCAGGGAGATCTAAACCTCACGTGTAAATACATCTGCTAAATGTACGTTTTAGTAATGGGCGTAAATTTCAAGAGGATTCAGTTTGAGCACTCCAACATGCCTTCATATGCTGCACTTAAATGACTTCAAAGATTGAGGGTAACATTTTAGCAAAGATAGTCAACATCGTATAATGCGGATATCTTTATATTTTCTCTATTTTCTTCCCTTGTGCAGGTTGTAGGACCAAGAGGACCTGGTGGCCCTATGGTATGCACCTATTTCTGTGTTTGTCCATTTGTTCCTTAGAAAGCTTTTAGAATTTGCTGTGTGTAGAGAGTCTTCTGTACTACCTCTATCCATGCAAGACAGAAAGAGACTGCCTCCCAAGATCTGAAATTTAACACAAGTTGCATCTGTCTCTTTAACTCACATACTGAGATCACACCTGAAGTTACTAATTCACTGTCTCCTGTTCACCCAGGGCCCACCAGGAGAGCAAGGACCCCGTGGATCAAGAGGAGAGAAGGGAGAGAAGGTCAGTTTGAAAAGTGTTTCGCCCTGACCCTTAAAAAAAAAAAGAAAAAGAAAAAGAAAACTCTCTCCCTTAAGAAGTACAGTGCGTCCTATTGAATGTGATAGCTTTAGGTCTTTGGGGGCGGTGGTGGAGGTTGGGGGGGGGGGGGGGGTGGTACCTGCTATAGCTTGCAGGTTTGCAGAATGGCAGCCTTTCACTGAGCAGCTCAGTCTAACTAGTCATGTGTCGTTTCCATTAGGCTGTGTGGTCTGGGTTGTTTCACAAATGTGGGACTGTCGGGGTCTCATAACGTAAACCTCCGCTTCTCTCGGAGGCCTCGCACTCAGTCAATCAGTCAGTCAGTGTGGGAAATCAGCGCCGCCACATTCGCCTGGCTTTGATCATCACATTAATGCAACAGCACTTGTACGTGATAATGGATGCAGGCGCTGAGTTTATGTCGTGTGCTTGTCTTGTTTATGTAGATTTAAGCACAAGGTGGACTGAGTTTTGGCTAGCAGAGGTTAAGTACACATTCTTTGTTCAGGATCCCCTTGCAGGGTAATTTGTCACTACATGCACAGAGGTATGCCAGGTTGTCTGATTTGGGCTGATAAATCTTCAACATGCACAACAGCCCTGCAGGAAATAAATCTGTATTTTGTATTGAATTGTATAACTTTCGATTGGTATAAAAGTTTAACCTGTTTCATCAGCTTTTTTTTAACCTTTAAATGTCCAGTGTGGTTGAGTTCATAAAGACAAACTTCAGTCCTGATGGATCACTGTTACTGGTGTATCAGGTGTAGTCGAGTTCCCTCATGTAGAGCGTCAGTGCAGTTTGGAGTAGGTTCAACTGAACATTAGGCCTCTGTCAACAGTATCTGACAAATGTAGTCCAGCGGAGTATCGTCTGCCAGCAACTGTGTAATAATTTATCCAAAGTACTTCTGAGTTCAAGTGTTGGCACACAGGCCAAAAATGAATCAATGCTGAGTTGTAACAATTATCATTTAACACTTTTTCTGTACTCATATATGCTTGGAAAGTCCTTGTTATTTGGCTAGGTGTATTTATAGTTGACATAACGATAAGATCAAAACAGGAGGATTTTTAATCAAGGAGGTGTCATATTCATTTGCATTAGATTTCAAATATGTGTCTTTCTTTTCTTTTAAAAAAGGCACATTGCATAAGAATATAATTAAGATTAAGATGTTTTATTTTTAAAGTAAAAATACCAAAACTTCTCTGGATGCAGCTTCTCAGATGTGAATATTTGTTTTTTTCTTAGTTTTATATAATAGAAAATTAATATTTTTCAATTTTGGACTGTTGGTCAGACAAAGACATTTGAATTTGGAAATTGTGACAGGCACTTTTTGCAATTTTCTCACATTTTTTGGACTAAATGATGAATTTAAAGATTAAGTGATAATGAAAACAATCTGCAGTGGTCATCTGCCATGAGTCACTACAAATAACAAGTACTCATTATGAAACTACCTTAGGTCTTGTTCTTGTCCTTTTTATAGATTTTTTGTTTATTTATTTATCTATTTCAGGGAACCCCTGGTCCCCGTGGCAGAGATGGTGAGCCTGGCACCCCCGGAAACCCCGGCCCCCCTGGACCTCCAGGACCTAATGGACCCCCTGGCCTCGGCGGAGTAAGTATCTCATGACAAGTAGGGGTGGCGAACTGGCATTCACTGCAGACGCAGGAGCTGACAGGTCGAACACTGATGCAGGGCCAAGAGCGGGTTCACTTTGAATGGGTGGAATAAGCAGAGAGAATGGTAAAATGGAGCAGGGAAGAATTCAAGAGCACAAAAGATGTGGGAAACTGCTGGCAATGGGAGGAGGCCGAAAGACAACAGCGAGTGGATGCAGAGAGAGAGAATAGATCGAATGCCTCTCATTCTTCGCAGGAGAAAAGAAGGGAGGAGGTGGACTGAGGGGAGGGGAGGTGGAAGGGCAGGAGGTAGTATGATAGACCCAGGGAGGGGAAAAAGCCTTTCTTGGAGGGGGGAGACAAGGAGAGTCTTTGTGAAGGGGAGAGAGATGAAAACTGTTCACATGCCCTCTGTCTGCATCAGGATTCACATAATAAGCTCTGCTGCTGACAGCCCCTATCCTGCCAAAGTGACACCGCACCCTCCAACACATTTAACAATACAAGATACTTCAATTTTGCATCATGGACACTGAAAGAGCGAAAGCTCAGTTTTTCTTTTCAGTCTATTCCAAACAGATGCTTTTTACCCTGCAGTCAATGTGACAACAGATGACTTTAAAAGCTTGAGTTCACTAATTTTTCTTTTTGTGTTTTTCAGAACTTTGCTGCTCAGATGGCTGGTGGCTTTGACGAGAAGGCTGGCGGCGCACAGATGGGTGTGATGCAAGGACCAATGGTGAGCCAGTGATGATGAGAGCTGCTTCCACTCCTGTGTTTTTTGGGGTTTTTTGTTTGTTTTTTGTTGTTTTTTTGTTTTTGTTTTTGTTTTTTAAAGAGTCAGCTGCTTATGAATCTGCTAGGATGCAACATTTTGAGCGGTCAGGAGCAAAGCCAAGTGCTTAGACAGACTTGTCTCTCCACATGAAGACCCGGGTTAAAACTCAGCATCAGACAACATCTGCAACATCTCAAGGTGTTGGAGTGAAATGCTGAATGCCAACCAGCTCCAGTGGGGTTTTTTTTTTTTCTGTGGCTGATTTGTGGACTTCCTTAAGTGAACCAGAGAAGCATCACATGGTTATCAAATTTGTAAACTACGAGATGGACACATCATCACCATTGTTCTTCACCAGAAGAGGAGATACCCATGTAGGATTTAAAATCATCAAGGCTGGGAAGAAACTACGCAGACTACTGATTTAAGACTAGTCCAAGTGATAAATAGCCTTGCATATGTGCTAAATAGATGTGAGAAGTTTCCCAAGTGCTGAAGAAAATAATTCTGCGTCCTGAAGACAAGTAAACACACATGGAGCAACAAGGGGTAATTTTATAAATTGAGGAAACAGCCATTGATTGTCATTATACTCCAAACCCCTGAAAAACCACTGCTGCCGTCGGTTAGCTGGCATGGCAGCCTGCCTGAGCTGGAGTGAGGAGCACACTGGGAGCTATTTTGGTTTAGAGAGCCACAGAGCGGCTTGGCAGTGTCTCAGCCCAGCAGAGGTTTGAGACACCAGGAGGGGTGGATGGTGTGTTTGTGTGGGAGGGGGGGGGGGGGGGGGGCGTCAGCGGCTGGAGTCAATCAGATCCCCACAGCTAGCAGCAGTGTGTGTGGCTGCACTCCTACTGCCTGTCCTTCCACATGTCTGACAGTGCACCACAGTGCTGGGCCTTTTTGAAGCCAGCCCACATTTACTTTGGCGTTTACCAGCCTGCTGGGGGAGAGCAGTGAAAGAACAGACTGGACTGATGTTCAATCACAACACACACACACACACACACACACACACACACACACACACACACACACAGGACCCCAAATCGTATCCATACACTTACATACCAAACCCTCAAACAACACTCTTACTGAAACGTATGCACACACACATAAGCACACATATGCTTGTCCCTCAAACACACATTCAGTAGTTCCTGAAGATATAGAGCCCCATTGATAAGTTTCTACCCGCTGTGGTGAAGGGTTCCCACACCCACTGAAAGGTGACTTTCATTCCCCTCTGAGGACCACTGTGCCGTGCTGTGACGTTTTCTTTGGCTGCCATGCCCGATTTTTTTTTTAAGCATAACCATGATGCTGAAATGAGGGGTTATAAAAGCAAGCCTACTGAAAGGAATATGTTTTCATCCATGAGGAAAGCTGTCCCAAGTGATCTGAATCATTTTTCTTAACTTACTTAGAGGATAGAATCTTGTGAAACGTTATTGACAGCAACTCATAAAGCCCCATTGTTCCTTCTTATACAGCTGATTTTCTTTGTGTATGCGAGTGTATAATGAAGATTTGGCTCATCACCTCCACAGAATGTGATTTTCTCTTGTTGAGCACTGATGCATGAAGCTAAAGTAGAAATGACTTAGGCATGTGACTCCAGCCAGAAGCACTCGCTGAGGAGATTAAGGTCGAGTTGGGGAAAATTTAGTTTAAGAAATCTCACCTCGTCCTATTCTGGTGCCTGAAATCTCACATCTCTGGGATGAGGAATTTCTCTAAACCCGGATAGCTCAGTATTATGTTGTTTTTCATTCCATGTCAAAGTGAAATAAGTCATGTAGAGTTCAAGCGCTTCCCTTAAGATTACAGCACTACCGCTGATGACCTTTGAACTACAGAAACACACAGGACTTGGGGAAAAGGAGCTGACAGAAAAAGAAAGAGGGGAGGGGGGTGAAAACAAGTGAAAAGAGTGATAGAGAGTAGCAGAAAGTCTGAATGCCCCTTAGGAATTTCAGACGATTTATGGATTTGACAAGTAGAGCTGTTAAGTTTTGTGTAGCTTTAGGGCAAAGCAGGTGAAATGTTTTTTTTTTTTTTATAGCTTCTGACAGAATTTAAGTGGACAAGAGAAGAGTGCAGGATTTCTTCCTAATACACTTAAACAGAATTGCAAAATGTGTAAAATAATTGTGCACTACCCTGTTTTTGTGTAGTTTAAACTATGTTGTTAGCCTGATGTTGTGTCTCTGGTCTGTTTTCTTCCCCTCAGGGCCCTATGGGACCCAGAGGACCACCTGGCCCCTCCGGAGCACCTGTAAGTACCTCCTGTTCTCCCCGAACAACACACAAGCCTGTAGAAGAGACCTGTGTTCAGTCACTGACAGGATACTGAAGACTGAATCTTAAGAGTTGTAATTGATGCTGCGTACATACAGTATGCCACAGTGTCTACACCCCCTGAGTGTATTTAACAAGAGTTAGATTAATATCTATTTATAATTTAACAACAATAATGACCCAGAAAATGACCAGCAGAGAGCATATCACCATACATAGGAGATTAATGTTCACTCACACTCACACACACACTTTGTTTTAACTGTGAGTGTCTGCTGTTTTATGGAGGAGGGTGGCACACGGAGAACCCTTCTTCTCCCAGCTGCAGGCTCCAGGGCTTTTTCCTATGCCACAACCCAGACAAACTGTAGAACACCTGACAATTTACCTCTCACAGAGCCTACTGGGCTTCACCTTCCATCCCCGACTTCCCCTGCCTCTTTCTGTTCCTGCCCACAACTGAGCTCTAACTTCCAGAGTAAAGCTATTAAGTTTTAGGCAGTGCCAGCTGACTTGCCTCAACTTGATGGTTTTATCACCCTAAGCCCACATTGGGAGAGAAGTATTTTCTTCTTAGGCACCTAAGACTGCGTTTAGATAGGAAACAGGTTGCCTGACATTTGTAGGGAAGAAGTGTCACTTTAAAAAGCTGCAGTTTGCAATGTAGACGAACAGACACAGAAATTTAACGAAGAAGTAGTTTTGTAACGACTGCTTGTGCGTTTCTGCTCTGGGCTGCTGCAGGTGTCGATTTTGCTAAATGTATAGATGCTCCAAGTCTTCATTTTATACTGTAAATTAAGATGTGAAATTGAATTAGGGTTAGGGTAGTGGCATCTGTTACAAATGCCTAGAGCTGAAACGATCAACTGATTGATCGATGAGTCAATCATCAGAAAAAAAAGCAACTATTTTGATAATTAATTAACTGCTTCAGTCATTTTTCAAGCAAAAACAGTGGGGAAAAAAAACCTACACATTCTTTGGTTTCATGCTCTTCAGTGTGAAGAATTTGCCCCTAAACCGAACACCTTTTTTTGGACTTTTGGTCGGACAAAACAAGACATGTGAAGAATGGGTTTCGGGTTTCAGGAAGTTGTAATGGGCATTTTTCACTACATTTAAATACCCTGTAAATTTATTAATAATGAAAATGATTCTTAGTTGCATCCCTACAAATTACACATATTTAGAAACTTCCTACATAAGACCTATTCAAATCAAATTTATAATTTTTTTGATTAACTGATTAATTGTTTGGTCAATAAAATATCAGTTAACAGTGGAAAATGCTCTCGTCATGATTTCCTAAAGCCCACAGTTGATATACTGAAACTGTTTTAAACATGTCACATTGCAATCAAGGATTCACATCATTGAACTTTTGCTTAAAAATTACAAAAACACTTATTCAGTTATTAAAGTAGTTCATGATTGGTCCACAGTCTTTTTTTCTGTTAGGTTCTTGTTTGCCACTGTGTATTTAAAAAAGTTACACTCTCATCAAACAGCCTGTCTCTTCTTTCTACATCTCAGGGCCCACAAGGTTTCCAAGGCAACCCAGGAGAGGCTGGCGAGCCCGGACAATCTGTAAGTGTCCCACAGAGTGCTACTCCTTCCCCAGTCCACATCACATGGTTTATTATAAATTCCTGCTCTACAGCCTTTTTCATAACCTCTTTAGATGTCTCCCCTCCCCTCCAGGCGCCGATAAGCCTCTCTTCTTCTTTTCTTTTTCATCCATCTCCCTCTACTCGTGTCTAACTTTTTAAAAAGGATGGCATCATCCACAAAAGCACTATTAGCTTTCAAATGACTTCAACAGGTAAAGTAAAAAGGAAAATCAGATATTGTTGATACAGTATAGTGTGTGCAAGTGAGACAGGATGCTATTTAAAAAATAATTATAAAAAAAAAAAGCTCATCAAGAGAAACAAAAAACAAAAGAACCAAAACATCACTGAAGTGGATAACAGTCTGTTCAACCTTATCCTATTCAATTTTACTATGTGGAAACCTTACTACAGCTGCCCCATTGTAGCTATACTTTAGTTCCATTAACACTTTCTAACCTTTCATTGCCAGCCACTAACTTATATATCCTGTATTTGACTAGCCAGCTCCTTACATTTCAACTTTTACAACCCTCACAGTTGGTCAGTCCTCACAGTCACAAACTCACATCTGTGTGAAGCCTGACATCTAATGGTGAAAGGCAGGGTACCTCTCCTGCTCATTTTTATTCTCCTCAAATAACTCTGACAGAATTAAGCCTTAAGCCCTTCCATTAGTTTTCATTTTCTGTTTTTCTTACAATTCCTCCTCGGAATTTTCTCCATTTCCTCGATGCACCCCCTCTCCCCTTTCTTACCCTTCCTCTAGTTTACACTATCCTTGTCCTTCCCGTTCCCTCAGCAGGTAGACAATTCAGGGTCTCCTCACTGCTGTGTTAATCTGCTCCTGTGGAGTTCAGATAAGCAGGTGGAGGTGCCCTACTTGCCAGCACATCATTATGAGCAATTAAAATCAAGTTTCCTACCAGAAAATAACTTGACAGTGAAGTGTTTGTGAAGTGCAGAGATAATTTTAGCCTTTGAAATTGTAATGAGTCAGTTTTGGGATTTTTTCCATCAGAGTAGAAAATTAACAACATGTCATTAATATATTTCTCTTTTTAATATAACATCCCTTATGTTATTGCGGGTCAGTGTTTTATTCAATATGAGCACTTCAGAGTTTTGTTTTGTCTACATTTTCACTTGCTTACTCAAGACAGACTAATACAGAAGAAAAGAGTAAGGTCATCTAGATGTCTAAATAAAGATAGGACCAATAGACCAATAGATAAGTGAGAAGCCTAAGGAAGAAACTGGCAGACAGAAAGAGAGACAGACTGGAAACAGCTGAACTTTATAATGAATATATTTGTTCCATCTTCTTGGCCTAATCTCCTCTATAAATCCTGCTGATTCTGACCTTTTCATATTGAATAACACTGTCATGAAGAGTCATAATATTGTCAGGAATGTAAATCCTTCAGTGTGTACAAAGAGATGCTCATATTAATAAAGCAAATGTTCAATGTGTTTCAGATGAGCAAGATAACTGTTTTTGATTAACTTAATAGTAAACACATTATTAATGGCAGCTTATGTCAGTAAGTTTAATATGTACAGGTTGAATGATTATTAAAGTCACGTAAAGAAGGTTGTTTTATGTGTCTCATTAGGTTTGCTGTCAAGGAGAACAATAGTTGTCACCACAGGCTATAAATTTTGACCCAAAGTTCAAAATGCTGCCCTCTGTTGGTTATAAATGGTAACTGTGTCTCACCTTTGCTTGTTTTCTCTTTACTCATAATAATAGGGCCCCATGGGTCCCCGTGGCCCCCCTGGACCTTCTGGAAAACCTGGAGATGATGTAAGTATCTCACAACTTCATAAAACTAGAAATACATACAGATGGGGTCCAAATGTCTGAGACCAATTTCCCCATTCACTTGAATGGGGCCTCAATGTATTGCATTTAAATTTGACCTTAAACCACCAGAGAAAGAAAGAAATTCTCTTGAGGCCTTTTCTGACTACAGGAACTACAAGAACTGTGTCACTGTTATGATTGTCATAGGTGAATTATGCTGAGTATTGATTTCCCGTTCGTGACCTTTTAACACATATTCTCATAAAAACAAAGAAATACTGCTTTGATTTTTTTATATTTGTTTAGTATACTATTATAAAGTATAAATCACAGTGTCTCCATCATTAATTGATTTTATTGGTCTCTGATAGCTCTTTGTTTTAGTATAACTCAACTATATTTCTCTAATTACTACTCTACTATTTCATAACCTTTCTTCTTCTGAATGTTATTTTCTGCATCTTGTTATAACTACAGTGTCTGATTTTTTTGTAGCTGGGTATTATTACTGCTACACTACCATAGAAATATTTTTTTTTTCTTTTTAGAAATGTTGCAAATGTATTTTACATTGTACTGTCGATACTCTTTCCATCAAAACTATGAGAAATAAGATGTTTCATTACTGCCATACATTTAGACATTCATCATGTCTATTGCTTATTTACCTTACAAAGGAGTGACAGACATCAAAGTGTAATTTCTACTTTTAGCCACATGATGGCAGCAGACATGACATATCACATTGTGTCCACTAGGGGTGCTCACTCTCACGTCAACAATATTAACTATACTACAGTATTTGACATTTTAAAAAGCAGCACTTACATGAAATTAACAAATTGACACAATTTATTGTGTATTTTAACTATATTTTTAATTTTACACAACTTTCCCTCTCCGTTTGTGTTTTAGGGTGAAGCTGGCAAACCTGGCAAATCAGGCGAGCGTGGACCTACTGGACCTCAGGTGAGGTTTCTCAGTTCTGTGGATTCATTCCAACTCTTCTATGAACAGGGCATTTTGCTAAAGGGAGGCCTTACTTTATATCCTCAAAGGTTTTGTTTCGTTTGTCTCTTTGGTGGCCAGCAATCAGTATCATAATGAGGTGCAAGAGTTTCTTATACTAGCTCTCAGACTGAAGCTGATTCATTGGCAATAAAACAAGATTTGTGGGAACTGCCCAACATCTATGAACTCTTACACAACTACTACTGTTACTGAGCCTAAATCAACTCAAACTGCCAGCGTAGTTTTACATTTCACTCTATACTGATTATACAATAAAGCACATGACTGATAGAAATCTAGACTAAGCGTATCTAGATTTTGATTAGTGTTAAAATCGGAAAGTTACTGTAACACTTTCAGATATTTAATACTGTGATAAATATTTTGAGTTTAGATGGAGTCATTTATCATCTCAAGCCAGGAATCTGAGCATTTAGTGACCAATATTAGCTGGAGCCAAAACAGGACTTAACTTTTGAAAGTTTGTTTGAAAAAAAAAAAAAAAAAAAAAAAATTCCACCCC